>NC_133110.1:17722086-18095306 GCF_022965805.1 Primulina eburnea
AGCAACTACAGGTCAACCCCTGCTAGCTCCCTGTCCTCTCCCTCCTGGACCGTCCAACCTGAGACCTGCCCCATCGAATAGGGTGTCCAAAACAGAGATAAACCGAGGACGTGAGCATAAAACGCTCAGTACCGAAAGCATGAGTATACAAGACTATGACATGCATGAATGCAAAATGTACTGGATACCAGGGTCTGGGTATAACGAAAAACTGCTCAGGCAAATGACGTCAAGGTATGTAGCACTCTGCGCCGTCGCACCAGGAGGTGGCTCCCATACCATAAACCTGTGGATATACCGGTATCCTGACCACCGTCGGCCAACGGGGTCCAACCATCCACAACAATCGAGGGCTGAGCACCCTCTGAACAGGCTATCTCAAAAGATAAACAGGCCCAACATGATTATGCAAATGCCGCATAATAAACCATGCATCATATGTCAGATAATAATGCAACACATAAACATGCAACACATAGTAAAGCATACTCAACCAGGATATCTCGGATAGTACTTCCGTACCTCAAACTAGTAGATCCTAGCAATCAGCCCTAGAATCAAGCCTACAATCCAAGTGATACCATATCACTAAACCACATCTAAAAGCCTTAACTAGACTAATAGATACTCCCAAATCTCAAGGGAAACCCAGAACCATACCTGCGTCCGTAGTCAGCCCACTGATGCCGTTAGCTCCCAACTAGAGCACAGCTCCGCTACAAAGCCAGTAGCTCCCTGCTAGTGCCCGAACCTCGGGAAAAGCTAGAAACTCATCAGAAACGACTAAAACGCTCTGGAACTCTCGGAATTGGTAATTGAAAAGTGAAGCCTCGCGCCTCTATTTATAGACGACGATCGGAAGGTCCGATCCTCTTCGGAAGATCCGCTCCTGAGCACTCCGGACGATCCGATCCACTTCGGACGATCCGAACTCTGCATGTCTTCCACGTGTCCAGCCACCTGTCTTCGGACGATCCGAACCCCTTCGGACGATCCGAACCCTGACACGGTCTACTGTTGACAAGACTCGGTCTGACACCGAACCGAACGGTCCATCCGAACCCACTTCGGACGATCCGAACCTCTTCGGACGGTCCGATCCTGGTTCGTTCCTTCCGAACTCGCAGAATATAATTAATCCAATAATTACTCAATTTAGGCATCGGGATACTACAAACAGTGACATACTTTGAATCAAGACTTTGATTGTATCATATCGACAGCAAGAAAGATATAAAAAAATGTTGATTCGGGATTGCACAACTCGAGTTAGGTTTGACTTGAGTTTCCCTAAATCACATACTTTATTTTATTGCATTAATATTTGCAGATTATCAGATTGATATGTTAATATATTGACTTAGAGCAGAGTCAGAGTCCGAGTCTAGGGCAGATCAGCCTAGCTAGGGCAGAACCGCCGAGTCTTTCTCAGAACCGATAAGACTCTAGACTTACGGTGTATCGATGAGCTTTAGATGTAGATCGACGTCTATCGTAGACACTCGATACAGCATACCAAAGTCTAAATTAGATTGGGATCTCTAGATTTGAGATAAGATAAGATTAGATCACGAGTCATTGATTCATGTAGTCAGATTGGATACATGTTTTGATGTTTGTTTATGCTTTTATATATGTTTTATATGATTGCATTAATACATTGTTTATACTGGGATATTTATATATCACCGGAGTTATCCGGCTGTTGTCTTGTTTGTATGTGTGCATGGCAACAGGTGGGACAGGTACAGGGTCACAGAGGTGAAGACAGATCGAGATTAGAGTGGTGATTCCGGACTTGGACTAGAGATAGGGTTTAAACACTTGATAGTTGTTGAACCTGAGTATGTATGATTGTATATTTTATCAGATTTATACTTTTATACTGATATGTATAGGAGTTTGATTCCATTACCTTCCGCATTTTTTAAAAAAAATTTAGACACTGTTTACTATAATTGATTAATTAGTCCCAATCATGATTAAAAAGATGATTAGCGTCCGGGTCCCCACACTCCTAACTTTCGAATGATTTTGCACTATTTTTAAGAATTTACGAAAAGTTTCACGATTTTTGGATGCGTATTTTAATTGTTATGAATTTTAAAAGATTTATTCAAAATTACCTAGTACAACTTTTATACAGAAATGATTTTTAAAAGTTACAACAGCTACTACCGATCTTAAGCAATGTAAAATAACTCAAATTATATTTATAGGAAATTATCTTTGCTTGGAATTGAAATCAAGACGACAAGTAGGCTACTGAAGCGAGGATTTCTACCATATGGCTTCTACCGAGAGGTTTTTCGTGTCGATTTCATCAATAATAGAGTTTGACGTTTGATCTAGAATGTACATTGAAATTTATAAACTAATGATTTATTCATATATTACATCATGTTGTGTATTTCACAAATTATTGGCTATATTGTACTGCGTATTTGAATATTTTGATTTTTTGGTTCTTGACTGGTTACCAATAAACTATTACTGATTGAATGAATGATCGGATGAATTGAGTTGGACAAATGTTTATGTACCAGATTTCTTGGTTATTTCTATTTATTGTAAATTCCAGATATAGGATTTCAGGGTTCCAAATAGGATGAAAATTGAAAATAAAATCGTTGGCTTAGCAAAACTGTGACTCTTCCATTAAATTCATATTTTTGTTATATTATGTAAAATAAATTTTTTTTAAACATTTCTGCTATTGTAAGTAAGATATAATTATGATAATAAGATTCGAGGCTCATATTTTGTGCGAGATTTCTCTCCAAAAAAAATGCTTTAGCTTTTTTTTTAAAAAATCAAACTTATCAAAGATTCAATCTTCACATTGTTTGTCAATCGTTCTTCACGTGAATTGTCAAATACGAGTTCTCTAAAGATTCTTTTGAATTTAATTGTTATTTTTCATGTTATTTGTTGCTAATTCCAGGTAAATGGCCTTTCCGTCCAATGCCATTTTTTTTTACTGTAATTAAGTTCGTTTTTGGTCATTCTTAATTCAAAAGATATGTATGCTCTCATTTTGTTCACTTTCATTTAATGTATGAATAAAGTGATTGGGGAAAGTTCACATCTAAAGTCTTGATTTCATTGAGTTGTTCTCTTAAAGAGGAGCTCTTTACTATCTTTTCAGACCTTTTGTGCCCTCTCCTATACTACACATACACACGGACGTCAATCCTATGTGAAATCACATTTCTTTTTTCATTTTCAAAACATATTATTTATATACATTTTTAGTAACAGATATAGATCATCTTAACTCGGTACAATAACACGTACATAATAAATGAACTGTTCATTCATATACTGACCAAAATAAAAGGCAAATATATTAGATACTATGCTCTATAGTTAAGAGAGTACCAAAACTCCACTCTATATGCATCATCAACAAACATTGGGCCCGAAACCAACAAAGCCATTTGCTCCATCAAAAGAGATTTGAATCCCTTCTTGTTGAATGTTCCCTATTATGGAAAGCCTCGAGCTAGATGGTGCAAACGCAAAACAGAATGTGCCACTTTCGTCAACCGGAATCAGGAAGTTCCTTGCCGGAAGGGTCAGGATCGGGCCACCTGACAAGAAAAACGAAACCGTTGGTACCCGAACCGTTATGAATCCACCCAAATCGTAACATGTGTCGAATATAGAAACTCCACGGGCTCGAGGTAGGTTTCCCGTCTCGGCTATGAAAGTGTCTCGAAATGCCACATAAGCTTCCGTAGGCAAGCGCGTCACGGCGGTGCCCGTGTCCATTACAACTCCACCGTCGCCGAATTCGGTTATTTGAAAGGTGTTGTCGGGTAAGGGTACCCGTTCACCTCCAACCCCGAGGCCCAAAAGTCCAATATAGTAAAAACTTGGGGCTCGAGGATTTCTTAGCAGCGGAACCCAAGCAGCACCCACGGGCAGCACGGAGCGACCAAACTCTAGCGACCCGGATGACTCGGTTCCCCGGCTCACTAAACAATAGCTAAATGCTCCACCCGTTTGCCCGCCCAACTGACCCACGATGGACATGGACCCTCCACCAAGACCCAACAACCCGGAAGCCCCGACAAACATGCCCCGATTTATATGCCCGCACCCAATAGCCACGTTCTGGACCATCGTGTGCCCGATGGTCAGTGTCTCCAAGGCTAAGTTCCCTTTAGTATACGACCCGTCTCCGTACGAAACCTCGTATTTACACCAACCCGAGTGGCAACCAGAATTCTCGACCCGATCACAAACCGTGGAGCTGCATGAGACACCCGAGAAGGAAGCGGAATAGACCGGGTCGAATACCGGGTCGGATTGATGGTAACACTGTCTACAAGGTTGGCATTGGACCCACACAATATCGCTCCCCGTATCAATCACCATGTATTGGCTTCTGGCCGGGCTACCGACACCGATCCTCACGAAATATTCTCCACTCCCTTCCTTCATTCCGGAAACCACCTCCGACCCAAATCCGGCAACCTCATACTCGGCGGCGGCGTCACTGGATAGCCGGTGGATCAAGCTAGCAACCCTTGTGGCATCCCTTTTCATTCGGCTTGCAAAACGACTGCGGTGGTCTTTATGCCATGAAAATGATATCTTGTCTCTGTGAACCAAATTTAGCTTCACGCTGGAATTACGACTGATTGCTTCTTGAGCTGATCCATGATCAGTATCTTCAACACTACTGAAGTCACTGGTGGGACTGGGGCGGGGACGTGGGCGGAGCTTTGTGGCGGCGATGGATTTCTTGATGTTGAGTTGTTCAAACGGAGGAAAAGGGATTGCATGGCCGGCGGAGGTGGTGATAACCAGGTGGGATAGAGTAGTATGCGGCGGCAGCACAACAGTAAGCAAGAGAAATACTTGAAAGACAACAAAGACGAGCATTTTTGAAGGATTCAACTTTATAGTTGGATGGGTTGCTTTTGTGTGGGAGTGAAAGAATGAGCATTTATTTGCTTCGGGTTTTGGGATTATATGTGACCAGAGAAAAAAGGTGGAACTGTATGCAACACATATAATTGGAGTGAGAGGATTTTATTTTTTATTATTGCTCCCCTAATATTTTTTTTAACTAATATATCCTGTTAACTGAATCTTATAAACGTACAAATATTGTTAAAATTTATTGAATAATAACAAAATAAGAATGTTTTCTTATAACTGTTAATTCGACGGGTTCAGATCAAGATAAAAATTTGTGTTAGACGGTCTCACGGGTCGTATTTGTGAGACGGATCTCTTATTTGGGTCACCTATGAAAAATATTACTTTTTATGCTAAGAGTATTACTTTTTATTGTGAATATAGGTAGGGTTGACCCGTCTCACAGATTATGATCCATGAGACGATCTCAAATAAGACACACTCTCAAATCAAATTGAAGCAAATATTTCCTATGAATTTTACTATGTAACATTATTTTTTTATCCTTTAATAAAATACTTAAATAAAAATTCAAACCACATATTAATAATATTTAAATTTAAATTTTAAACACATAATAATAAAACATCAATTAAATATGATAATTATGTTTCGTTAGTTTAAATATTTAAATTTAAGAGTCTAATTGTCTAAATTATTAATTCTCCAAAAAAAATTTGTTTAAAAAAATACAATATTTCACAAAATAAATATTACATGATAAAATTTATTAAATCTGTAAGGTTCAAAATGAGATAACGTAATCCAACTGCATGTAAATTTAGGGAAAATGACGAGTTAAATGGTTTTAATTTCATGAATTAATTATGGTGTGCATGGTTACATGTTTAAAATATAGTTTTATATTAAAATTGTGTTTTAGAGGTTATTCGAGACGTGATTGAAGAACAGAGACCAACGGCTGAAAAAGAGAAAATATTTTTATTAAATAATTATTTTTAATTGTTTAATATATGATATATTTTTATGGAGATTTTTGAAAATGAGCTATTATGAGATGCTTTTACGCACCGAGTAGTATTTTAAACTGGTATTCAATTTTCGACGAAAATAAGAACTTTTCGATAACTCGGCTAATATTTTCACAAACTTTTTTAAACAAAATATTTTAAATATTAACTAAGGGGCTTAATGGACTATTATACTTAGTTAATGGGCATAATCTTGTACCATGTGTTTTAATTAGAAAAAAAAGTCTAAAACCCTATCCTCAAACCCCATAATCACACGGCCCAACCCCTCAAAGCACTAGGACTGTTTCATCAGCATTCAAAGCACACACTCACACGTATTTTCATAGGAAAGTCACGAGAATTTAAATAATTTCAGCAAGGGTCCATCTCGGTCGACGTTCCTCGCATCGCAAGACGTTTTTTCGTGCGTAATAAACGCAAAGGCACGCCTTAATCTACTTTTTCTCATCTATCACATCATATTATAGGTTGGATGTATGGTTGCATGAAAAATAGATAGCCCTTGCATTTATTTTCGTTTTTATGCCTTGCTACGCCAAAAACTCATGTTTTAATTATTCAGCACTCTTCCTAACGAGGCACAAAGGGGCTGCCATGGTAGGGGAACTTGAAGGGATGTTTTTCCAACACGATAAGGGTCCTTAGATGAAAGGGTGAAGCCTGGTATGGTGCATCAATAAGAGCCGATCGTGCTAGAGGTTCTAAGGCTAGGGCTTGTGGTTTTCAATGGAAAAGGAAAAGGGGCCGCGTGGGGTGTCTTCCAGGTGAAGGGCTGGGCTCCTGAGGGTCCAGCCTCGAGCCATGGTGGTCCACACAAGGCTGGAGAGGCTAGGGAGGAAGGGCGCACGTCTAGGGCACCACCTAGCTGCGGTCGAGAAGATTAGAGAAACCATGCATGTCCTCGTGCATGGCTCGAGAGTCCTGGACAAGGAAGGTCTTAAGGGGCTCGGTCTAGGACCTAAGAGGGTTGGTCGGGGGCTGGTCCACTAGCTTAGGGGCTAGGTTGAAGAAATTGGTGCATGCATGAACTAGGTTTTGCGAAAAATAGGAGCACAAAAATTCAGTAGGTGGTCATTGGCTGGTCCAATGGTCTAATGGGCTTGCATGGGGTTGTATATGGTTTTGTTAGGTTTTATTATGCTTTGGTCCAAGTTTGTTTAAGCTTCGAGTCCATACGAGTCAAAACCGGTATGTACGTCTAAGTTTAAATACAAATTGGGAAATTAGTCGAGAAGATTAAGTTTACGTCTAAGAAATATACATGGGTGTATTTTAAGGTGTTAAGTTAATTTTAGATGGATTTGGGTTGTCGTTTTAAGGTCTAAGGATAAATTGGGAAAGTTAGGGTTTCAGGGGCGAACGGTCATTTTACACCTGAAAAATGTTAGACGTTTTGACAGTGCTATGAATTCTATAATAAATCTTAGAATGTTATTTCAAATGTTTATGGAATTTTATGATGAAATGTTAATGCCAAAATACATATTGCATGCTTGGTTTAACAGAAAAATGTTGTATATACATGGATTTTTATAAGTGATGGAAATATGAATATTTTAACCTAGAGCCATTTGCCTGCTTCTTTCTAGGCTATAGTTTACAATCTTATAGATGTCTTTAGCCACCCACGCTATTAGAGTCATCTTTGAAGCCACGAATTAGTCCTTACTCATAGTAGAGTGTAAGGTAGGTTTGGGTATAGCAGGACTTGAACCTGGGTTTGAAACTCGCGTTTTTGTGTACAGAGATCGATGTCCTAGATCTTTCAGAAGTGAAATTCAATCGGCCTCTCTGCGACATCAGAAAGATCTTTCTCCACCCTAGGTTCTTTGACAGAGCTGAAAGAAGGTGGAAAAAGGAGCTTCTTCAAGGAAGGTGAATTGATTGTGACTAATACGATGATATGTAAGGCCAGGGCTCAGCTGACGGTTGAGATTATCGCTAATGTCCCCACTGCCCGGTACCGTGGTAATACGTAGATGGATCCATGGACCTACAACTAACACGAAAGTCAAAATTGAGGATCTGAATTCAATAAAAAGGGAAACATATATGTATATGGTAAAAAGAAATATAATACGATGAAAGGAAAAACGTTTAAATTTATGCATGTTTATGAAACACTAGTTTCTTAAAAGTATTTTCAATATTGCATGTGAATATATATGTATTACTTGTTATCATGATTAGATCTGCTGAGTCAATAGACTCACTAGGTGTGATCGATACAGGTCAGCTTGATATTGATGGAGGTCTTGATGGTTGAAGTAGCTGGACTGAAGGTGTATACAACCCGGGAACCGTCGCTGGTTTTCCGCACTATGATTTATGATTACTTTAAGATTTTACGACTTATATGATTTTGAAAAGTTTTGAAAGATTTAAAAGTTTATGCTTTATTTTGGTAAAATGTTAATTCAGGTTTGGGTGACGATTTACGATTTTACGTTTTGAATTGAGTTATTTTGGATTTTCAAATATTTAGTTGGAGAGTTTATTTTAAATGGTGTCAAAAAAATAATGTGTGTATAGTTACATATTTCGGCCAAAAGTTGAGAAAAAAAATGTCTAGCATATTTTATAGAAAAACGAGTTGTTGATGTTTCAATTGGTATGAGAGCAATGTTCCTGCAAAGGGTTGTGCCACCGCCAGTTCCGGAAAGCTTAGTCGTCAAGCCTCAAGTAAGTAAGTTTAATTGTTTTACATGATTTTTATGATAGTACCTGGATGTTTACATGTTTTATACGTTTAAGTTGCATGATTAGAAACTTATATTTAAATGCATGTTGGTTATATTTAGAATTTGGAAAACGTTCAAATATTATGCCTCTTACACGCGCCCCTAGTACCGATAGGTAAGTTGAGACTAATCGGGATCGTCAAGGGAATGCATCACCACCTCCTAATGGGAATGATGTTACACGTGTTCTTGAGGGCATGGCACATTTCTTTGAGCAGCAAGCTCATCATGCTCCGAGGACACAACACGACATGCATGATCAGTTCCAAAGGAATTTTTTGGAACCACCGACTCATTTGCTGCTGAGGGTTGGATTCGATCTCTTGAGGTTTATTTCCGTTAACTGAATATGGGAGATGCTAACCGAGCTAGGTGTGCTACGTATATGCTGCGAGACGATGCTTCTCTTTGGTGGGAAGGAGCTGAACATGGTGTCAATCTTGCCACACTTACTAGGGAGCAATTCAAGAACATTGTCTATAAGAAGTATTTTACTACTACCGACATCCGATGGCACCTGAAGAGGGAGTTCACGAGTCTCCGTCAGGAGGACACGACTGTGGCTGAGTTTGTGAGAAAGTTTAATAGGGGTTGTACTTTGTACCCCTTATTGCTCGGGATTTTGTTGAGAAACTAAGGCACTTCATGGATGGCCTTCGACCTACCATACGCCTAGATGTGATGATGATGTGACCGATGGACTATGCAGCTGCCACTTCTTGTGCACTCCAAGATGAGCAAGTATTGAAAGATATTGATTTTGAGTTTCAGCGCAAGAGGCACCAGCACCATCAGAGCTCTCAGTCAGTCAAAAGGCAATTCACGGGACCTCCGAAAGCTCAAGGGAAACAAAAGCCCCAAGGACAATGGAAGAAGATGGGACAATTGAAGCCACCACAGCCCGGAGCACAAAAATCCGAGGAGAAACCATTATGCAAAGCATGTAATCGCTTACACTATGGCAAGTGCATGTGGGGATCATATAGGTGCTTCATATGCAAGGAAGAGGGACATAAAAATGCTGATTTCCTGAAGAAGAGAGGACCAACTGTAGGTAGAGCTTATGTGATACATGCTGAAGAAGCCGAGGAGGAGTCAGGAACGACTCTAATCATTGGTAACCTAGTTATTTAACATTTTATTGCATGAAATCTTAAATTTGTTATGAGAATTGATTGGGATAATGAAGAACCTAGAAAAAATTAAGTTGCATGCTCTACTATAATTGGATTTAAAGGATAACATAGAAAATGATAGAAATTTAGCATAAAATATAAGCCTGAATAATGCAAAGGAATGAAACAAATCCAAATAAGAATTTTAAGGCTTGAAGTTGAGAAAATCGAGAATTTGGGCATGTATTGTATTTTTCGAAAAACCTAGTGGACAAAATGCAAAATTCAAAACCTTAAAGGGCTTAATTGCACTTGGCCGAGATCTCTAGGACTAATCCGGAATTTCAAGAGTCCAAGGGCTGAGATCGAAGAGAGAAAGAAATTCAAGGGTAAAATCTAGAATTTTTTAAAATTCAAGGACTAAATTGTAAACTTTAAAAAGTTTAGGGGTTGTTTAGAAAATCAAAGGTAAGCAAGGGCTGTTTTCAAGAATTCTGAAATTCTGAGGGCTAAAACAATGATTTTCAAAAGTCTGGGGCCCAAATTGATGGAATTAGACATATATGGGGTCATGATGCAAATTCTCGAAATATGTAGGACTAAATTGTAGATTTTTGAAATTCTTAAGGGTTGGAAATGATATTTTCAAAAATATAGGGTTAAAAATGCAATTTTCGAGAAATATTAGGATCCAAGTATTGAATTTTAGAAAAATTTGTGGGAAAATAATGATAGAAACTCCTTAAGTTTCAACACAACTGGATTTGAGGGGATAATTTTCACAGAAAGGATATTCATTTTAGATGTAGCCACCTACGCATTGATGGATTCGGGAGTACACACTCATTCACATCCGAGAAATTAGTCAAGCGACTAAAGATTATACCTGAGGATATGGGATTGAGCTTCAATGTTTCTATACCTTCTGGTGATCAAATGGTCTCCTCGAGCATTGTAAGGAATCTAGAGCTTCGTTTGCAAAAACGATATGGCTTGGGCAGATCTTATCGTACTCCCAATACCTGAATTCGAAGACATATTTTTCATGGATTGGCTATCATTGAATGGAGCTTCGATAGATTTTCGGCAGAAGTCAGTGTCTATTTGACTGCCAAGCGTGAAATCTTTTATCTTTGAGCCAACAAGGAACAAGCAAATTCCGCACATCATGTCTTGCATCAGTGCAAGGAAACTTATTAAGCGAGGCTGCCAAGCTTTTCTAGCATGTGTTACTTCAGAACATGTTCCTGTCAATCAGAAGTTAGAGGATGTTGAGATCGTCAGAGACTTTTCTTGTGTCTTCTCTATGGACGTTTCTGGCGTTCTACCAGACCGAGAAGTGGAATTTGCTATCGAGTTGATGCCGAGCACTGTGCCAATTTCTAAGGCACCATATCGTCTAGCACCCGCCGAGATGAAAGAGCTAAAGGATCAAATCCAAGAATTGTTGGACAAGGGTTTTATTCGCTCTAGTTGTTCTCCATGGGGCGCGTTGGTATTATTCGTGAAGAAAAAAGATGGAAGTATGCGACTCTACATTGATTATCGAGAGTTGAATAGAGTCACCATCAAGAATAAGTATCCCTTGCCTAAAATTGAAAACTTATTTGATCAATTTCAAGGAGCATCGATTTTCTCGAAGATAGATCTTCATTCGGAATACCATCAGTTAAAAGTGAAAGACTCTGATGTTCATAAGACAACTTTTAGGACTCGACATGGGCACTAAGAATTTATGGTTATGCCATTTGGGTTGACCAATGCGCCAGCGATATTCATAGACCTCATGAATCGCGTATTTCAGCTGTATATGGATCAATTCATCATAGTATTCATTGATGCCATGCTGATTTACTTGAATAGACAAGAGGAGCATAGTCAGCACTTGAGAACGATGATACAAATATTGCAAGATAGAAAGTTATTCGTTAAGTTCAGAAAGTGTGAGTTTTAGCTCGAGAGAGTAGCGTTCTTAGGCCACATCATTTCTAGAGATGGAGTGGAGGTTGGTCCGAGCAAAGTCGAGGCAGTTAGAGAAAGGCCAGTACCGAAGAGCGTAATCAAGATCTGTAGTTTCTTGGGTCTAGCTGGCTACTACCGAAAGTTCATTTAATGTTTCTCTACTATCGCAGTATCCTTGACCGCTTTGCAAAATTTATTTGGGGAACCGAATGCCAAGAGAGTTTTGAGAAGTTGAAGCGATCTTTGACTTCAGCACCAGTTCTGTCGATGCCATTGGGACAAGGATAGTTCTCTACATGGACGCATCGAAACTTGGTTTTGGTGCACTCTTGATGCAAAACGATCGAGTTATAGCTTATGCATCTAGACAATTAAAATTTCATGAGAAGAATTACCCGACACATGACCTAGAGCTCGCAACAGTAGTGTTTGCATTGAACTTTTGGAGACATTACTTACATGGGGAGAAGTACAAGAATTTCACCGACCATAAGAACTTGAAGTACTTCTTCACCTAAAACGAGTTGAATTTGAGGCAACGAAGATGGTTAGATTTGGTAAAGGACTATAACTGCGATATTAGCTACCATCCAGAAAAAGCTAATGTAGTAGCGGACTCATTGAGTCGAAAGACAACAGTCATTACTCAGTTATCACTCCAAAGACCATTGTAGTACGAGATTCAGCAATTCGAGCTTGCAGTTTAAACTAGGGGCAAGGCCCCCAATATTGTTACTATTACAGTTCGGTCGACTCTGAGGGATAGAATTCGAGAAGGTCAGTCTTCTGATGAGCAATTAAAAAAATGGAGACTGAGAGATGAAGCTAAGGGTCGGAAGCTGTATTTTGAGGATGATGGCATAATTCGATATCGAGATTGACTATGGGTTCCTAGTGGCGATTCATTGCGAGAAGTTATTATAAAGGAAGCTCACAATACCTCGTACTCCATTCATCCTGGAAGTACGAAGATGCACAATGATCTGCAGTTATTTTATTTGTGGCCGAGCATGAAGCAAGACGTCTTGCGTTTTATGTCTGAGTGTTTGACATGTCAGCAAGTTAAGGCTGAGCATCAGAGGCCAGTCAGAAAGCTTAAGACACTTCCTATTCCCGAGTGGAAATGGAAAAATATTCTATGGATATTTTGTGGGACTGCCAAGACTATCAAGGGATACATTGCCATTTGGGTGATAGTAGATCGTCTTACAAAATCAACGCATTTTCTACCTATCAAGACGAAATTCACCATGACACAATACGCAAAGATGTATATTCGAGAGATAATCCGACTAATGGGATTCCAGTGTCTATCGTTTCTGAAAAAGATCTGAGGTTCATCTTATCTTTCTTGAAGAGTCTACATGCAGCGATGGGAACAAAGTTGTTATTCCGTACAACATTTCATCCTCAAACCTATGGTCAGACTAAAAGGGTGATTCAAATTTTGGAGGATCTACTCCGAGCTTGTGTTATTTATTTCCAAGGAATTTCGGTGTTATATAAGAATTTAATAGGTGTGGGGCCCACGTCAAAATAAAATATTCAGAATTTCGTTATCCCACATCGAAAGAATCTGAAAGTTGGAGGGAATTTGTTATAAATTGAGTCTTCCTTGTTTGCTTTTAACATCCCAAAATCAAAAGCTTTTCAGCTTTGATAAAAAGAGAGTGCATAGAAAAAAAGAGTGTATTTTTTTCTTGAGTGCGGGAATTCTGTTGTGTGAGTTAGAGAAATTATTTTCTCGGTATAATCGGGGGTTGGGATCGTGAGATATTGAGTGTATTGGTGTATACACTTGTTGTAATATTTCTTCCAGTTATAAAAGTTGCAGTGCTCCGTGGACGTAGCCTATATTGGGTGAACCACGTAAATCTTTGTGTTATTGTTGGTTATTTTATTCCGCATTTTTGTGTGTTATTATCATCGTGATCGGCATCGCTTCGGGATAATTCCCCAACAACTGGTATCAGAGCCTTGTTGTGAAAATTCTTAAAAATTCTGAGTATGCTTTGTGGTTGCAGCTTTGTCTGATCTTCCACATCAGAAAAGATTTTTTAGATTTTTTGCTAAGGCTAGAGAAGTGATTGCCGGAGATGATGGATCGGGACCGGGAATCAACAAGTTCGACGGAGCAGATTTTTTCGTTCTGGCGGTTACAGATAATAGATTATCTGTACAGTAAGAAGTTGCATCAACCTCTATCTGGAAAGAAGCCGGAAAAGATGGAGGATGATGACTGGAAGCTTCTTAACCGACAAGTGTTAGGTGTAATACGATTGACCCTAACGAAGAACGTGGCACATAACGTGGCGGAGGCAAAAACAACGGAGGAGATGATGTCCATTTTTTCGGACATGTACGAAAAGCCATCGACAAATAATAAAGTACATCTCATGAAAAAGTTATTTAACTTGAAGATGAGAGAAGATGCATCGGTGGTTAAACACATCAATGAATTCAACACGATTGTTTCATAGCTAACATCGGTTGAAATTAAATTTGATGATGAGATTCGGGCACTTATTCTTTTGGCGTCTTTACCAGACAATTGGGAACCGATGCGGGCAGCGGTTAGCAACTCTGTTGGAAATGGGAAACTACAACTCAATGATGTCAGAGATCAAATTCTTGTCGAAGAAGTGCGCAGGATGGATTCTGGTGAAGGAACATCATCAAGTTCTGCTCTAAATCTCGAGAACAGAGGAAGGGGCAGGAGTGGAGAAAAGAGTTTTAACCAATGGCATGGTGGGTCCAAGTCAAGAAATGGAAAAGACAAAAGCAACTTTGAAAAGAATTTGAAGTGCTGGAGCTGTGGTGAGACTGGTCACTTGAAAAATAATTGCAAATCAACAAAGAACAATGATAATGTTGTTACTGAGGAGGTACATGATGCTCTATTACTATCCATGGAAAGCCCGGTTGATTCTTGGGTTATGGACTCGGGAGCTTCGTTTCATACCACTGGTAATCGTGATGTATTCGATAATTACATTGCGAGAGATTACGGAAAAGTTATGGAAAACCTTTGGAAATAATTGGTATGAGTGATATCCGGATGAAGATGACAAATGGATCTGTCTGGAAAATCAACAAAGTAAGTCATGTACCAAAGTTGACACACAATCTGATTTCAGTGGGACAGCTTGACGACGAAGGTCATAAGGTGACCTTTGGTGATGGTTCTTGGAAAGTGAAAAAGGGAGCCATGATTGTTGCTCGAGGAAAGAAAACTGGAACATTTTATATGACTTTCAGTTTGAGAAATAAATTAGCGGCTGTGGATGCTGGAGCTAATTCAAGTCTATGGTATAGTAGGCTTGGGGATACGAGTGAGAAGGAAATGAAAATGCTTGTTTCAAACGGAAATCTACTGGAATTAAAGATCGTTGAACACAAGCTGTGTGAAGCTGTATTTTTTGGAAAGCAGAAAAAGGTGAGCTTTTCAAAAGAGGTTAGAGAACTGAAATCAGCTGATTTGGAGCTGGTACATACTGATGTATGTGGATCATCTCCTGTGACATCCCTTGGAGATCACTCAAGATATTATGGCACTACTGTTGACGATTTCGAGCAGGAAATTTTGGGTTTATTTTGCGAAAAATAAATCGGATGTTTATGAGACATTTAAACAGTGGGAGTTAGCCATGGAAGATGTGATGGATTCACTGTTCATCCAATCACATGTGGGAGTTGTCAGAACTTCCTGAAGGTAAAAAGGTTTTACATAGCAAGTGGGAGTACCGGTTAGAACACAGCGGTAGCAAGCGGTACAAAGAAATACTTGTTGTAAAATGTGAAAAGGAAGTCATTGGTTACACTGATATTTTCTCTTTGGTGGTAAAGTTAACTACTATCAGGACTGTACTTGGATTGATGATAAAAGAAGATTTACATCTGGAACAGTTAGATGTAAAGACGACGTTTCTTCATGGTGAGCTAGATGAAGAAATGAATCAATCACAGGGATTTGAAGTACGAGTGAAAGAGAAAATGATGTGCAAACTTCAAAAGAGCTTGTATGGTCTCAAACAAGCTCCAAGACAGTGGTACAAGAAGTTTGATGGTGTAATGAATAATGATGGTTTTCTGAGGTATCAGGCTGATCACTGTTGTTATGTGAAGCTTGATGGTTATTATATCATATTACTGATATATGTAGATGATATGTTGATAGCAGGAGCTTGTCAGGAGGAGATTGATAAACTCGAGAAAGATTTATCAAAGGAATTTGCTTTGAAGGATTTGGGTGTTGCAAAACAAATCCTTGGAATGAGGATCCTTAGAGATCGGGTGAATGGAGTCTTGAAGCTTGAGAAGATTCCTGGAAGCAAGAATCCAACTGATGTGCTCACGAAGGCTGTTATCATTGAAAACTGAAGTTGTGTTTGACTTCAGTTGGTCTCCTGGACTAACAAAGGAGGTATGAGCTGCTGCACTGATGGTGTGAAGACATGATTGGAATCAAGTCTTCAAGTGGGAGAATTGTTAGGTAAGAATTTAATAGGTGTGGGGCCCACGTCAAAATAAAATATTCAGAATTTGGTTATCCCACATCGAAAGAATCTGAAAGTTGAAGGAGGGAATTTGTTATAAATTGAGTCTTCCTTGTTTGCTTTTAACATCTCAAAATCAAAAGTTTTTCAGCTTTGATAAAAAGAGAGTGCAGAGAAAAAAGAGTGTATTTTTTTCTTGAGTGCGGGAATTCTCTTGTGTGAGTTAGAGAAATTATTTTCTCGGTATACTCGGGGGTTTTGGGAGTGAGAAATATTAGTGTATTGGTGTATACACTTGTTTTAATATTTCTTCCAGTTATAAAAGTTGCAGTGCTCCGTGGACGTAGCCTATATTGGGTGAACCACGTAAATCTTTGTACTCTTGTTGGTTATTTTATTCCGCATTTTTGTGTGTTATTATCATCGTGATCGGCATCGCTTCGGGGTAATTCGCCAACAGTTCAGAACCGAAGTTACTTCTAGTGGAGTTCACTTATAACAATAGTTACCTATCGTCTATAGGAATGATTCCTTACGAGGCACTGTATGGAAGGAGGTGTAGATCACCTATACATTGTGACGAGGTTGGTGAACAAGGGGAATTTGGTCCAGACTTGATCAGGCAAACAGTGGAGCTAGTAGAAAAAATCCGAGATAGGATGAAGAGTGCACAAAGCCGACAAAAGGGTTACGCCAATAAGCGACGAAGAAAGATAGAGTTTGCAGTAGGCGACCATATATTTGTGAAAATAGCATCTATGAAGGGTGTTATGAGATTTGGCAAGAAAGAAAAACTTAGACCGAGGTTCATAGGACCATTTGAGATTCTAGAGGAGATTAAGACACTAGCTTATAGAGTGACGTAGCCACCGATGCTAGCTGGAGTACATAATGTGTTCTACATCTCGATGCTGCGAAAATACATGTCGAACCCTGCACATGTACTAAATTATGAGCATCTGTATTTGACTCTAAATATTTCATACGAGGAAAGATCTATACAAATTTTGGGTAGGCAAGAAAAAAGGCTTCGAAACAAAGTTATTCAAATGATCAAAGTCAAGTGGCTAAATCACTCGGAGGAAGAGGCTACTTGGGAAACTGAGAGGGACATGAGGAGTCGCTACCCGGAGTTATTCGATAAGTTTTAATTTTGAGGAAGAAATTTCATTTAAGAGAGGGAGGAATTGTAAGGTCCAAAATCCGATAACGTAATCCAATTGCATGAAAATTTAGGGAAAATGTCTAATTAAATGGTTTTAATGCCATAAATTAATAATGATGTGCATGGTTACATGTTTAAAATATAGTTTATATTGGAATGCATAAAAATTGTGTTTTAGAGGTTATGCGAGACGCGATTGAGGAACATAGACCGACAGCTAAAAAGAGAAATTTTTTATTAAATAATTACTTTTAATTGTTTTAAACCAGTATTCGATTTTCGACGAAAATAAGAATTTTTCGATAGCTCGGCTAATATTTTCACAAATTTTCCTAAACAAAATATTTTAAATATGAACTAATGGGCTCAATGGGCCTATTATACTTTGTTAATGGACCTAAGCTTGCACCATATGTTTTAATTAGAATAAAATGCCTAAAACCCTACTTTCAAACCCCATAGTCACACGCCCCAACCCCTCAAAGCACTAGGACTCTTTCATCAGCATTCAAAGCACACACTCACATGTATTTTCGTAGGAAATTCACAAGAATTTGAAGAATTTCAGTAAGGGTCCATCTCCGTCGATGTTCCTTGCATCACAAGACGTTTTTTCGTGCGTAATAAACGCAAAGGCACACCTTAGTCTCATTTTTCTCATCTATCACATCATATTATAGGTTGGATGTACGGTTGCATGAAAAATAGGTAGCTGTTGTATTTATTTTCGCTTTTATGCCATGCTATGCCAAAAATTCATGTTTTAATGATTAAAAACTGTAGTAGCCCGAATTCCAAATTGGGTAATTAACGGAGTAATGGTGATTACGAAGGTTTAATGTGTAATTTTGACCGAGTCATGATCGGACGGACCGAAGATGGTTCGGAAGCACCGAAGAGTTCGGAAGGTCCGAAGTGGGTTCGATGGATCCGATCATTAGGTGTCAAGAGTTGATCGACACGTGGGAGTTCGGACGTTCCGAAGTGTAGGTTCGGTGGATCCGATCATGAGGTGTCAAGAGCAGCTGGACACGTGCATGTTCGGACGGTCCGAAGTGTATGATCGGAGGATCCGATCATGAGCTGTCAAGAGCCAATGGACACGTAGCGTTCGGACGTTCCGAAGTGTTGTTCGGAGGATCCGAACATGGCCTATAAATAGTGCTCGAATTCCTCATTTTGGTATTGCCATTTCTTGAGATTGAGTCTTTAGTGAGAGATTTGGAAGGTTCTAGGGTAGTTGTTGGTCGAGCGATAGCTAAGAGCTGCCAGGAGTAGTAGCGTAGCGGCGTCTGAGTTTCAAGGCAATCGACATCAAAGGGCTGTCGACGGACGAAGGTAAACCCTAAACCTTTGGTAGTACTAGGGAGTACTGGTTTTGCTAGTCGAGCATGATAGTATTGATTGAGTATGCTTTTGATGCGTAGGCTTGTTCTAGACCTGATTAGCGGTGTTGCGTAAGGCTAGGCTTGCTGTGATAGAGGTACGAAAGTACTATCCGAGATATCCTGGTTGAGTATACATTCTTATATGTGTTGCATGATTATGTGGTGCATTGATATATGTCATATGATGCATGCTATTATGTCACGTTTATTACTGCACGTTGCATTTCATGTTGAGCCGTATCTTCTTCGAGATAGCCTTTACTGTTGAGCTGTATCTCTTTCGAGATAAGCTATATCTTGGGGCCGCTCAGCCCTGTCTTGTGGACGCATGGACACCGAGAGTACACAGTGGCCGACGGGTCGGGAGGGCTTCGGTGGTCCGGGACATTTTAGGTCCACGTCTGTCTTGTAGTGGATGCAGTGACCCAGAGGTTGGACCGCGCGGCACTATCCACTTGGCGCCTCTAGACTGAGCATTGTTGAGATCCTTTTGTGACTCCTGTTTCTTGACTACCCCGGTATCATGATCATAGCATGTGCATTTCATATAGGTCTGTATACTCATACTTTTGTACTGGGCGTTCTTATCGCTCACGTCCTCGGTTTTGTTTATTCTTGGACACCCCATTCCCACGGGGCAGGCCTCAGGTTGGACAGCTCAGGAGGAGCAGGAGGAGGACGTTGAGTAGCTGGTTGGTTTAGTTTATCGGTATTGTTTTGATTCGATATGGTTGTATTGGATATTTTATTTTGAGTTATTCTAGACTTCGATTGGGTTGTATAACCATTATTTTGTTGACTATTTCCGCTGTTATCTCTGATTATTGTTAATTAGGTTAATTGCATGCTTAGTTTTTGATTAGTAGGTGATTCTGGAACGGGTCACTACATTTATGGTATCAGAGCATGCGTACGATTTTGGGATATAGATTTCTGTTTTGGGATTTCCGTTGACCAATTTACTAGTTTCCCCTATTCTATCTTGTAGCGATGGCTGACCACTTTGGTGACGGGAGTAGTCAGGGGAGTGTAGGTCGTTGGGGTGACCAGGACGATTTGTTAAGCGTCATAAGTTACCGCATGTTTCTCTAGATTTCATTCTTTCCGTTTCTACTCCGATGGGTCATTCGGTTTTAGCCAAGCGTCTAGTGATGGGTTGTCCCTTAGATTTTGAGGGTAATGATGTTGTTATTTCGTTTTGTTCATTCTCTAAACTTGATTTCGAGGACGAAATCGTTTTAAGGGGGGGAGAATGTAGTAGCCCGAATTCCAAATTGGGTAATTAACGGAGTAATGGTGATTACGAAGGTTTAATGTGTAATTTTGACCGAGTCATGATCGGACGGACCGAAGATGGTTCGGAAGCACCGAAGAGTTCGGAAGGTCCGAAGTGGGTTCGATGGATCCGATCATTAGGTGTCAAGAGTTGATCGACACGTGGGAGTTCGGACGTTCCGAAGTGTAGGTTCGGTGGATCCGATCATGAGGTGTCAAGAGCAGCTGGACACGTGCATGTTCGGACGGTCCGAAGTGTATGATCGGAGGATCCGATCATGAGCTGTCAAGAGCCAATGGACACGTAGCGTTCGGACGTTCCGAAGTGTTGTTCGGAGGATCCGAACATGGCCTATAAATAGTGCTCGAATTCCTCATTTTGGTATTGCCATTTCTTGAGATTGAGTCTTTAGTGAGAGATTTGGAAGGTTCTAGGGTAGTTGTTGGTCGAGCGATAGCTAAGAGCTGCCAGGAGTAGTAGCGTAGCGGCGTCTGAGTTTCAAGGCAATCGACATCAAAGGGCTGTCGACGGACGAAGGTAAACCCTAAACCTTTGGTAGTACTAGGGAGTACTGGTTTTGCTAGTCGAGCATGGTAGTATTGATTGAGTATGCTTTTGATGCGTAGGCTTGTTCTAGACCTGATTAGCGGTGTTGCGTAAGGCTAGGCTTGCTGTGATAGAGGTACGAAAGTACTATCCGAGATATCCTGGTTGAGTATACATTCTTATATGTGTTGCATGATTATGTGGTGCATTGATATATGTCATATGATGCATGCTATTATGTCACGTTTATTACTGCACGTTGCATTTCATGTTGAGCCGTATCTTCTTCGAGATAGCCTTTACTGTTGAGCTGTATCTCTTTCGAGATAAGCTATATCTTGGGGCCGCTCAGCCCTGTCTTGTGGACGCATGGACACCGAGAGTACACAGTGGCCGACGGGTCGGGAGGGCTTCGGTGGTCCGGGACATTTTAGGTCCACGTCTGTCTTGTAGTGGATGCAGTGACCCAGAGGTTGGACCGCGCGGCACTATCCACTTGGCGCCTCTAGACTGAGCATTGTTGAGATCCTTTTGTGACTCCTGTTTCTTGACTACCCCGGTATCATGATCATAGCATGTGCATTTCATATAGGTCTGTATACTCATACTTTTGTACTGGGCGTTCTTATCGCTCACGTCCTCGGTTTTGTTTATTCTTGGACACCCCATTCCCACGGGGCAGGCCTCAGGTTGGACAGCTCAGGAGGAGCAGGAGGAGGACGTTGAGTAGCTGGTTGGTTTAGTTTATCGGTATTGTTTTGATTCGATATGGTTGTATTGGATATTTTATTTTGAGTTATTCTAGACTTCGATTGGGTTGTATAACCATTATTTTGTTGACTATTTCCGCTGTTATCTCTGATTATTGTTAATTAGGTTAATTGCATGCTTAGTTTTTGATTAGTAGGTGATTCTGGAACGGGTCACTACAAAAACTCTTCCTAACGAGGTACAAAAGGGCTTCCATGGCAGAGGAAATTGAAGGGACGTTTTTCCAACATGATAAGGGTCCTTAGATGCAAGGGTGAGGCCTGGTATTTTGCATCAATGAGGGCCGATCGTGCTAGGGGTTCTAAGGCTATGGCTTGTAGTTTTCAAAGGAAAAGGAAAGAGGGCCGCTCGGGTGTCTTCTAGGCAAAGGGCTGGGTTTGTGGGGGTCCTATCCTTAAGCCATGGTGGTCCACGCAAGGCTGGAGAGGCTATGAGAGGAAGGGTGCATGGCTAGGGCACCACCTAGCCGCGACCGAGAGGATTAGAGAAACCATGCACATCCTCGTGCATGGTTCGAGAGTGCTGGAGTAGGAAGGTCTTATGGGGCTCGGTCTAGGTCCTAAGAGGATTGGTCGGGGGCTGGTCCACTCGTCGACTCCGCGAGGGCCACAAGATGGAGAGGTTGGGTGCAATTGCGATATGTGTAGTAGCCAGTGAATTGTAGTTTAGAATTCACCGCTCATTTACGAGTGTGGATATCCTGTGTGATCTAACAAAATAGTAGTGCATGAAATCTCTTACAGAGTGTAAGATGTACATTAGGGACAAGGATTCTCTAGTTGTACATGCAATGACACTATGAATACTTCATGAATGTATCACATAACTATCGAATATAATATGCAACTCTCGATGAACCAATAGTTGCAGATTCGATCAGGATATATGAGATGAATGGACCCTATTGTACGTTAACAATAACCGATTGGTTCTTTCAGGCACTATCAGTGATACCTATGGAATCATGAGGTGATGCTACTAGATGCTCTTACCATGATTCGATGGGTTTAATCATAAAATGATTTCAGACATTCTCATTATCAAATGTTGATGCATGGAATTGGGTAAATTAGGATAAGCCGGAATAAAAAAAAATGTCACGAATCACAAAGAGTTGTGAACCTACGGCTAGCCGTATCTCTGAACCATTGAAGGTCATACAAGCACTAGATCATTTTTTTCGGTTGAGAAAATAAATTCAAAGAGTTAAATTTATATAAAATTATGAGATAATAAATTCAAGAAGTTGAATTTATGATAATTAAAAATTCGAAAGAATAAATTCAAGAATTTAAATTTATAAAAATTGAGAGTTTAAATTATTATACTCAAAGGTTGAGTTTATAAAGATTTAAATTAAATATGATGGGAAGTATGTATATTGGGCTTGCAAGAGTACAAGCCAAATATGCTAAATAATTAAAGTTCATTAAGAACTTTAATATAATAATTAATTAAACTAGTTGGACTAGTCAAATTAATTAACTAAGGTCATGAAGTTTAAATAAAGAACGAACCTTAACCCATTATTAAAGTAATTAGGTTAAGGATTCAATATTTAGTAAGGATGCCACAAACCCTAGCTCGATTCATGCAATTTTCGAAAAGGCTCTCCCCTCTCCTCTCTAATTTTCGACCAACAAGAAAATGCCAAAGGGTTTGAGCCGTTTTTGGTTTTTTGATCTCAATGATAAAATAACTCTAAAATTTCTAGTGCAATTTAGAGGAGGACAAATATTCTTGTCTTGGACTCGATCGAAGAAATAAGATTTTTAGAATATTGTTTGTAGTGAATACTACAAGAGCTATTTTCGCTAATTTCAGAATCGTTGGTAAGGGATTAATTCACTAAAAATATGTTAATAAACAACCTATGAAAGATTAAATTTTGTTTAAACCATACGAGTGTCCGAAGTCATTATTTAAATATAAAATAATTATTTTTTAAAAGTTCCGTTGCGTTACGAAAAAACCAATTAACCAACAATGATATCAGAGACAAGTTCTCTATATCTTATGGTTTATATTCATGTTGAGTATTTTTATTTCTAACCAAATAAGAAAATTTTTCGAAAATTAATGCACCATTAGAATTTTGATTTTAATAAGAAAAAAAAATTTGAACTGCCCAAAACTGTTTCGGACAGACTGTGCGCACAACATGCCCGCCAGCACCTGATCTGATCGAGCAGCACAGGCAGGTGCCTGGGAACTTCTCGGGCACCGTGTTAGGTCATGGGATTGAATTGTTCAGGGCTAGAGTATGATTTTCTGATTCTACAAAATTTTGGATAAAATTAATATTTTATGAAAATTTGTTCAATTTTTCCTGAAAATAAAATTTTGATAAATTAATAGCTTTCTTGTAAAATAAATAATTATAATATGATTAATTATTTATGGTAAAAATAAGTTTGACAAAAATTCAATTATTATTGAATAAATTGGAAATTAAATAAAAGATGTTTATTTAATTTATTAACTTCTTTAATAATTGTGGTGGTTAATAATAAAATTATTAGATGCATGATTTAATTGATTAATTAAATTTTTTAATTAATTGATGTCAATATATGTTATTAAATACATGAAGGATATCGAGAGTCTTGACCAATGTGATAGGTATATGTCGGGATATTTTATATTTTATTTATTTTGTTAATATTTGATATTATTAAAGTGAGTCTAGTTTATGGTCCGTTTCCAACCCATAAAATGTATCTCTTATATGTCATGACTATTCAAAGTTAATTATTATAAATAGTGGGAGATCAATACTTGAACATGGTGGGCCCTTTCACGCACCGAGATCGAAACGTCGATAACATTCCGGCATTGTTTATCAATTTACATGAAAACAATTAAGCCCCGTAGCAAATAGCCAAAAACCAGCCTTTTCATAAAACAAATTATTGTCTTTACAATGACAACAGAATAAAAATTACATCAGAATTGCGAAAGCGAAATAAATACAAAGTCTTGATCATAGATCTTTTGTTGCGATCACCAGCCCCATAACGTCACCTGATCGTCCTCATTCAATTCTTCCTCATTCTTATCTAGGGAGAGATGTAAGGAGTGCGTGCTTTGGGAAACACTCAGAAGTGGGAGTAGATCGATTTTCACAGATACATATTGATATAATTTTAAAGCATCTTTTAACAGACTTTCAAAACTTATTACATTGACTTATCCTAACAAAACCGAATCAAATTCGAATTATGAGACAAAAATTATCAGACAAATCGGAGTAAACAGAACAAACACAACACTGTTACTCATCTCATTTTCCATGGTCAAATTATCCCGAATATGTTACTCTTCTAAGGGGTGAGGCCAGAACACAGTTTTATACCCACTGATGGGGGCCAGAAAGAACTACAATCGTCGTCCCACATCCAACTCGAATTGTAACAGTGTATCACATAATCAGATTTAACGAATAGAACTTATCAGATTTTTTGAAAGGAATTCAGCGGAATCAAAGAATATCGAAACCAGAAAGAACATAACTTACATCGATCGAGATTTTCAAAGAAAGATAGCATTTTTGAAATGAATGGACACACATACATGCATGTCATGATATATTTATACAAAGTTTAAATTACAATAAAAGTACATAACAAAAACCCACTTACCAATAGTTTAATCGTGCGGTACGAAACCTTGTTCAGACTTGGACAAACGGTGACCGTTTTTGGACAGAATCTCCACGATAGTATATGCAGCAATTCAGTGCACGAAATAACCAGGACAACCTTCCTTCTTCTTCTCCAATGGCATCGGCCGAGAGGTTTTTGGAAAGCGTGAGGACCGAATTTTTTGTGGTGTTTTTGGGTGTGATTTCTTCAGCATAGTATGGGTGGTATTTATAGGTGTAAGATTGTCTTTTCCCCTCCCCATGTGGCCGAAATCTTGGAGCCCAAACATGGATATAAATGTGGTCAAAATTTTATCCATTCTTCAAGAGTCCCCTTAGTTTTCTAAAGGGACAATTCTTGCACAATAAATTTGTCCAAGCCTCATAGCTCTTCTTTTAGCTCCATTTTGGTTATTTAATTAGGACAAGGTGAGATGAGCTTCTTTGAGCTAAAAGATTTGTCCTTGAGCTTGGGGTTTACTCTTCCGGTGATGACTCTTCGATTGTCGTGGTTTCTTATGGCATAGATCCCTTTTGAGCTAATCTTCGAGCTTTTGAGTTACTTCCTCGAGCCATGATAGCTGAAAATTTAAGTTTATAATTGATTTTTATAGTTAAGATTAAAGTTTTGAGCTTAGTTTCGATTTTTCATTCTTAAATGATTCGCTTCAGAAATTCCGGGTTCTCACAGGCCCGATGCACAAGAAAAGACATGTAAAATATTAGAAGCTCTCGTAATAAATTGCATTTGCATTTCTGCATTCACCTAGGTTATGAGTCTAGATCCATGTTTGGCTCACATTGATCTAATAATATTGGTTATCTATCATCTTTATTAATTAATTATTGTTGTTGAATATCATATTATGATATATCAATATATATTATTAAATAATATAGTTGCATGAAGCCAGCAAACATAAAAAATCATGGCACATGATTTTAAATTAAAATGATGAGATAATTTTTAAAATTAAAATATCTCATTTTGAATAAGATTCAAAATTTATATCAATCCGCAAAAGTAAAAATTAAAGGAGTTTAATTTATTTTTGCCTTCCATCAACCGTGGCTGCATGATGAATACTACGCGCAGTCAATGAGATGTCCAAAATTTGTAACTTTCACCGGTCATATGATATGAATTGAGTGAAATTCCCATGACTTCGGCTCGTATTATTGAGAGAACTCATTGCGACTATCCACTAAAATTCATTATTGATAGTTCGGTTTGACAAGTTAAAATAAACGATGTCACATTATAGGGTCCTTATTAAACGTAAAGCGAAACACGTAGAGGTTGCATATGGATTCAATTAGATTCCACCTGTTTAGAAAAATTGTTTACTTTAAAGTATATATGAGACGGATAGAAAATTTGACTTTAAAGTCGGAAGAAGAAATTTGTCTACTTTGTGGATTTTCTCTAATTTTTTTCCCTACAATATACACGCAAAAATTATTGGAAATTTTTTATTTATATTAAAAAAATAATTGATTAATAGGAAAAATTAAACTAATCGAATTTGATTTGGTTATTGACTTCATTTTGACGTATTCATTAGTTGGTTCGGTTTGTTCAAATATTAGTTAATTTGATCGATCATGGATAATCTGATTAATTTGGTCTGTGATCGAACAGATATATTGATCCTGTTTCAATCTTTTTTTTAAATGTATTATATATCTTTGTAAAAACAAATTACATACGATTGGTTCACTCGATATTTTTCACCTCCTTTATGTTATATTTATTTATTTTCAAATTGGATAAAAAAAAAAAACATAACGCGCATGTTAGAATATATACACCAAATCACATGTTATTAAACAACTTTAAATTTGCGAATAAATTTTTATTGATTCACGTACCACGACATGTTTATTTCAACATGAAGATAAATCATCGGACAAATATTTTAGGATGAGATGATTGTCGTTTACTAAAATTAAGTTATAACTGATATTATTTATGTAACTTTAATATTTTAAATCATATAATTTCGCGCCCTATGTTGGTCGTTCTTGTGACAATTACATTATTACTCCCCAATGTTCACTATCTCCTGTTTTTTTTTTTAAAAATAGTGAATTTATTAAATAAGGAGTTGGAATTTATTGATTCGTAAATATTATATTTATCGATCTAATGAAAAGAAATAGTTTATATGCATGAAAAATAGTGTCTTTTTAATGATTGTCTGGATTATTACACTGTTCAAATATCTCCAAACCGAAAAGTGAAGGAAATCAAATCGATTGCACACATGTGAGGGCATGAGTATGTTTCCGTTATAAAGTTTAATAGCCAATTTAGAACGAATTAAATAATTAATAAATTTTAAGAGACATAAAGTTTGAATTTTTAGAACGAATTAAAGAGGGATAATTAATAAATTTTAGGAGACATACAGTTTGAATTTTTTAAAATTAATAAATTTTAGGAGACATAAAGGTTGAATTTTTTTTTTTAAAAAAATTTAAATTAAAATTTCATTCACTTTGGAACGGATTAAAGAGGACTGAAAGACGACCGGATCGCGGTCTTCCCCCCTGGTTTTTTGCCCTTTGATTCGGTCGTCGGGTCAAAACGATCCATCCTTTTGGCACTCAAAATCTTAAACAATGATTTTTTGTATGAAAATGAGAAAACAAAATTAAGGAGCTAGCATTCCTTGGTATATATAGTTTAGGTGAATCAATATACACGAGATTTTGTATATTAAAAATCATTTTGGTATACGAATTATTGTTAAATTGGAGAATGAAACTGAAACGACCATATCTTCTAATTCATTTTAATTTACACTAGTTTTTTTTACATCATAAATAAACTAGCATAAGTAGTCAAATAAACAAAACTTCATATCATCCATAATCATTCATGCGGAATAAATAAGATAAGCGATAAAAGTCTAAAATTCAACTCAATAAATTCTAGCATCCTAACAGTCTATTAATAAAAGTGATAATCCATAAAACATCAAAAGTCTTTAACATATGCGGAATTTCTAGGTCCTCGGGTATGCACTGCGCCCCACGAATGACTCGATAGTCCGTACCTCACGACTCAACATCATCACTACCTGCAACTATTCAACCCTAGTAAGTCTAATGACTCAGTATGCTCAAATCTAATATAGCAAGTACGTAAATATACACTCACATGCATAAAATACCTTCTACTAAAAGTAGAATTTCCATGCAATCATGAAACCATCAAAATATGAAACTTTTGAAATCATGCGTAGATATGAACATTTTCCATTTAAAATCTTCATTTTAGGTGAAGCCCGATACTCGAAAGTGACAACATTCATTCGATTGATCAATCTATAAACCATAGTACTAGGCCGCCGGGTTCAACGTCCACTTTTTCGACGATCCCACAGACAATCATAAAAATAACTTCACTGTTCACTTTTTCAACGGATTCATGATCACTGAGATTCCCGCCCCCGTTTTCGACGATTCACTCCTTTTTCATTGCAAGTTCACCGTTCTCCTTTTCATTGCAATTTCACCGTCCCTTAAAAATATTTCCTTTACTTTGTCATTTCATAAAACATTCATAAATTTCAATATTTTTTTAAAAATTCCCAAAAATAAGCTTTATATCATTCATATACGTCGAGATTGCTAAAAATAGAATATACGTGTAAAATACGTAAAACTTCTAAAAATATCATATATCATGCATATACTTTAAAACTTCTAAAAGTAACATTTTTCATGATGTGGAATTCTTTTAGGAAGTTGCAATCCACCCTTGACTTTCCTCGAACCGACCGCTCTCGATTCAACGCTATACGTATCTGGACGACCTTAAACTTTGACTCAAGAAGAAGATTATATTTTTAAGATTTTAAAACCCCAAACAATATCCATTAGCTTACTAGAAATTCAATCTTAGGACCTACATTTAAAAAATGACTCGATTCGCTTACCGGGTGACTCTTTTATTATCGTTTTCGCGTTTTTGGTTAAACAAATGACCAGACTACCCTTCCAACTCAAACCAACCCCAAGCCAAACCTTTATTAACATCCTAAGACTTAATATAAGTTTCTGGAAGTCCCCAAGCACAAGCCAAAACCGAAAACATGGATTTAGAATTTAACACAGGCTCAACTCGCTCATATTTAGACACGTTCGGGGAATTTACGACCCCGAACGGACGACGGCTCGAAACCACCTCGAACCAAGCCCTTGACCCCTTTCTTAGACACTAAATAAGACCATGGTCAAGCCCTTCTAGACACAGACCCGACGCTCAAGGCCCTGAAGCTCATGCACCAGCAACACGTAAAACGCATCCTCACGCTCACCTTGTATTCCTCGCGCACCAGCTGTTGTCGCAGCCCTTGGCTCTCCCCTTGGCCCATACCATTCCCTTTCTAGGTCCCTAAGGCACGTCCTTAGCCCATATACCAGCCCTTAAACCTACCCCTCATCCCTGAGAATCCCCACGCACCAAAACAACACTACATGTGCATGTTTGTGGCATTTCAGCTACATCGCTCAACCAACCCAACCAAGCCCTAACCAAACGTTCCTTAGACCTTCCTAAGACCCTTATCATCCCTTCAAGATCACGGCTAGGGTCCCATGCAGCCCCCATGGCCGTTTGATCCCCCAAAGTCGTGCCCTCCCCCCCTCCCGGCTTGCACGCGATTGGCATACAGGGACCACTGCCCCCCCCCCCCCCCCCCCCTTGAGGCTGTTTGGTTCACCTTTTTATCCCTTCAATCCTCCTCCTAACATCTAGCCCTTGAATACCCTGGTTTGCATCCTTCCCTCAACAATTTTCAATAAACATCAACAATATTTTATGGAAACATGAGATACACATGCATGAGATTAAAAATGTTGCGCGTTTTCCTACCGCAAGTGTACGGTGTCAAGTTTTAGTACTGGTTAGAGTACAGATATCGATCCCACGAGGAGTGTGTGTAAAATTGTATATCAATTCTTGTAATTAAATTAGTCTCAACTTTATTTAGAGAAATTGAATAAACGGTTGGTTTGGTTGAATGAATTAACTGAAAACAATGAAGTAATTAAGTCACCGAATCGAGAGATAATATGAGAGAAAGTATCTAGAGAAATGATTTCACAAAGTTTTCACGATAACTATTCACAGTTTAATTTATATTCCTGAATTCCAATCAATTAATGGCCAAGAACACTTAGATTGTTTTATTCCCCCTTTCCCAAGTGACGAATAAAGTGTATCTATCAACTTCGATTCAATTATTCCTAATTCGAATCTACGTTTCATAGATAAATGCAAACAATGTTCTTACTAAGCCTCGCTAAAGTTATACGCCTTCCGAACGCTATAAACATTTAACGATGTGATTCTAATGATCTATAATCATAGTCCTTCTCCCGAGTTATAAGATTAATCAAACAACAAACAATTTATGGCCAGTAAATTGCAGTGCAATAAACACATAAAAACACAAGTAAACATGAAATGGAATTCAATCTTATAAAATAACCACGTCAAATTATCGTGTCCACAAAGCTACGTCATTCTCTAGACTGGAAAGTTAGTTCATCACGAAATCCAAGAGAAAACAAGACATGTTTGTGATTCTAGACATTGCTACGCAATAAAATAAAGAAACAAAGGAAAAGATAACAAATTCGAAGTGTCGTCTCTGTCCCCAGATCCATCGTTCTTCGTATTTGCGATGGTTCTTCGCACTCTGAATCTCTATCCTGTGTAGGCGCTCCGTTTCTTGCGTCTTTTTCTCCCTGGATGGCTGAAGATCTCCTGTGTTTCTCCAGTGACGGCTGCTAACCTCGTTTGACCTAGTTCGCGCAATTTATAATATTTTGGACGCGGCGCGCGCGCAGTGGCGCGCGAGTTGCTGTTCATCTGCCCGTGCATGTATGCGCGCAGTCGCGCTGGCGCGCGTTGCTCTCGGGTCTGTACGCGCGGGTAAGCATGAACTGGCGCAGTGGCGCCCCAGCCACTGTCGATCATCCTGCACATCATTGTGCGCGGCTGCGCGTGATCTCGCGCGGGCGAGCGCGAGGCTCTGTCCGAGGCTTGAGTGTATGTGCGCGCGACTGCGCGTGAAGTGGCGCGATGGCGCGCGCACTTCTGTCCCATGGCGTGCTCGTGGTCTTGCATTTCTTGGTTCACTTGGCTTCGTGTCCGCTATTTTCTCCATTCCTGAAATGACGACATAAACAAACCAAAAACGCGTAATTCTGTTCGAAACAAGCATAATTCAAAATGGATTCAAAGGTAAATTAAGTGCAAATCTTGCACTTATCAAACCCCCCAAACTTGAACTTTTGCTAGTCCCGAGCAAAATAGAATAAAAACCGGAAGTCAAATAACAAATAATGAAACTCTTAGCAGTCATGGATTCGCAAAAAGTGATATTGGCCTCACACTTATCTATTTTATTGTAATTCACGATTTCCCGAGAGTCACGTGTGTGTGTGATATGTCCATGTTCGTTTACCCCATCGAATGCTCAGATAGAGTAATAATGCCATTCGCCTTACAGAATCGAGAAATCCTCAGTTTAGTTCAACTCACACTTCATTAAAATCCAAATTCACATTCATAGATCACATAGGACTTTATTGGTGATTAACTGGCTCAATGAATATTCAACGAAATTATACCAAAGATGAAATCACACAACGAGATGCTTGCAAGCAAGTGATCAAAGTCTACACTTGATGATTATGTTTTTCAGTTATCCATAGGCTTAACTTGAACAACTTTTCTCCACTAGTATATTGGATAAATGTGACAAGGTTAATAGGTCTTGTAAGCTTGTAACGTTAGGCCACGGCTCACGGCTACAATAAAAGGTAAGGAATTCAAAATTTGAGAGAAATAATCAACTCTTCATCAATTTCACTCTTTTTTCATTTTCTTTTTTTTTTCATTCACCATCCACTTATTGTTTTCTTTTCATTCATATCCTTCATCTCCCTTATATTTTCTTTGATTGAGCTTTTTCTCTTTCTTTTTGTCTATTTTCAACTCCCTCTTTGCTCACTTCAATTTTTCTTTTTCTTTTCAAGGAGCTTTTGAATCACTACACCACCAATGAATTTATTTCTCTCAAAATCAGGTAGGAAAATAAGTGTATAGGCTTCATTAGGTAGTTGTTGTGGGATGTAGAATAGATACAAGTGGGGGCTAATTGTATGTCATTGACACACACCACTTGATTTTTAGTAAGCTCAAAATGGGACACTAGGGATATTCCATGTTCATTTGGTAGGCTCGAAGGCTCAACGGTTTCAAAGATCGCCTAAATCATTCCTCTGTCACATATTATCCGTATTTCGCCTCAAAAAGTGCTCAAACAAGTTCTAGATTACCGTCAATCCATTAATCATCTCATACAAACTAGTCACATGCAATTTTCAATCAAAATGATATATGAAATAGGTGCACGAAGAAAAAGTAAGCATCTCAATTAACTTTTAAGCTCAAAGGGCTACAATTGACAGTAAACAAAGAACACAGGCCCAAGGATGTTATGAAAGACTGCCTAGATCATTTCTAAGTCTGCAAAAGTGTCAATCAATGTCATGCAAGTTTTACCAAGAATCGGGTCTCCCTCATCTATTTAGCATCATAGGCATGCAACTTGTCTCTAAGCAACAATAGTATCAATAAACACGACAGTGCAAAATATCTGTGACTCCTAGGTTCTCGTGAACACATATGGATCTCATGACCACAATTTAATTTTCATCATCGGCCACACGTTTTACTTATCCATGACTTTCCCTAACAAATATAGAATGCAAAAAGTAAATAGAACCTAAATTAACTACTGAGCAAAATGAAAAAAAATTCATAAAAATTTCAACAAGCAATTTGTTACCAAAGCAATTTGTTCCAACAAGCAATTTGTTACCCCCCCAAACTTAAAGTATGCATTGTCCTCAATGTATAGAAATGAAACAAAACATGACAACACATACCTCGCTCCCGAGTGTCAGAACTCGGGGCTCGAATCATCATTCCCAGATCCTTCATCATCATCGTCCATCGGCTGTGGGTACTGTGGTGGCCAGGCTGGTTGTGGTGGGTAAGGAACATCCTCGGGTCCAGGTGGGAACCGCTGGGCAAGCGCCGATGTGAAATCCATCATGTAGGACATGAAAGTACTAGTAGTCTGTCGGTGTTTGGCCTGCTGTCGGCGCTCAGCCCGCGACTCTTGTTCCAGTCGGAACATCCTATCTCGCAAACTAGAACGACGAATCGATGGTGGTGGTGGTGGTTGACGTTCTCTGGCCCTCTGATTATAAGATTCCCTAGCCTGTTGCTGTTCTATTTCGTCTCCGAAGCGCGAACGCTCTACTTCAAATACTGTGATTGGGCTCTTGGCTTTCAATACCTGTTCATCGGCGTCACCTTGCACACCGGCATAAAGACATAATGCAGTGATAGTATGTGGGCAAGGGAGGCTGACGGTCATAAGTCCTGTACCAGCACGCATGATATAACTGTTAATAAGCTTCCCCAAATCCACGGTCCGCCTAGTCATGATGGCGTAAATTAACGCCACTTTGTCTTTTGTAATTTCAGTCTGATGGGAGGAGGGCATGATCCGTGAGAGAATAAAAGATGTGTAATGCCCGAGAAGTAATCACTGTAATTAACAATGATTGATTTATCATTTCATGTGATTATGACGGGATTGATCGGGACACCGAGAAACGTATTCAGAACGAAATTATGTAATGTGCAGTGTGAGCAGCACCGCACCCGCGGCCTAGGAAGCACCGCACCCGCGGTTGTGCTTCGGGATATATTGCGCATCGATGCAGTAGCAAGACCGCACCCGCGCCAGAAACTGGACCGCACCCGCGGTGTGGGAGCGCACCCGCGGTGCAGCAACGACCGCACCCGCGGTGTTGCGTGTTGCGCGGAAAATGAGCCACTTGCCCTGATGCATGCGCGAGTTGTCTAGATATATATATAGACATGCAAGTCGGTTTTCAGAAGGTAAAAAAATCGAGAAAGGGTCGAGGGAGATTTGTGAAAAATCCTTACGCCTTTATCTTTCAATCCGTCCATCCGAATTTGAATCCGACTTCGGTATCGAGTTCCTAGCGACGTAGGCTACAACTTGACGTAAGTTTTACTACGTTTTGACATGTTTTAGAATTATGATATTGTCAGAACTGAATGGAACTCATATATGCTGTTCTTGACATATGAGACATTATAGAATCGAAGTCAGACTAAGAAACGGACTGATTATGGAATTGTTATGAATTTTTAGGGTATATTGATTTATACCAGACAGATCTGAATTGTGATTGGATTACAGATTGTATTGGATATGAGTTATGGATTGTAACTATTATCTGTTGAATTGGTATTGACGGGGATATTGAAATTGTACCGTTATACCGTTGATTTGAATTAAATCCAGATTCATCAGATTGTTATTGAGTCGAACGGTATATTGACATGAGATTATTGATATTGTCATTGCCAGACAGGCTGTGAGTTCAGGACATCGACTGAGCCAGAAACCGACGAAAGAAAGGTATAAGTCAATGTGGTATTGGGAGATGGACCTGAGTCGGTTTGGACTTGGGTTTCCTTAAATCACATACTTTACTTTATTGCATTGATATTTGCATTGAATTGATGATATACTTGTTCTCTTGATTTTAGATGACAGGTAGTAGACGATTTATCTTGTGACAGAAGTGCCGGATAGTGGTGGTATCGCCACGGCACATTGCACGATGTCTCAAGATAGGATTTTAGCGATTGAGTTAGAGTCCATGACGGATAGTTCAGGACACCGGATGTTTGGTTATATCGAGTAGTAGGAAATGGGAATTCGTCTATTACGGAATTCGATATAGGAATACCAGGATATTGGTTATATCGAGTAATAGGAATACGGTTCCTTCTATTACGGAATTCGATATAGGAATACCACATCTGGCAACCGGGATCCCTAGACTAGGATTGAGTCTAGTCTGAAACGTGGAGTCACGTATATGTCGACAGTCTATGATTGATTATGTTTCAGAGTTTGACACATATATCTGTTACCTGATTACATGCTTTATATTGTTTTATATGATTGCATGTTTCATTGATTTATACTGGGGATTATATTCTCACCGGTATATCCGGCTGTTGTCTTGTTTGTATGTGTACTTGACAACAGGTAGGACAGGTCCAGGGTCGAGGAGATGAAGAGCTAGATCGTGATTAGAGTGGTGGCACCGGACTTGGACTAGATGTAGGGTTGAACACTTGACTTTAGTTTTTAAACCCTAGTTTGAATAAATGTTTATGATACAAGACTTGTATTTTATATATACTGATATGTATATATGTCTTGATTTCACTACGTTCCGCATTTTAGAAAGAAAATAATGAGGAAGAAAGGTACCCTTGAAGACAATAGCTTGGGATGACAACCGGCAGCGAAGGGCGGCGGCGGCGGTGTGCCTGAGCTGCGGCTGTGATGGTGGTGGGTGAGGATGAGGTATGATGATGTTGTAGGAGACGGTGGTGTGGAGCTTGGTGGAGGGATGATTTGAGGAGTTCAAGGATTTTTGTGGAGGAGAGGGTGTTTTGATTGTGAAGGAGAGGTGAAGATTTTATGGAGGAGAGGGGTTTTGGAGAGGGAAATCTTGAGGAGGCGGCGGCTGGGAGGAGAGAATGTGTGTTGTGTGTGAGAAAATTCGGGGGTAGGGTTTAAAAAAAAAATCTGGTACGCTGCGCGCGGTCGCGCGAGAAGTCGCGCTACCGCGCGCGAGCCTCTGTATTCCGCGTTTGCTTGAGTGCGCGCTGTGGCGCGAGATGTCGCGCATGGGCACGCATACGTCTGTCTCTTTTTTTTAAAAAAAAATTACCTGCAAAAGAATAACAAAATGCAAATTAATACTTAAATATAGAAGATTAAAAAAAATATTAACTATGAAATTAAAATGAAATAATGAGACAGAGCGAATGCGAAAATAAATAAATGCGGGTTGCCTCCCACACAGCGCTTGGTTTAACGTCATCAGCCCGACGCTCACTAATCATGTTCATGGTGGGTCGTATGATTTCGTGGAAGCCCTGAGTTCTACATTTTTACCATCAACCTCCAAGGTCAGTTTTCCTTGTCTCAAATCAATGATGGCTCCAGCAGTAGCCAAAATGGTCGCCCGAAAATAGTACGAACATTCTGACTGTTCCCCATGTCAAGCACCACAAAATCTGCTAGAAGCCTTATTTTATCAATCTTAAGTTCAACATCTTCCACAATACCCAGCGGTGTCCTGATCGATCTATCCGCCATCTGTAAGCTTAGTCCTGTGGGTTTCATCCTGCTCAGTCCAAGTTTCTCGTAAAGAGAACTTGGCATTATATTTATGCTTGCTCCTGAGTCACAGATAGCTTTTCCACTGATTGACCCCCTATTTCACATGGTACGATAAATTCTCCGGGGTCTTGCATCTTCTTCGGAAGGTTTCTTGGGGATGCCAACTCTTCCTGCTCTGCAGACTGACTGTTAGTGTGTAAGGTCTTGAGTTCTTCAAGACTTTTTTTCTTTTGAAATTCAGCCTTTAATTGAAAAAATCTTTGGGGATAAGGAAGTAAAGAAATATCAATGCATTGATCAAAATCAGAACTCATACTTTTCTTACCTCGGTTTCCTTTGCTTGGAGTCTTCTTTTCCTCCCGACTGGGTGTGCAATTAATTTTTTTATTTTCTCCTTCTATCATCTCAATTTCCTCATGATGTATAAAGATAGCATTTACTTCCCTCAGATGTGGATCTGCAGTCTTTTGTACTGCACCTGATGGTTGCGACGTGAGTTGCTTGGTTATCTGCCCAACTTGCAACTCAAGGATTTTCAGGGTAGCACCGATACTCGCCATGTGTGTCTCAAGGTTGTCAAGTCTAGATTCAGTCTTAAACATCCTCTTACCAGATTCAACAACAAACGTCCCCACTAAATCTTCAAATGATGGCTTTCCTTCCCCATTTGATGTATTGAACCCCGGTGGGGGATTCAACACATTCTTATTGTTTGCATAAGAAAAGTTTTCATGGTTTCTCAAACCAGGGTGATAAGTGTTAGGGGGAGGGTTACCTCTGTAGCCTCCATAGCCACGATTGTTAATGTACTGAGCTTCTTCCACAACCGGCTCTTCCGCAGCAGTTACCAAAGCTACATTAGACGTAGATTGGCCTGGCTTGTTCATCGCTGCAATTTGTGCTGTCAATGCCGAAACCTATGCAGTCAGTGATGTGATCGGGTCTACGGCATACACTCCAGCTGTTCTCTGTACTCCTGATCTCTCACTTGGCCACTGATAACTGTTGATGGTCATCTGTTCAAGTAATTCATAAGCTTCATCAGGTGTTTTAGAAAAAATAGTACCTCCGGCGGCTGCATCCACATTGCCTCTAGTTGGCCCATCCAGACCATTGTAAAAGAGCTCAATCTGAACCCATTCTGCATATCCATGATTCGGACATTTTCTGAGCAGTTCTTTGTATCTCTCCCAAGCCTCATATAACACTTCAAATTCCCTCTGCCTGAAGTTAGTGATGTCTATTTTCAGCTGAGCAGACTTGGCAGGAGGAAAATACTTTGACAGAAATTTTGTGACCAAATCTGCCCATGTAGTAATACTCCCTAGCGGCAGAGATTGGAGCCAGCTCCTTGCCTGATCCCTGAGAGAAAACGGAAACAAACGCAATCGAATAATTTCGTCAGAAACACCATTAATTTTTACCGTGTCAGTGATCTCTAGAAAAGTCCTGAGATGAAGATGGGGATCTGCTGTGGCTGCACCTCCAAACTGGTTCTGTTGAACCATGTTGATCAGTGCGGGCTTTAGCTCGAAGTTATTACCAGCAATGGTTCCACGAGCTATTCCAGAATAGTGAGCGTTAATGACTGGGCGGAAATGTTCTCGGATTGGCACCTCTCGTGGGAGCTCGTTCTGATGATCTCTGTTTTCAGCCATTTCTTTAAACTCCTCTCGTCTTGCTTTCCTTAATCTCCTGGCAGTTCTTTCGATTTCAGGATCAAAAACCAGCAAGTCGGGATTTGTATTTTTTCGCATGCACTGTAAAAACAGAGAAGATTATAAAATAACAAAGTAAAACAATAAAAATAAACTCTAAATTAAAGTCAAGTCTACTTGGTAACAATACTGATATAAATTCAAATTTGACACTCCCCGGCAACGGCGCCAAAAAACTTGTTGCGTGTTTTCCTACCGCAAGTGTACGGTGTCAAGTTTTAGTACTGGTTAGAGTACATATATCGATCCCACGAGGAGTGTGTGTAAAATTGTATATCAATTCTTGTAATTAAAATAGTCTCAACTTTATTTAGAGAAATTGAATAAACGGTTGGTTTGGTTGAATGAATTAACTCAAAACAATGAAGTAATTAAGTCACCGAATCGAGAGATAATAATGAGAGAAAGTATCTAGAGAAATGATTTCACAAAGTTTCCACGATAACTATTCACAGTTTAATTTATATTCCTGAATTCCAATCAATTAATGGCCAAGAACACTTAGATTGTTTTATTCCCCCTTTCCCAAGTGACGAATAAAGTGTATCTATCAACTTCGATTCAATTATTCCTAATTCGAATCTACGTTTCATAGATAAATGCAAACAATGTTCTTACTAAGCCTCGCTAAAGTTATACACCTTCCGAACGCTATAAACATTTAACGATGTGTCTCTAATGATCAATAATCCTAGTCCTTCTCCCGAGTTATAAGATTAATCAAACAACAAACAATTTATGGCCAGTAAATTGCAGTGCAATAAACACATAGAAACACAAGTAAACATGAAATGGAATTCAATCTTATAAAATAACCACGTCAAATCATCGTGTCCACAAAGCTACGTCATTCTCTAGACTGGAAAGTTAGTTCATCACGAAATCCAAGAGAAAACAAGACATGTTTGTGATTCTAGACATTGCTACGCAATAAAATAAAGAAACAAAGGAAAAGATAACAAATTCGAAGTGTCGTCTCTGTCCCCAGATCCGTCGTTCTTCGTATTTGCGATGGTTCTTCGCACTCTGAATCTCTATCCTGTGTAGGCGCTCCGTTTCTTGCGTCTTTTTCTCCCTGGACGGCTGAAGATCTCCTGTGTTTCTCCAGTGACGGCTGCTAACCTCGTTTGACCTAGTTCGCGCAATTTATAATATTCTGGACGCGGCGCGCACGCGGTGGCGCATGAAATGGCGCGGTGGCGCGCGAGTTGCTGTTCATCTGCCCGTGCATGTATGCGCGCGGTCGCGCTGGCGCGCGTTGCTCTCGGGTCTGTACGCGCGGGTACGCATGAACTGGCGCGGTGGCGCGCCAGCCACTGTCGATCATCCTGCACATCATTGCGCGCGGCGGCGCGTGATCTCGCGCGGGCGCACGCGAGGCTCTGTCCGAGGCTTGAGTGTATGTGCGCGTGACTGCGCGTGAAGTGGCGCGATGGCGCGCGCACTTCTGTCCCATGGCGTGCTCGTGGTCTTGCATTTCTTGGTTCACTTGGCTTCGTGTCCGCTATTTTCTCCATTCCTGAAATGACAACATAAACAAACCAAAAACGCGTAATTCTGTTCGAAACAAGCATAATTCAAAATGGATTCAAAGGTAAATTAAGTGCAAATCTTGCACTTATCAAAAAACAATCACTTTTATAAATTTTTCACACACATCAGCATACATGCAATAATATGGATTGAATGGTGCTTGAAAAAGGTTTGAAAACATGCCTTGATTGTTCATGCTTACGAATCACGAGCGACGACATGACGAGAGACGAACGGTACGCGAATTTCCTTCTTACCTTGCTTTCTCTATGTCTTGAACCCTTCCTAGGACTCTAGTGTGTGAGTGTGTGCTGCCAAGAGAAAGTGGCGTGTGTTTTGGGGAGTGGTAGGATAGGATCAGGGACGTAGCCAGGAAATAAGTCACCGAGATCGGCGATGGTTTGTACGTAACCGTCGCTATATAGCAACGGTTAGTACTAAACCGTCGTAATTTTAGCGAAGGATTTATTAAAACCGTCGCTAATCCATCCATTTTTTTTAGTGTGGGCTATGGGCTAAAAATTTTAATAAATTCAAAAAGTTAGCGACGGATTTAGTAAAACCGTCGCTAATCCCATTATATTTTTTAATAGGTCCAAAAATCTAGCCTGGGCTGGAGCCCACCCCAGCCTTTGGGGTGGCTCCGTCCCTGGATAAGATTCTATTTAATTAGTTATTAGTGGGCTTAAGTTTACTTAATGAGCCATAATTATTTAAATAAATCTTTGCCAATCTAGGCCCAAGTAAAGAATTAATTAAATACTTAATTAATCATATTAAAAAGTCCTATCAATATTTAAAATATTTAGTGCTACTCGTTTGTTGGACCTTTTCAAGTTCACGATCTTAATTTTGATGTTAACAAAACTTGTTATTTTGTATTACTAATTTTTACCTTAGTGTGCAGAAGCTAGGATCAGTTACGAGTTGTTTACATCGCAAACTGAAGACTTAACTGATCGCACAAACTGAATCATGCGAACTGATATGTCAAATGAGTAGTTCAGCTGACTGTCCAGTTGATAGATAGCTCAGAAGAAGAACCTACAGAAGCCCGGCCAGCCGAAGGAGTGTTCAACTGATGAAGAAACCCAACTGATCAGTTCAACTGAACGAGATTGAAATCAGTTCAACTAACGAGAACTGATTTCACCAGCAGATCATTCGAAAGCATAACAGCAGACCATGCAATCGGCCGAGCACCCTTCATGCCATGGGCTCTTGTTTGTGTGCCTAGGACCTAACCCAACGAGCCAGCCCTTGAACCAGCCCTGCAAGCACCCTACTAAGACCCTGACGACTTACCCTAGCCCAGCCCGAAGCCCCCAGACCGAGCCCTCTTCCCTGCACAAGCCCCTGAACCCTGCGTGCAACTCCTTGGCTCTCGGGTGGGAGTCCTAGCTTGCTAAGACTCCTCCCAGCTATCTTAACTCAGGTCATATCATGGCTAGGACCCTACCCTTGACCCTTCACGGACCCTGGCCGAGCCTTGTCCCAAGCCAAGACCAAGCCGAGCCCCTATGACCCAAAACCGAACCCTAAGATCAACCTGCACCAGGTTTCAGTTCCAGCTTGCGTGTTTCAGTTTGTGCAGCGTTTGTTGCTTGTTCTAGAACTCTAAACTCATGTAAAACAATGATTGATCAAGTCCTAATCATGAAAGCCTCGTTTATGCACATAAAAAACACAATTTGGATAAAAATCATGCTTGAATTTTCATGCCATGTACAAATCGAAAATAAACAAAAGTGTCACTTGTTTTTCCATACTATTCAAGTGTAAAAACATATTATGATTTGATGATGTTTTGATGGAAAGAAACATGTGTGCCTTTGCATATTTAACGCACGAATTCTCGTTGAAGATTGCGAGGAACGGGGACGAAAACCTTGGCTAGAAATTCCTCGAAGCTTTTGACTTTTCCTCTTAAAAGTATGATGTGTGTGACGTGAATATTGAAGGAATTTTGGGTGTGTGATTCTGAAAAGTGGCGTGGGGTTGCCAAAACGTTTGTATTTTATTAGAATATAAAAAAATAGTTTTGTTTAAATAAGTTTGTGAATTTATTAGCCGGGTTGCCAAAACGTTTGTATTTTGTTGAAAAAAACACCGATAAAATTTATGTCGCGGTGTATAAAATCACCTCAAAACCCTTTATTTTCAAAAATATGAAAAAGCATCATCCATATTTTAAATAATTAAAATCAATTATTTAATAAAAACATTTTACATTTTTCGGCCATCGGTCTCCGTTGCTCGATCGCAACTTGAATAACTTTTAAAAATATATTTTAATGTAACCATGTAGAAAAGTATATTTTAAACATGTCAATACGCACAACATTATTAATTTATGCAATTAAAACAATTAATTTAAATATGCAAGGAATTTAATAACTTGTATGCATGTGGTTCGCGTGGACCTTAAATTTTCGGGGCGTTATAATTTTCCCTCTTAAATAGAATTTTGTCTTCGAAATTCGTTAGTTCTAATTTCTCAAAAATCCACGCTTCCGCTGCTCTACTCTGATAAAATTTAAGTTCTAAAATGTCCTTATGTCTCCTTGATCCCAATTAAATTTTTCTTCTAAATATTTATTTGCGAATTGCAACTTAAAAAGACCCATAATGACTTAGTGATGTGTTATTATAACCTCGAATTTCAACTTTTCTTAAAATTCTCAACATAAAATTATGGATGACCACGCTTATCGTATATTACTTTCCTTGTTTATACCCAAAATGTTCATCAACCTATCCAATTTCAATCTTAAAATCCCAAAAACACCTACAAATTCTTATATTTTCAAGCTTAATAATTTATTCATCCCATAATACCCTTGATTAACATTCCTTATAACGTTATAACCAATATATCCCAAGGTCCTAAATATTTTTACAAGTCTAAATCATCAAAATTTTTTATCATTTAACCCATTCAATTATAGTTTAATGCTAAAATAGTCCCCAAATTCCTTAACAATTGCAAAATTAATTCTTAATTTCCTCAAAAATTATCCAATTGGTCCTAAATTTCGAAAATCCTACGATTAACCCATACATTCTTGGCATTCTTAATTCCCTTCTACGAGTTTCCCATAACATAAATTTCAATAAATTTAAACTTATTTACCCAAAATCAATTTCCTATAACCAATCTTATCTTTCATCAAACTTAAAATCCTAATTTATACATTTTTATACTCCCAAAGATAATCGCAGTCTTCGAATCATTATTTCTTACGTGTAATTCCCAATATTAACTCAACTAATAACCATGAGTCATCAGTATTTTTTTAGAAAAATCCACGCGTCCCAAAAGCATTCATAATATTAATGATTAACTTATGGCCCAAAAATTAGAGCGCCGATACTAAAACCCAAAAATCAACATAGTCTAATTCCACCATAAAGTCAACATGCGTTGAAATCAAATAATTTCTTATTTCATATCGTATCACGTTTAAAAATTCTAAAGCATATAAATCATACATTATCATAAAGCTATTAAACATGTGACGTGACATATAATTCAAGTGCATATGCAGGTAAAATCATATTAAATCACATAAAAGCATGTAAACTTACAGATTGAGGCTTGACGACTGATCTTTCCGGTGATGATGGTGGCATAACCCTATACAGGACCTTTTCTCTGATACCAACTGAAATGTCTTCTATTCGTTTTTCTTAAAAAGTACTATTTTTTTTACTCTCATGATTCGGCCAATCCCTTAAACAATTTAAATAAAATAATTTGACACCATTTTAAAAATAGATTGACCAACTAATATTTGAAATCAAGGGAATAGTCAAATCGTTTAACATTTTAACAAACCTAAAAATCAGTAAATTTGAAAAGTGTAGCTAATACTAAACCTCTGAAAAATTTCTTAAAAAACATAATTAAATAGTCGTAAAATCTTTAATTTAATCATAAACATATCTTAAGTGCAGAAAATAGAAGCGCTGGTCTTCGGATCATGTGCACCTCCAGTCCAGTCAAATCAGGCATCCAAGCCTCCCTCTACATTATTATCATACTCACATGCATCAATCACACCTAGTGAGTGTAAAGACTCAACACATCATATTCTTGATACCAAATAATACGTATAAAACCACAAGCAACAGTGAGAAATACTTTTATGTAAAATATCATTTCCATGACATGTATAAAATTCAAACATAAACATTTTCATATCATCTTCAACATATTCATATATATATATATATATATATTATCATCAACATATATGTATTCCTTTTTCCCTTGCGTTGAATTCAGATCGTTAATTGTGACTTTCGTGTTCAACTACGTCTACGTGTTGGGCGATCGATCCATCTACATGTAAACACAGTACTGGGCGGCAGGGACATCAGCAACACTCTCACCAGTCAACTGAGCCTTGGCCTTACGTATTAACATATCGTCGTATACATATACGTATCCAAGAAAACAGGATCGTCGGGCTCCCACTGGGACCATAACCCTCACGATATTTCCAACATATCATCGTATTAGTCATAATGACTTCACTTCCTTCAACGTTTCATATTCTCATCATTTTATAAAAATTTAAACTTTTATATAACGTTTTTCTTTTAAACCAAGCATGCAACATGTCTTTTAAATGTCTACGTTAAATCATAAAAATTCGAGAACATTTAAAAATCATAATTTAACGTATAAAAATTCATAAAAATAATCATATTAGCATATAAAAAAGCATATAGGACATTGCCATGACGTTTACAAATTTTTAGGTGTAAAATTACCGTTTTATCCCTGGATGTAAAATTTCACGTTTTTGACTTTTTCTTAATATCATTGACTCTAACATGTCCCAAATAATTATTTAAGCCTAAATTAAAACTCCCATAATTTTATTTAACTTAAATACTGGGCTTTTTAATTAATTCGTAATTAGTCGTTTTGAAGGCGTTTTAATCCCGAAAAGTTTCAAACTTTAAAATAAAATTCCTAAATTTAAGACTTAGACTTTTAATAATTATTTGGCCATAATGAACCACGACTCGACACCCATGAGCCGAGTTACGATTTATTTACTCAATTAAAACTCTAACTTGACCTATACACGTTAGCCCCGAGCCATGGTTCGATTTTCACGAGCCACCCCAGAAACATGCTGGACCAAACCATGGCCAACCCCTTTAGGCACCATCCATGACCCTTAGAACCCACAGACTATACACCTAACTTGAACTCGAAGTCATAATAGCAGACCATGCGATCGGCCGACCACCCTTCATGCCATGGGCTCTTGTTTGTGAGCCTAGCACCTAACCCAACGAGCCAGCCTTGAACCAGCCCTGCAAGCACCATATTAGGACCCTAACAACTCACCCTAGCCCAGCCCAAAGTCCCCATACCGAGCCCTCTTCCCTGCGCAAGCCCCTGAACCCTGCGCGCAACTCCTTGGATCTCGGATGGGAGTCCTAGCTTGCTAGGACTCATCCCAGCCATCTTAACTCGGGTCCTAGCATGGCTAGGACCATACCCTTCACCCTTCACGGACCCTGGCCGAGCCCTATCCCAAGCTAAGACCAAGCCGAGCCCCTATGACCCAAAACCGAACCCTAAGATCAACCTGTAATAGGTTTAAGTTACAGCTTGCGTGTTTTGGTTTGTGCAGCATTTGTTGCTTGTTCTAGGACTCTAAACTCATGTAAAACAGTGCTTAATCAAGTCCTAATCATGGAAGCCTCCTTTATGCACATAAACAACACAATTTGGATAAAAAAATCATGCTTGAATTTTCATGTCATGTACAAAATCGAAAATAAACAAACGTGTCACTTGTTTTTCCATACTATTCTTGCGTAAAAACATATTATGTTGTGATGATGTTTTGAAGGAAAGAAATGTGCGTGCCTTTGCGTATTTAACACACAAATTCTCGTTAACGATTGCGAAAAACGAGGACGACAACCTTGGCTAGAAATTCCTTGAAGCTTTCGATTTTTCCTCTTAAAAATATGATGTGTGTGAGTGAATATTGAAGGAATTTTGGGTGTGTAATTCTGAAAAGTGGCGTGGGGTTAGGAGTTAATGGGGGAAGGTTTTGAGTATTTTATAGTTAATTAATATTAATTAAGCTTAGGCCCATTAAGCATACAAATTAGGCTCATTAGTGATTAATTAGAATATAAAAAAAAATAATTTTGTTTAAATAAGTTTGTGAATTTATTAGCCAGGTTGCCAAAACATTTGTATTTTTGTTGAAAAACAAACACCAACAAAATTTATATCCCGGCGTATAAAATCATCTCAAAACCTCTTATTTTCAAAAATATGAAAAAGCATCATCCATATTTTAAATAATTAAAATCAATTATTTAATAAAAACATTTTATATTTTTCAGTCATCGCTCTCCGTTCCTCGATCACAACTTGAATAACCTTTAAAAATAAATTTTAATGTAACCATGTAGAAAAGAATATTTTAAACATGTCAATATGCACAACATAATTCATTTATGCAATTAATACAATTAATTGAAATACACAAGGAATTTAATAACTTGTATATATGTTGTTTGCGCGGACCTTAAATTTTTGGGGTGTTACAGTTTGTTGGTTTATTATTTATTTATATGAAGTTTGATTTCGATTAATCTGATAATTTAATTTGATACATAATTTTCTACTTGTAACGTACTAATAAAATTTAAAGGTCCATGTAATCCACATACATGCAAGTTATCAATTTCTTAAGTATTTTAATTACATTATTCTAATGCATTAAATACATGATTTTATCACGAATATGTGTTTTATTTCATGGCTTATTAAAGTTTCATGCATAAGGGCGGCTTTTAGTAGTTTTTGCACTCGAACGAGGAATGAAGACCGGGGATAATTTAGAAAAATATTTTTATTAAATAATTATTTTTAGTTATTTGATTTATAGTGTAATTAAGGAAGAATTTCTAAAATGGGCATTGGTGGAGTATTTTTACTCGGCGGGTCATATTTTAACCGGTACGCAAAATTTAGCGAGTCGGAGAACTTTTTGAGGATTCAGACAATATTTTTAAAAACATACCTAAATGAAATATTTTTCAGGACGGTTTTAGTGAAAACCGTTGTCGTAGCGTTTTTTTAGGGCAAAAGACAACGGTTTATGAACTGATGTCTTTTGGCATGTTTTTTTTGACAATCGACAACGGTTTTTGAAAACCGTTGTCTTTTAGGGTGTCAACGACAACGATTTTCTAAAACTCGTTGTCTTTCAGCGTTTTTTAGGGCAAAAGACAACGGTTTTATGAACTGTTGTCTTTTCGCGTGTTTTTAGCGTTTTTTTTTTTAAAAAAACAACAACGGTTTTTAAAAACCGTTGTTTATGAGTGTGTTTTTTTTGACAAACGACAAGGGTTTTTAAAAACAAACATTGCCACATTTAGCGACGGCTTTCATAAAACCATCGCTAAATATAGCGACGGTCTGAAAAACCAGTCGTTACATTCGCGACTATTTAACTACTGATAGCGACAGTTTTCCGTACATTCGTCGCATGTTTAAAATTAGCGACATTTTAAAATCATCGGTCGCTCAATATAGCGACGGTTTCATATTAACCGTTGCTACTTTTAGCGACGGTTTTTGCAGTCCGTCGCTAATTTGAAATTAGCGACGGTTTAACCAAATACTGCGCAAACTCTCTATAAATATCTCCATTTTCTTTCCAATTTCCACCACAATACTTATAATTTTTTCTCTCTTACAAAATTTTATCACTTCACACAACACTTAAATTTTTTTCACTATTTCATAATATTTAAAATTTTTCCCTCTTATACAATTTTATCACTTTACACAACACTTAAAACTTTCTCACTATTTCATAACATATAAAATTTTTCTCTCTCACACAATTTTTATCACTTTGCACAACACTTAAAATTTTTCTCACTACTTCATAACACATAAAATTTTTCTCACTTCTTCTTAACACTTAAAATTTATCTCTCATACACTATTTTAGTTTCGATTGTTGGTTTTTTTTAGATTTATTAAATTATTAAACGAATTTTTTTTTATTTTTCGAAACAATTTAGCGACGGATAAAATGATACAAGACCGTCGCGAATATTAGCGACGGTGAGCATACGAAGACCGTCGCTACATTAGCGACAGTTGACTTAACCGTCGCTAATTAGCGCCGGTTGACATAATCGTCGCTAAATAGCGACGGTTAAGAATAAAACCGTCGCTAAAATTATTAGGGATGGTGTCAAAAACCGTCGCAAATTCTACCTACCACAACGGGTAAAAACCGTTGTCGTTGAACGGACTTTCAACAACACCCTCAGTTACAACAGTTTTAAAAAGACTACGACAACGAATTTTATCCGTTGTCGTTTGCCGTTTTTCTTGTAGTGAATACGCATTTGTTTGACATGTAACTCACGTTTTCAATGACTTTCGTGTAAGGGGATGCTAGGGAAACAATTTTAAGGGGTGTACAAGCTGTATAAGGTGGCGTCAAGGGGCTGAAGTCGAGGGATGGTCGAGTCATGGTGAGGGTCAATCGATTTTAGGGCATAGTTCGACGCTCGGGCTAAATCGGGCTATGGGAAGGGAACCGGTTGTAGGGGTGTCGATCCAAGCCACGGTGCAGTCCCTAATGGGGTTAAGTCATGGGCTAGGAGGGCTCAACTGCAGCTGATCATGAGCTAGGGGTCGATCTTCGCGCATGAACCGAATAGGGCGAGTGTGGCTTTGTTTCGGGTATATCACGTTCGGTGTATTACATGGATAGTAGGCGAGGTTAGGTTCAGTCCAGCAGGGTGTTCTCGGTATGAACTTGGTACTAGGTAGCCATGGTTCAAGGCTGGTTCGGGTTGGTTAGGTCTAGGATCGAATTATCGAGGGCTCGACGCATTAGGGTTTGTAGGAAGTCAAAGTGCCGAAAATTCCAGCAACTTTCGGGAGTTGTTCGTAGGTCCTAAGGGGTCTGTAACAAGTGTTTTACGAGGTGGTCATGTAGGTCGAGTCATGATTTAAGTTGGGAGAAGTTTGGTTAATTTTGGGGTTGATTCGGGACCCCGGTCCAAGTTTTAAAACGAATCGCATATCTTATGAAATAAACTCGAGTCATTTTGCACTTGGGTCGACTTAGCAGTCCTAATCAGCGCCCTGATTAGGGGTGTTATTTTATCATAACATATTTAGTGTAACTAAATTGACGAAATTGGATTTATCAATTGTAGCTATCTCGATTGTTAGATTTCAGGATTAACTGTTTTCAAAAAGCGAAAATGCTAATTTTAATCAATATGAAACCCTATCGTACCAAGTTTATTATTGATAAGTTTTGACTGAATGCTGGGTTTGGTCAATTAAATTAGGAAACATACAGATTTTAGTGGCTATCCCTATATTTCTAAGGTTAATTGCTCGGAACTGAAGGAAAAAATAATGTGTTAGCCGATGACCAATGATACAATTGAATAGTGAAAATTCCTTGAATCAGAGCTTGATAATATTAAATTTTGCATTTCATTAGTTATTCCTCTTGATTATTTATTCTGCTCGCATGCTAAATTAGTTGTATTATTTTATTTAGTTATGATCAAAGAAATCCTCCATTTTTATTGTATTTTCTCGAAAGAAATAAATATCATGCTCCCTGTGAATTCAACTCACCTCACCATTACACTCATTTTATTTATATAATAGAAATTTAAGTTTGGTAGATCAGCAATCCACATCACAGCCAACCAGCGGCCAGCGCAGCGCCACAACCCCATAACGATATTGTCTGCATACCACCTTCCACCACCATCATATCTTGTCGTCACCACTACAACAATAGGTGAATTTTTTTCTACAATGTTCAACATTTTCATAGGAATTTTCTAATTTTCCATGCATTTTTATTGTTTTAGTTGAACATTTGCTCTTTAGAGTCATTGTTCACAATGTCAAATATAGGTGCGGGAGGGGTATATAGCTTGAATTCTAGTCTTGAATTTTATTTGTGATGGTTTAAGAGCATTTAATGTTTATTTGTTGCATCTCTTTTGAATTATGAATACTTCCAATATAAGTATATGAAAATTTCATGTTTTTTTCTATGAGCAATCGTTATATGTTGCTCTGTTTTTTTTTTGTGTGTGTTAGTCATGCATTTTTGTTTTTTGTAAAACTTGCATTGTTATGCATGGCTTTGTCAACACTATGTGGTGGATTAGGTGTATAAAAAATGATAAGGACATTAGGTTCAAACCATTTTCTTTCACATAATCGGTGTCGTTATTTTTAACCCACCCTGATTGATAGACCCATAATGAGCCAAGCTTTAGCCTAAGCCTTTTTATTGGAAAATGACCTCATGACAAGCCATGATAAATCTTTTTTGTTGGTAACTCATCTTTTTTAACCTTGAATTGGAGAATCATATAAATTTTTCACATGTAGCATCACTTTCATCCAAGACAGTTTGAATTGTTGAGATTTACTTATCCAAGATCAAAGTCTTATAATAATTGTCTCAATATTAAAAAAAAACAAGAAGATTAAAAAAAGGAAAAAATATGGAAAAGAGAAAATAAAAAGAAAAAAAGGGAAATTAAGAAGGAAAATAACTTACATGAAGAAGAAATGTACTGTTCGATATTATAATGAGATTGAATAGTCTTTTGTTGTAACCTAGGTGTAATTGTTTTTGTGGAAAATGGGTATGATTTCATCAATTTTAAAAACCCATTTATAAAACAACCCCCCACCCCCCCCCCCCCCCCCCCCCTTTCATACCTTACATCTAGTCACTCTACAACCCGTATACACCCCTTTTGATTCTGCATTTTAATCTATTCATTTAGTAGAAGGATGTGATATATTTGCAAGCTTATGGTAAAGGTTTTCAAAGTTTTGGACTGGATAACTCACATAATTTTCAGCAGCTAGGGTCTGCAACTCTCGGCCATTTCTAAGTCCTTCAAGAAAAGATTCACCATACCTTTTTGGTTCGCATTCCGCGCATCATTCTTCGACTTTCAATCACGTTTTTGGTTAAGGCACGCTATGTACTTTCTTTTATGCATCATTCACATCGTTATTATGCTGTCATGTGTGATTTGTATATGCTTTGATCGGTTTTTTCATGGTCAAGCGTTTATGGTTTTGGTTTTCATTGTTCACGCATAAATCTTTTAACGCCTCACGCTTTCATGTATTTCGTGCAAGGTGATGCTGGTTGTCGAGATAAATGGGCTGTGTATAATGGAAAATGAGTCGTTGTAAGGAAGGAAGTCGAGGGTGTGATCGGTCTAGTGTTGAAGGCCGAGAGGTTGTAGGGTAGGCAGCTAGGGTTCTTGTGATCTCCGAGCATTTGGGCGTGCATAGAGCGTCGGTGGGCTTAGGGTAGTCCAGTGAGGGTCCAATGTGATCGGTCATGGCCCTGGGGTTGCTAACTAGTGTTTGGACTTGGTGGTTTGGGGCTTGAGCCGAAGGGTTAGCGGGTAAGGCTCGGGTAGGGCGAAGGGAACTTGTGTAGTAAAATTCCAGCAGCTTTAGGGCTGATTTTCATGAGTCTTAGGTGGCCTAGAATTGTGAGTTTAGGGGCTGGTCTAGTAAATTTAAGACACGAATTGAGTTGGGAAAATTTTAGTATTTTTTCAGGTTGATTCGGGTTATAACCGGGACCCCGGTCCAAGTTTTAAAAGAATAGATTAAATTTTGAAACGAGCTCGAGTTTACATCTAAGAATGCTTACAAATATGTTTTGGGATGTTTTGGGAAGTTTGGTAAGCTTCGGGTCGAGATTTAGAGGTCCAAGGGAAAAATGGTCATTTTGGGTTTTCAGGGGCAAAATGGTCATTCTTCACCCATGTTGAGATTTTAGTCCTTCAGTTCCCTAAGTACATATTTATCATGTTTTTAAATGTTTATGCATCATGTCTATGATTTTTATTTAATTACGAAAAATACGTTGTATGCTTGGTTTCAAGGAAAATTTGCGTATATGCATGTTTTTATTAAGTGGTGAACATGATGACACATTTTGAAGGATGCGATTTGGTTGTGACTAACACAATTAAATGAGATATTATTAGCTAAGGCCAAGGCTAAGTGGATGGGTAATGCTGTCGCTGATGTCCCCGCTGTCGGGTACCGCGGTTTACAGATGGATCCATCGAATAGAGCTGATACGATAGTCACAACTAATGAACTAAATTCAATTAAAAGAAAATGTATATGTATATGTATATGATGGGACATGTTTTGACAGGTTATGATTTTATACGACACGTTTACGTTCATGCTTTTAAGTTCATGAAATGTATATTAGTTACGATATTTTTCACTGCTGTGTGCTATGTATATGTATTTGCTTTTAACGGTGCAGGTGTGTTGGGTATTTAGACTCACTAGGCATGTTTGATGCAGTTGAGCACTTAGTTGAGGAGACTGGAGGTGCCGAACTCTAAGTAGGTCGGGCTGGGTGGGCACGCACGACCCGAGGGCCACACTTTTCCGCACAATACGATTTCACGAGATTTCAGTAGACATGATTAATTTTACATGTTTTTATGTTACGCGGTTGATTTTTAGGATTTTTACTTGTTTTGTTTATTCATGCATGATTGAAGGTTGACTTGGCAAATTTTACGTTACAGTATTTTTCTTTGTCGATTGTTTACGATAATTTTTAAATGGCATATTTCTTAGCAAGGTTGCATGCATGCAAAATAATTAAATGTTTATTTTCCAAAATGTGAGATTTTTTAAAAAATAAAATAAAATATTTTGTATTTTAAATAAGTAGACGTCTCACTTACGAGTTAAATTAGTGAATCTTGTGAGGAGTTGTTAGACCCCATGCAATTTAACTTCTCTACATTTTCATGGAAATGATCGTTCATGTTGTTGGTATGTGAAATTCCCAACATTCAACTAGTTTTTTTATGTATGAAAATTTTTACAGAAAAAATAGAGAAAGCGAAAGAGGATAAAATGTTGAGATAATGAATTAAGCTAGTTAATGCTTGAGGACAAGCATGGTTTAGGTGTGGTACTTTGATAAGATCGTTATAGTTCGTATTTTTTAAAATCATATTTATCATTGTTTTCGCTTTCGACAATTTTAATTGATTCACTTTTGTATTATTTTGTTGTAAGAGGAAATTTTATGGTCTTGGGAAAATTTGGGCTAAAAATGTGATTTTTATCACGTTTGAAGTTGTCGAGATGAATTTTTGAAAGAAAGATCAAAACAGAAGAAGTCCTGGAACAAAACGTGGCCACACCTTGTGACTATTTTGCGGTTTTCTTGTGAATGTATATAGAGCTTGAAATTGATGATAAAAATATCATATTTTAGGAGTCCTAATTATAGTATTTGAATCACTGAATACTTTTGGAAAGATGAATATATTATTGGGATAAAGAAAGATTTGATAAAGTTTTATTCCATAAAAACTGTAATTTTCTTATTGGTAGACCTAATCTTTTCATAATATTATTAGATTCAATTCTAGTTTTCTGGTTTTTATCTTTAGACTCTCATTTTTTCTCATTCCCTCTTCAACTTGAAGAACAATAAAAATGATGCAAGGAATTTTTCATTTTTTTCTCTACGACTCTAGGCTAAGTTTTTATTTCTGATTCAAGAGATATTTCTAATATTTCGGTTTTATCACAGTAAGGTTTTGCGCTTTAATTTAATATTCTTGTTTGGTCAAATTTTTTTTGGTTTATGATTTATTTATAAGAAATTTGTACGTCTATTATTTTGAAATTTTAATTTGATATATAATTTTCTACTATTATCCATGAAATAGATTAAGTGTGTTTTACTATCACAACATATTTAGTCTAATTAAATCGACGAAATTGTACTTATCAATTGCAGTTATCTCGGTTGTTATATTTCAGGATTAAGTTTTTCACAAAACAAAATTTCTATTTTAATCATATATGAAACACTATCGTACTCAGTTGATTATTTATAAGTTCTTACTAGATGTTAAGTTTGGTTAATTAAATTAGGAAATCACAAAGATTTTAGCGGCTATACTATAATTCTAAGGTTAATTGTTTAGAACTGCATAGATAAATAATACGTTAGCTGATGATCAGTGATACAATTAAATAGTGAAAACCTCTTGAATTAGAGCTTGATAATTTTAAACTTTACATTTCATTAGTTATTCATTTTGATTATTTATTTTTTCTTGCATTCTAAATTTGTTATAGTATTTTATTTAGTTCTCATCAAAGAAATCATCATTTTTTTATTGTATTTTCTCGGAAGAAATAAATATCCTGTTCTTTGTGGATTCGTCTATACTCACTATTACACTCATTTAATTTAGAGAGTAGGAATTTAAGTTTGGTAGCTCAAAGATATCATATCACAATTCACTTCAGCTATGACTTAGTGCTGCTTAAGTTGAAACTCTTAGTAATCATTTTTCAAATTTGAATGTTTAAGAATCGTCAATTTACCAGAAAATAACACAATAAGCTAGCGGTCAGTCTTGATGGCTTGAGTTGTTGGTGTAGCATAGCACATAATGATCCCTAAATATTTGATATATTCTTATAAGAGTGTGCTAAGTGGACAACTTGAAATCGAAAGCTTTAATGTGCTCGAAGTTCTCAAAAATATGCAGGTTTTCGATAAGTTTGTTGTTTATCGATTCAATTGTTCAGTGGTTTAGTATTTTAGTTGTCATCTTGTATTTGAAATTTGCATATATATAGTTAAGAAGCTCAAATAGTCGGATTTTCTTTTAAACGATCATATATATACTATTACTCGACACAGTGGACATGTCGCTTGCAGTCGCTGTATGTATTATTAAATACTCTTTTAATGTTTTTTCTGTTTTTGCTACTTTAAGTTCTTTGCTTTTCATAAAGATGACACACTATATCTAAAATAGATAGTTTTCTATCATTGGGAAGTTGATAAGATATTGTGTAATCATTCTAAATAGAACAGACGTTGAACAACATGACTTGCAGTATCCTTTTTAAAACTAATCAATGTTGTTATTTTGTTAATCATCAAAACTTAGGAAAATAAAAATATTTTAACAAAAATGTTATAATTAGTCATTAATACAAATATATATTATAATTGATAAATTAAAAAATGAAAGTAATATCTTTTTTAAAATATCTATAAATATATAACAAAATGATATTTTTTCTCTATATTTATTATAATATTTTAATTGTATTTTGATAAAATTAAATAAAACATATACACAGTTAAAATATATTTAATATAGTGATAAATATATGATAACGAGTTAGCCTTCTGAATATATTTTATGCCTGAACTGAATTTAAAGCAATATCACAAGGATGTAAATTTGGTCTGCCTATGGCGATTTCACGGTGTTTGTGCTTAAAAAGAGCGTCATAATTTGTCATAACACTTTTCCCAAGAGAATGATTCATCTATAACTAAAATAATATAGTCACCTGGGTGAGCGTTTGACTAATAATCATGAAATCGAGTTCTCTTACCAAAACATTCTCGGACAAGTATGTTGTACATGACTTGTCCCAATGCGGTTTACCTAGCTGACTTGGTTTGCAAGTTAATGCGTTGAGTTGAGATTTATCTAATGCACAACGAAATGTAGCTTATACGGGTTTCCACGTAATAAAATAAATTATATAGTCACCTTGTGGTATATATCATAAAAAAATTCATTTACATTAGTAAATAAACATTTATTTAGCAAATTCTTTTGTAAAATTATATTTATATTAATTTATTTAATATAAAACTTATACATTTGGTTAATTGTTTATGTTGAATGGTTAAGCCAATTTAGTGTTGAATCTCGGTTTTCTCGTGCCAAAACGCAGCGGAAGTTTTAAAAATTTTAGATATTGACTTTCAAAATATTTTTTTGGACACTCGTATGGTTTGATTAATAAACATACAAAAGATGTTTAATATATATCTTTTGTGAATTAATTCACTTGGCTTCAACTACTCCGATATTAGCGGACGTAGCTCTTGTTGTAAATCTTTGTGTATGTTCTTCAAATCTCCTTTTAACTTCCGAATCAGGTCCACGACCGGTTTACCAGTTACTCTTTTAACTTGCACTATAAAGTATAGAAGATATTTTCGTAGAGATAGAACATGAAGAAGAAATCAACTTTTTGCAACAAGAAAGAAAATTTCGAGAGCAGCATGGTGATCGAGCAAAACTTGCACAGTGAAATCCCCAATAAAATATGATTTTTATGCTCAAAAATTAATCGCAAGTGCACGATGTCAAGTAATAATATAGTGTACGTGAGTACGAGTATCGTTCCACTGAAGACTGTGTTTTACAATTATTATTTTCAGTTATTTAACATTTAGCAACGAAAATTGAGTTGATTGGTTTATTACTACTAAAATCAAATAATAATGCAAATAAAAAGATTCAAAATCAAGTAATGAGATATAATGTCTAAAATGGTTGAGTAAAATTCAATGAAAAATGGATTTGTTGGGAATCTCGGTTCACCTACCCCTCGTTACTTAATTAATTCGTTCGATCGTGATCTACGCTTCCGACAGGATTTCCTAATCTATCGAACACACTCTCTCGAGCTATGCCAAACTAATTCCACTCACTGAAGTAATTAAATATCTTTAATTATTATCACGAGCGAATCGCATTTCGTTCTATAAAATCCACTAGTTTTCGACCCTTCGGACTATGACTATCGACACGTATCCAATTTCATATATCTATGTAAATTGTAGATCCGCGGATTATACTACTCGATCCTATCACTCGCTATTCTCTCGAACTCACTCGTGATATGAAAACGTTGTTAAAATTAGCTATACTCCAACAACACAATAAAACAATAGTATAACCAAGAACAAATCACGATTCAAAATATAAATTAACCAACAAAAAGTTTGGGGTAGGATCCCCTTTAATCCCAACAAATATGAAAAGTTAGCTACTAGAATTCATAATTAAAATCAGCAAAACAATGTTTAAATAAGAGAAAATAAACTTGAGATACTAGATGTAGTGAAATCTGCGAAGAACGATGCCCGGAAACCGTCGAATCTTCAATCCAAGTGCCAAAGCTCTCCAAAACTCCTTGTCCTCCTCCACTAATGTCTGAATCTCCACCAAAAACGTCTAACCCCCATTTCCATTCCAACCATTCTCCCAACTAAGGTAAGAAATCGAGCATGAAATCTTGCCAAAAATAGATGGCGCTCGGGCGGTAGAAAATTACCGCTCGAGCGCCACACCTTCTGTGAATCTCCTTGGGAAGTGCAGCATTCGCGCTCGGGCGGTAGAAAACTATAGCTCGAGCGCCGACCTTTCTGTCGAAGTTCTTGGGGTGAGTGGCTCTCGCGCTCGGGCGGTAGAAAACTACCGCTCGAGTGCCAACCTTTCTGTTGCCTTGGTCACCTTTCGCGCCCGAGCGGTAGAAAATTACCGCTCGGGCGCCACTCATTCTGTCTGTTGCCTTCTCATTTGTACACTTTGCTCCATCTTTGGTTTTTTGGTCACTTTTACCTGCAAATTCGTCACAAACCAGTGAGATATGATAGAATGCAGATGTTTGCTCAAAAATAAACAACATGTAACTAAAATGCATGCATGCACAATGCAAACACAACTAAAACTAATGCAATAAAATACGTAAAAATGACACATATCAACCCCCTCATACTAACCTTTTGCTTGCCCTAAAGTAAAATAGGTTAAAGCACGAGATAATAAACAAACTCAACAACCACAAAATTACTCAAAAAAGAAATAACTAACACAATTAAATATCAATGGTGAGTTAACAAATTTTATGCTCATGCCTCAGTGAACTTTCTCCCGTACAAATCATAATCAAGTCAAATCTCAAATGAATACTCATTCTCATCTACACATAAATCTTGACACTAATTTGAACGTGTGTGTGTCATGATGGGTCTAGTCATCCGTATTTCAAATAGATCAATTATCCAATCATGCGAGTTACTCAATTTAACACTTCAATACAAGTCTCACTAGCATGCATCCCCGTGTCCATTTATCACTAGCCATTATTTGAACTTTATTCAACTTTCAAGTGCAGATAAAGGTGTCGAAAAGAAGGAAAATAAGCTCAAGTGGCTAAAAGTTGGGAGTACACCGATAATTTTCATTGTGCAATCGTCAAGACTTTTCGTCTGACTTTCCTCGTCTCCTTACATCTCCAACTTTTAGCCTAGGAATAGAATTTCATTCCTTTTATTTCGGCTCCCCCTCACCTTACATCTCCTTCTTCCTTCTCTTTTTCTCTTTTTCTCTTTTTTTTTTTAAATGCACAATTTTCACACATGTACTCCCTAGGCTAAGAATATAATCCTTTGGATTACAGCTGGTTAAGAGTATGACATTTTAATTCAGTGCATTGGAAAGGAGGTAAATGTAAAGTTCAAGGCAAAATAAATTTTCTCATTCGAGGTCCCAATTAGCGACTTATTTTCACGGGTTTACATGCTAAATCAACTCATAAATAGTGCCTTTCAAGTTAACCACACAAAACTTTCAAATTTCACCATTATTCCTACAAACTTCTAGTCCCCACACATATGTGCTTAAAAAGTTCAAACTTGAGCCAACATTCATGCTTTAACAATCAAGAGTACCGTTCATGAAATGACCCAATCAATACTTTTGTATACTACCAATCTGACCTCATCATTGGCGCATAAATTATGTCTTCTCACCATAAACGACACTAGACAAAATAAATGCAACGAATAACTAAGCAAACATAACAATCTACCCCCCCTCATACTAGAGTTGTGCAATGCCCTCATTGCACAAAACGAAACAGACACTAAAAATGCAAACACAAATGCAGACTAAAAATATGAAAGCTAATAAACATGGTAGACTGAAACAATGATAAGAAAGAAAAACAGAAAAGCGGCAAAGAAATAAAAGTGCGAAGTAGGGGAAACAGTAAACTCCCCTGATCAAGCGTCATCCTCATCATACTCCGGCGGTGGCGCTCCTGCGGCTGCCCCCTGCTGAGAGTAATCATACTGGAACTGGAATGGGGGAGGAGGTAGCGGAGTCGGTGGAATGGTCGACGGGTCAACACCCCCGTGCACAAGCAAAGATCGCATCATAGAGTCAATGTGAGATAGGTGGTCCGTGACATACGAGTTAAACTGACTCTGATGTGCTTGGAAGGTGAGATTTTCATCCATTTTGTTATTCTGCGTTCGCCTGCGGGGTTGTGGTGGGAGGCGGCGTGGGATGGCAGTGCTAGATCCACCGGCGTCCTCCTCCCGAGAGGGAAATTCACTGATTCGCTTAGCTCGTTTCCGCTGGAGGTCTTCGACACAAATAGGCTTCATGGGTTGCAACCACTCCTCATCATCGCGAAATACGACTCCCGCTCTAGCGCACAACTCGGAGATAATGGTAAGGAAGAACAGGCCCACATGACTGTTGTGGGCACTCAGTGTGATTTGTGAATTGATGAGTGTGCCCACGTTGATGGCGTATCCCTCAGTCAAAGCATAAAGCAGCACCGCCCGCTCTTTCTGGACCTCGCTATTATGCGAGACCGGCATCATTCTCCGAGCCACAAATAAATACCAAAGGGCAACTTCGGTTTTCAAATACTTCTCGTCAAAACAACTCGGCGAGCCGCCCAATGGTTTCCATATTGCGCCCGGATGGCACAATGTGGCGAGAATCGTATCATAATTCGGGTTAGCAACTAATGTCTGGAAGTGGGAGTCGTCAACCTCCGCTGTCCCTAACAGTGCATTGATCGTTACCGAGTCATACGGCACATGTTTACCCCTAACAAACACCAAACCATTTCGCCCCTCCGCTGCATTGGCATAAAATTCGCGAACCACAGAGACTACCGCCGCCTTAGGTTGCTCACCGTATTGTTCCCAACCACGCCTTTGCAAATCAACAATAATATCCAAGTATCGGTCCTCTAACTGTCGCCGGACTCCCCTCTCGGCTATTGGGTTGCAATGAATTTTCGCATGCTCGTATCGAGCCCTAGCCTCCATACTAACAAAACGGTGTCTATCAAATGAGGATGAAGAGCTAGAGGATCCGGGGTTACCTTTTTTATTTTTGGGAGCCATTGTGTTGGACAAGTTGGATCTTTGAGTTGGAGAATGGTGTTCTTGCTTCCCAAGGGAGATTGTGCCTTGTTGCCGGAGACTAGAGTGGATATTGAAAGCCTGCACCACAAAATTGAAAGAACAAAATGAGAGTAGTGAGGGATTTTTGAGAGGGGAATTTGGGGATTAGGGATTTTGAGAGGGGAATTTGGGGATTATTCGTGCAGAATGAAGAAAGGGGAAGGGGTTCTGTGCTTTAAAAAGACGTCGCGCTCGAGCGGTAGAAAATTACCGCTCGAGCGTCGGGTCCTCGGGAAAAAATTTAGAGGCAAATGTTCGCGCTCGAGCGGTAAAAAATTACCGCCCGAGCGCCAAGCTCTCTGGAATTTGTGCATCTGCTTCGCGCTCGAGCGGTAAAAAATTACCGCCCGAGCGCCGAGTTCTCGGGAAAAATTCATATTTCACCTTTTTTTTAAAGAAATTAACACAACTGGAAAATTAAATATGCTGACACGAAAGAAAAAGAAAATTAAATTAAATGCAAGAGAAGGGAAAAGAAGTAAGTTCTCAATTTATCGTCGAGAGCTAGACTGTCGGTCTGACTCAGTTCGGCGTGTCTTGGAACCGGGTGATTCCAAGTTGCGGCTCAATTGTGCCACCCATGTAGTGCTTCAGTCGCTGGGCATTGACCGTAAATGCCCCATCCTTCCCATCTTTCAATTCTACAGCTCCCGATGGATAAACTTTCGAGATCACGAATGGACCGGACCATCGTGACTTCAATTTCCCGGGAAATAGTCGCAACCGGGAGTTGTAGAGTAGGACACTTTCGCCTTCTTTGAATTCTCTCTCGATGATCCTCTTATCATGAGCCTTCTTTGTTTTCTCTTTGTATGACAATGCAAGATCATAGGCCAGATTTCGGAACTCCTCCAATTGATCTAGTTGAAGCAACCGTCGTTCACCTGTATCAGTAAAGTTAAAGTTTAGTGCTTTGGTTGCCCAATATGTGCGATGCTCTAACTCTACAGGTAAGTGACATGATTTACCAAACAATAATCTGTACGGTGTCGTGCCTATTGGTGTTTTGAAAGCAGTCCTATATGCCCAAAGAGCATCATCTAATCTCACCGACCAATCCTTCCTACTGACACCTACCACCTTCTCCAAAATTCGCTTTATCTCTCGGTTAGACACCTCAACTTGCCCACTCGTCTGAGGGTGATAAGGGGTAGAGATTTTATGTGTGACACCATATTTGCTCAAAAGTTTTTCAAAGAGTTTATTGCAAAAATGCGTGCCACCATCACTAATGATTGCTCGTGGTGTTCCAAATCGGTTAAAAATTATTTTCTTTAAAAATTTTAGGACCACTTGAGCGTCATTAGTGGCATACGCTTCCGCCTCTACCCACTTAGACACATAATCAACCGCCACCAAGATGTATTTTTTCGTGAAAGAGCTGGGAACGGTCCCATGAAGTCTATTCCCCACACATCAAAAACCTCACATTCAATGATATTATTTAACGACATTTCATGACGGTTAGAGATGTTACCTGACCGCTGGCATTTATCACAGTGTAGCTGTAGTGACCCGTTCCAGAATCACCTACTAATCAGAACTTAAGCATGCAGAATTAACATTTAAAACTGAATCAGGTAATACAGCGGAAAAACAGTAATACAACCCAATCGAATCTGTAAGCACAAAAATACTTAAACAACCAGATCGAACTAAATTCAAGAACAAATACCGACAACTACAAGTCAACCTCTGCCAGCTCCCTGTCCACTCCCTCCTGGACCGTCCAACCTGGGACCTGCCCCATCGAATAGGGTGTCCAAAACAGAGATAAACCGAGGACGTGAGCATAAAACGCTCAGCACCGAAAGCATGAGTATACAAGACTATGACATGCATGTATGCAAAATGTACTGGATACCAGGATCTGGGTATAACGAAATACTGCTCAGGTAAATGACGTCAAGGTATGTAGCACTCTGCGCCGTCGCACCAGGAGGTGGCTCCCATACCAAAATAAACCTGTGGATATACCGGTGACCTGACCACCGTCGGCCAACGGGGTCCAACCATCCACAACAAACGAGGGCTGAGCACCCTCTCAACAGGCTATCTCAAAGATAATCAGGCTCAACATGATTATGCAAATGCCGCATAATAAACCATGCATCATATGACAGATAATAATGCAACATATAAACATGCAACACATAGCAAAGTATACTCAATCCTGCTATCTCGAATAGTACTTTCGTACCTCAAACCAGTAGATCCTAGCAATCAGCCCTAGAATCAAGCCTGCGTCCGTAGTCAGCCCACTGATGCCGCTAGCTCCCAACTAGAGCACAGCTCCGCTACAAGACTAGTAGCTCCCCGCTAGTGCCTAAACCTCGGGAAAAGACTAGAAACCCATCAGAAACGACTAAAACGCTCTGGAACACTCGGAATTGGCGAGTAAAAAGTGAAACCTCGCGCCTCTATTTATAGACAACGATCGGAAGATCCGATCCACTTCGGAAGATCCGATCCGGCACACTTCGGACGATCCGAACTCTGATCGGACGATCCGAACCTTGCATGTCTTCCACGTGTCCAGACACCTGTCTTCGGACGATCCGAACCCTGATCGGACGATCCGAACCTTGCATGTCTTCCACGTGTCCAGCCACCTGTCTTCGGACGATCCGAACCCTGATCGGACGATCCGAACCCTGATCGGTCCTTCCGATCCCACCGAAATAATATTTAATCCAATAATTAACTCAAATTAGGCATCGGGATACTACATTCTCCCCCCCTAAAAAGGATTTCGTCCGCGAAATCGAGTCTGAAGAATGACAATTCTGAACAACAATACATTCAAGTTAAGAATGAATTACAACTGAAAGCACAACTGAAATTACAATCATAACTGAAAATACTACAACTAGAACAACTCTGGATGCTCTGACCGCATGCGACTCTCTAGTTCCCAAGTAGCTTCTTCAGTACCTCGGCGCTGCCACTGCACTAAGACAAGAGGAATAGTCTTATTCCGCAGTACCTTATCCTTCCGGTCTAAGATCGAAACCGGTCTTTCCACAAAAGACAAATCCGGATTCAGCTGAACTTCTGTCGGATGCAAAACATGAGACTCATCCGCTACGTATCGTCTCAACAAAGACACATGAAACACATTGTGAACACTAGACAGATACGGTGGCAAAGCTAATCTGTAGGCCAAATTTCCCACACATTCTAAGATCTCAAAAGGACCAATGAATCTCGGAGATAGCTTACCCTTGAGTCCAAATCTCAGAATCCTCCGAAAAGGTGATACCTTGAGAAACACTTTCTCGCTTGCATCAAAATGAAGAGGTCTGCGCTTGGTGTTCGCATAACTCGCTTGTCGATCCTGAGCTGTCTTAATCCGCTGTTTGATCACAAGAACTTTGTCCATGGCCTGCTGAATCAATTCTGGACCCTCGACCTGTCGTTCTCCGACTTCCTCCCAGAACAGAGGAGTACGACAACGTCGACCATACAATGCTTCAAACGGAGACATACCAATACTCCTATGAAAACTGTTGTTGTATGCAAACTCTATCAGTGGCAGATGATCCTGTCAAGCTGGCCCGAAATCCATCACACAAGATCTCAACATATCCTCAAGAGTACGAATAGTCCTCTCTGATTGACCGTCAGTCTCTGGGTGATATGCAGTACTCAAACTCAAGGTAGTGCCCAAAGCTTGCTGAAAGCTGCCCCAAAATCTAGATGTAAATCGAGGATCTCTGTCACTAACGATACTCACGGGCACACCATGAAACCGTACAATCTCCTGAATGTACAACCGTGCCATCCGATCGAAAGTGAAATCTCTGTTATACGGAAGAAATTGGGCAGACTTAGTAATTCGATCCACTACCACCCAGATAGCATCTCTATTCCCCACAGACATAGGCAAGTGAGTCACGAAGTCCATCGTGATATGCTCCCACTTCCACTCCGGAATAGGAAGATTCTGTAACAAACCTCCGGGTCGTCGATACTCAGCCTTCACCTGCTGACAGACTAGGAACTTGGAGACATACTGATAAACATTACGTTTCATACCTTTCCACCAAAATCGAGTCCTCAAATCCTTATACATCTTGTTGCTCCCCGGATGAACACTCAACTTGCTACGATGAGCCTGGGATAAAATCTCCTCCCTCAAAGTGTCATCTTCTGGTACAACAACACGACCAGATAAGCACAAAAGACCCTTGGACTGATAGTGGAATCCAGAAGCATTATCTCCATCAGCCAACCGAGCTAATCGCTGAATCTTAGAATCAGACATCTGAGCATCTCTAATCCGAGAATACAAAACTGGCTCAGACAAAATAGTAGCTACACGGATACTCTCCGTTCCCTTCCGATGTTTACAATTGAATCCCATCGAACAGAAATCCTGAATAATCTCAGATACAGCACAAGTCTGAAGAGCAGACAATCTCACCTTGCGACTAAGAGCATCGACCGTGAGATTCGCAGATCCTGGATGATACTTGATCTCACAATCATAATCCTTGAGTAGATCCATCCAACGACGCTGACGCATGTTCAACTCAGCCTGAGTGAACAGATACTTCAAACTCTTATGATCAGTGAAAATCTCAAATCGCTCACCATACAGATAATGGCGCCAGATTTTCAAAGCAAAAACGATCGCTGCTAATTCCAGATCATGAACAGGATAGTTTTCCTCATGAGGCTTCAACTGTCTCGACGCATAAGCAATCACATGCTCATTCTGCATCAGAACACACCCTAGTCCCTGTAAAGAGGCATCGGTGTAAACACTGAAACCACCAGATCCAGACGGTAAAGCCAAAATAGGCGCAGATGTCAAACGTCTGCGAAGTTCCAAGAAACTCTCTTCGCACTCTGATGTCCACTCAAATGAAACATCTTTCCGAGTGAGCTGAGTGAGTGGCTTAGCAATCTGAGAGAAGTTGACAATGAAACGGCGATAATACCCAGCCAATCCCAGAAAACTGCGGATCTCGGCTACTGTCGTCGGACGCGACCAGTTCAATACCGCTTCCACCTTGCTCGGGTCAACTGAAACTCCCTTGCTAGAAATGACATGACCAAGGAATACAACCCTGTCAATCCAAAACTCACATTTACTCAACTTCGCATAAAGCTGATTCTCGCGAAGTGTCTGTAAAATAATCCTTAAGTGTTGTACGTGTTCTTGCTGATCATGCGAATAGATTAAGATATCATCTATAAACACCACAACAAACTTATCCAAGAATTCCCGAAAAACCCGATTCATCAGATCCATAAAAACTGCTGGTGCATTCGTCACCCCAAAAGGCATAACCAGAAACTCATAATGCCCATACCGGGTCCTGAATGCAGTCTTCGATATATCTCCCTGATGAACTCGAAGCTGATGATAACCAGACCTTAAATCAATCTTGGAATACACAGAGGTACCTTGCAGTTGATCAAATAAATCATCAATCTGTGGCAACGGATACTTATTCTTTATCGTCGCACGATTTAACTGCCGATAATCTATGCAGAGCCGCATAGAACCATCCTTCTTTTTGACAAAAAGAACTGGTGCTCCCCACGGGGACACACTGGGTCGAATATACCCCTTGTCAAGAAGATCCTGCAACTGCTGTTTCAATTCTTGCATCTCCGATGGAGCTAAACGATAAGGAGCTCTAGAGATTGGTGTCGTGCCTGACACTAAATCAATGCCGAAATCCACTTCCCGAACGGGAGGAAAACCAGGAATCTCCTCGGGAAAAACATCCGGAAAATCGCAAACCACTGGAATGTCGCTGATACCGACACTATCAGCGGACGAATCAATAGCATAGATAAGGTAGCCTTCCCCGCCCGACTCTAAAGCACGACAGGCTTTCAGAGCAGAAACCACAGGCATCGGGGGTCGCGCTCCCTCTCCATAGAAAAACCAACTGTCGCCCTCAACTGGACGAAACTGCACAAACTTCTGATAACAGTCCACAGTAACTCTAAACACAGTCAGCACATCTATTCCCAGAATGCAATCAAAATCCTCTATCGCAAGAATCATCAAATTAGCAGTTAAAACATTACCCTCAAACTCTAGAGGACAACCCAAAACTAGACGTTTAGCTAGCACCGAATGACCCATCGGTGTGGAAACAGATACCACAACGTCCAAAGAAGTGAAAGGTAATGCATGACGCTTAGCAAATCTCGCAGATATGAATGAATGTGATGCACCAGTATCAATGAGAACGTAAGCAGGTAATCCACATAATAAAAAAAACACCTGCGATAACTCTGTCGTTCTCCTCAGCCGCCTGATCCTGGTTAAGAGCAAAGACCTGCCCTTGAGTACGCGGTCGGAGGTTAGAACCCTGAGTAGACTGTCCCTGCTGTGGCCTCTGATGAACTGAAGCCTGAGAACCAGATCCTGATCCTCCGCCCGTCTGTGGACAGTCTCTCTTCATATGGCCCATCTCACCGCATTTGTAACAAGCACCCGCAACTTTGCGACAACGCTCCGTCGGATGATCCTTCCCGCAATGCTGACACGGGCCCTTCTTCTTCCCAAAATGGTGAACTCCTCCAGATCCAGAGGAAGAAGAAGTAGATCCAGCCTTCTTGAATGCTTGGGCGCGGGGACCCAAAGAACTAGTAGGACGAGCAGACTGCATGGCTCGACCTCTCAGCAAACTGCCCTCAGCCTGGCGACAACGGTTCACAAGGCCCTCATACGATGTCGGATCATCGCAGACAACAACCCGATCAAAAATCTCCTGATTGAGGCCCTGGAGAAAATGGTTATACTTGGCACTAGCATTGTCACTGACATGTGGAACATACGGAAGCAACTCAAAGAACTTCTGCTGATACTCATCAACAGACAAACTTCCCTGTTTCAGATTGATCAACTCAATCGCCTTGGTCTGCAGAAGAGCTGGCGGAAAGTAAAGCAGCATGAAAGCGGCTCGGAAATCGGCCCAAAGAACTCGACCCTGTCGCTGAACTATCGGTGCAGAGGTAGACCTCCACCACTTACGCGCACCACCCTCCAGCAAGAAATCAAGGGTATCAATCTGCTGCTCCGCCGAGCACTGAAAAGTCTTGAAGCAGCTCTCCATCCTCTCGAGCCAGTTCTCCGCAACATCCGGAGTCTCACCGCCCGAAAGAGGTTTCGGCCCCATCTGCAAGAACCGATGCATACTAATACTCCGAGGCTCATCACGACGGTGTTGACGACGTTCTCGATGCTCTCGACGACGCTCCCGATCGTCGCGGTCTCCCCAGCGTCCAATGCTGCCATGACTACTAGCATCGTCGTCAAAACCAGACATCTCTTAGCTACAAAAGTTACCAGAGATTAAACCCAAAAGAACAGTTCTAATCCCAAAATCTTAATGCATGCTCTGATACCATAAATGTAGTGACCCGTTCCAGAATCACCTACTAATCAGAACTTAAGCATGCAGAATTAACATTTAAAACTGAATCAGGTAATACAGCGGAAAAACAGTAATACAACCCAATCGAATCTGTAAGCACAAAAATACTTAAACAACCAGATCGAACTAAATTCAAGAACAAATACCGACAACTACAAGTCAACCTCTGCCAGCTCCATGTCCACTCCCTCCTGGACCGTCCAACCTGAGACCTGCCCCATCGAATAGGGTGTCCAAAACAAAGATAAACCGAGGACGTGAGCATAAAACGCTCAGCACCGAAAGCATGAGTATACAAGACTATGACATGCATGTATGCAAAATGTACTGGATACCAGGATCTGGGTATAACGAAATACTGCTCAGGTAAATGACGTCAAGGTATGTAGCACTCTGCGCCGTCGCACCAGGAGGTGGCTCCCATACCAAAATAAACCTGTGGATATACCGGTGACCTGACCACCGTCGGCCAACGGGGTCCAACCATCCACAACAAACGAGGGCTGAGCACCCTCTCAACAGGCTATCTCAAAGATAATCAGGCTCAACATGATTATGCAAATGCCGCATAATAAACCATGCATCATATGACAGATAATAATGCAACATATAAACATGCAACACATAGCAAAGTATACTCAATCCTGCTATCTCGGATAGTACTTTCGTACCTCAAACCAGTAGATCCTAGCAATCAGCCCTAGAATCAAGCCTGCGTCCGTAGTCAGCCCACTGATGCCGCTAGCTCCCAACTAGAGCACAGCTCCGCTACAAGACTAGTAGCTCCCCGCTAGTGCCTAAACCTCGGGAAAAGACTAGAAACCCATCAGAAACGACTAAAACGCTCTGGAACACTCGGAATTGGCGAGTAAAAAGTGAAACCTCGCGCCTCTATTTATAGACAACGATCGGAAGATCCGATCCACTTCGGAAGATCCGATCCGGCACACTTCGGACGATCCGAACTCTGATCGGACGATCCGAACCTTGCATGTCTTCCACGTGTCCAGACACCTGTCTTCGGACGATCCGAACCCTGATCGGACGATCCGAACCTTGCATGTCTTCCACGTGTCCAGCCACCTGTCTTCGGACGATCCGAACCCTGATCGGACGATCCGAACCCTGATCGGTCCTTCCGATCCCACCGAAATAATATTTAATCCAATAATTAACTCAAATTAGGCATCGGGATACTACAGTAGCACATAAGAACGAGCATCTTTAAAGAGGGTTGGCCAATAAAAGCCACATTCAAGTACCTTGGATGCCGTCCTTGTTGGTCCGAAATGACCACCTACCTCGCGGTCATGGCAATGGTTGAGGATTTGCCCAAACTCTTCCTCTGCGACACATCTCCGAATCATGGCATCTGTACAAATTCTGAACAAGAAAGGTTCCTCCCAAAAATAATACTTCACGTCCGAAAAGAATTTCTTTCTTTGGTGAAATGTTAAATTTGGAGGGGTGAGCCTGTAACAAGAAAATTTGAAAAATTTGCATACCATGGACAATTTTTCACCTCAAACAACTGCTCATCTGGAAACCAATCATTAATCGCATCATTCACAGAATCATCACAAATAAATTCTAATCTAGACAAGTGATCCGCCACAACGTTCTCGACACCCTTTTTATCTCTTATTTCTAAATCAAACTCTTGTAACAGTAAGATCCACCGAAGTAAGCGTGGCTTTGCATCTTTTTTAGCAAGTAGTTATTTAAGGGCAGAATGATCCGTGAATACAATTACTTTGGACAAAACAAGGTATGCATGAAATTTGTCAAGTGCGAATACTACTGCAAGTAATTCCTTTTCAGTTGTTGCATAATTCAATTGAGCCTCATCTAAGGTCTTATTTGCATAGTAAATTGTGTGAAATACATTGCTTTGCCGCTGGCCAAGCACGGCCCCCACTGCAGTGTCACTGGCGTCGCACATGATCTCGAAGGGCAGGTCCCAATCCGGTGCCACCAAGACAGGAGCCGTCACCAAGCGCTCCTTCAACTTCTCATATGCCTGCAAACAGTTAGAATTGAAATCAAATGGCATATCTTTCATCAGTAAAGAAGATAGAGGTTTGGAAATTTTTGAAAAATCTTTTATAAAATGCCGATAAATACCTGCGTGGCCTAGAAAACTTCTAACTCCCTTTATTGAGGTTGGTGGTGGTAGGTTCTTTATGACTTCAATTTTTGCTTTGTCCACCTCAATTCCTTGCTCCGAAACCTTGTGCCCTAAAACAATCCCCTCTTGTACCATGAAATGGCACTTTTCCCAATTGAGCACCAAGTTCGTCTCCTCGCATCTTCTCAATACGGATCTCAAATTCTGCAAGCACTCATCAAACGTTGCACCAAAGATAGAAAAATCATCCATAAATATTTCAAGAAAGGTTCAATCATATCATGGAATATAGCAGTCATACAGCGCTGAAATGTAGCAGGTGCATTACAAAGACCAAAAGGCATTCGACGAAAAGCAAACGTGCCATAAGGACAAGTGAAAGTGGTTTTCTCTTGGTCCTCAGGTGCAATTGCGATTTGATTATACCCCGAATACCCATCTAGAAAACAATAAAATTCATGCCCCGCTAATCTCTCCAACATTTGATCAATAAAGGGAAGGGGAAAATGGTCCTTACGGGTGGCATCATTCAACTTCCTATAGTCAATACACACTCTCCACCCCGTAACAGTTCTCGTGGGAATAAGTTCATTCTTTTCATTTGTGATCACCGTAATCCCACCTTTCTTAGGCACACATTGAACCGGACTTACCCAAGCACTATCGGAAATAGGATAGATAATACCTGAATCGAGAAGCTTAATGGTTTCAGCTTTTACTACCTCTTGCATCTTCGGATTCAGTCGTCTTTGAGGTTGCACGAGAGGTGAGTACTTCTCTTCCATCAAGATTTTATGCATGCATATCGATGGACTGATTCCCTTGATGTCTGCCACTTTCCAAGCGAATGCCCTTTTGTGCTCTTTGAGAACTTGCAACAACTTGTCCTCCATAGCATCTGTCAAAGCAGCAGAACTAATGACAGGCAATGTGTTATTCTTACCTAGGAATACGTACTTTAAGTGCGGAGGTAAGGGTTTGAGCTCAAGCATCGGTGGCTCCTCGATGCTCGACTTTGGAGGGATCAAATCTCTGCGTTCTCCTAGGTCCTCCAGTCGCATCTTCGTTGGCTTTCTCCATGGATGGTTGGCATTGAGATGCGCCACAAATTCAGTTTTTTCATCGTCCAATTCCTCTTCTCCCAACTCAGTAGTGATAGTGGCCTCCAAAGGATCTCTCAAAGCATCCTGCACATAGTTAGACACAAAGGCATCAAAAGCATCAATTCTATAACAACTATCAGAATGCAGTGTGTGCTTAAGTGCATTAAAGACATCAAAAGTAATCTCCTCCTCGCCAACTCGCAATCTCAACTTCCCTTCTTGAACATCGATCAGTGCCTTGCCAGTCGCAAGGAATGGTCTACCCAAAATCAGAGGCATCTCCGCATCCTCCTCCATGTCAAGCACCACAAAGTCCGCAGGGAAAATGAATTTGTCCACTTTCACTAGCACATCCTCAATCACTCCGCGGGGGTACTTGACAGATCTGTCAACTAGTTGTAGATACATCCTCGTCGGCTTTGGTTCTCCCAACCCAAGCTTCCTAAACACAGATAATGGCATAAGATTAATACTGGCACCGAGATCACACAATGCTTTATGAAAAACAACATCATCAATCATGCAAGGAATAGAGAAACTCCCTGGGTCTTTCAGTTTAGGTGGGATTTTGTTTTGCACTAATGCAGAGCAGCTTTCTGTCAAATTCACCGTCATGTGATCCTCCAACTTCCTCTTGTTTGCTAAGATGTCCTTAAGAAATTTAGCATAACTAGGCATTTGCATCAACGCATCGGCAAATGGAATATTGATATGTAATTTTTTAAATACCTCAAGAAATTTACCGAATTGTGCATCTAGTTTTGCTTTTTTCAATGCTGCAGGGAACGGTGGAGGGATAACAATCTTAGAATGCGTAGTGTGTGCTGGTGTAGGGTTAGATGACTTACCTTTTGATGTCGCATCTTGTTCATCCGGCACTTGGCTTTTCTCTTTTTCTCTAGGCTCCAAAACTTTTCCACTCTTCAACTCAATGGCCTTCAATTGATCTTTTGGATTAGTCTCGGTATTACTTGGCAAGGTGCCCGGCTCTCTACTTGCTATCATCTTGGCCAACTGTCCAATTTGATTCTCGAGCCCCTTTATTGATGCATCTTGGTTTTGGAGTCGAGTTTCAGTGGATGAAATAAACTTAGACATCATTTGTTCCAAGTTGGACTTTTCTTCTCTAGGAGGATCGGATCTATACATCGGTTGTTTTCCATATTGTTGTCCTCCTTGCGGTCTATTCTGACTGTTTTGACCGCCCCACGAGAAGTTGGGATGTTGCCTCCACCCAGGATTGTATGTGTTCGAATAAGGGTCATTCCTTGGGCGGTTTTGGACTCCCACTTGATTCACCGGTGCCTCATTTTGCACATAGAAGGGATTTCCATCTTGACAGTCTTTCACATAGTGCTCTCCTCCACACTTTTCACAGAAATATCTCTTGAAGACGCATAGCCGTGCCACCCACATTCAAGCCGTCTATTTTCCTGTTTAAAGCGTCAAGTTGTGCAGTAATAACAGAAAAATCAGTTAGCTGGTGAACTCCGGCACTTCTCCGCTGGTTGTTCCTGTCAGATTGAGGATGATAGCTGCTAGCAGCCATCTCCTCCAACAACTCATATCCTTCTTCCGCAGTCTTCCTCAAAAGGTTCCCACACGCAGCAGCATCTATCATAGTACGGTTAGGAGTAAGCAAACCGTAATAAAATGTTTGAACGACTAACCCAAGTGGTAACTCGTGATGTGGGCATCTTCGTAGTAGGTCCTTGAAGCGTTCCCATGCCTCATTTAAAGATTCTTGATCGAATTGAGCAAATGTTGTAACGTCTTCCCGCAGCTTCATGGTTTTTGATGGAGGAAAGTATTTGATAAGAAACGCTTTCGCCATGTCCTCCCATGTGGTGATTGAACCTACAGGCAAACAATTCAACCATGCTTTAGCTTTATCACGTAAAGAGAAAGGAAATAAACGCAACCTAACAGCATCATCAGAAACTCCATTGAATTTAAAAGTATCGCAAATCTCAAGAAAATCCGCGATGTGCGTGTTTGGGTCATCTACTGCAGTTCCCTCCACCAAAAACGTCTAACCCCCCTTTCCATTCCAACCATTCTCCCAACTAAGGTAAGAAATCGAGCATGAAATCTTGCCAAAAATAGATGGGCTCGGGCGGTAGAAAATTACCGCTCGAGCGCCACACCTTCTGTGAATCTCCTTGGGAAGTGCAGCATTCGCACTCGGGCGGTAGAAAACTACCGCTCGAGCGCCGACCTTTCTGTCGAAGTTCTTGGGGTGAGTGGCTCTCGCGCTCGGGCGGTAGAAAACTACCGCTCGAGCGCCAACCTTTCTGTTGCCTTGGTCACCTTTCGCGCCCGGGCGGTAGAAAATTACCGCTCGGGCGCCACTCATTCTGTCTATTGCCCTCTCATTTGTACACTTTGCTCCATCTTTGGTTTTCCGGTCACTTTTACCTGCAAATTCGTAACAAACCAGTGAGATATGATAGAATGCAGATGTTTGCTCAAAAATAAACAACATGTAACTAAAATGCATGCATGCACAATGCAAACACAACTAAAACTAATGCAATAAAATACGTAAAAATGACACATATCACATGGCCGCTGGAGACTTTATCCTTCTTAAGAAAGCTACGGTCACCTCATCATTAACCCACCCAAGTAATATATTTTATTATGTTAACAAATAATTACTTCCTTTAATTAACCATATCAATTAATTTAATGATTTCAACATATATCTTTTGTTAGACCTAAATTTATTGTGGCGATACAAATCAAAACCAGCAGGCTGTTAGTACGAATCAGTAGACAATAGAAAAGCAGGACTAAGTTTTCAGAACTTAGATAACCAAAAGCAGAACCTAGTCAGGAATCAAGATAACTTGACGTCTTCTATGCTAACGGAAGTAGTCTTAAAAGTTACCGTTACTTTATCGTGTACAAGTATTTATTGCACCATTAAATGTTGTACTAAGTCATTTAATTCGCTTTACCCATTTTAGTAAATAACAAGACTGATTATGTTGAAAGCTTTTTACAGGATCCATTTAAGGAATAAAACTGTTTCTTTCAGACACCAAAAGAGCCGTTTTTTATTATAGACGTTGGATTCAAGTTATCTATGTATATGGATCAAAACCACTTGGAGATGATCACTGATTTTTTATCTATCCAACGCTACTTTGAGCCGCGAATCAATCACCATCTTCTAAGCTTAAACTTGCAGAAAAGCAGTACACGCTTCATATTTTACATCTGATCTTTGGAGATCATCTTGTACTGATATTTCTTCATCTCTTCAAGAAAAACACCTTACTATATTTCGAGAAGAGTTTATAAACTGGAAAAGAGTCTTTTCTAGAACTTTGTTATACTGAGTCACTTTGTGTTTAGTTACTAAGAGTTTCAGTAAGCAAAAGATAAGCCCTGCTGAAGTGGGTGTGTACAAGTGTTGTACTGTAAAATCCAAAGTCTTTTAGTGATACATTCTGGAAACAGAAGAAGGGAAAACGTAGAAGATTTTATCTTCGAACTTCCAGAAACAACTACTGTTTTATTGCCTACTGTTATTATTGTTTTCACCCTACTCCATCAGATCGTTTCCGCACTTACTTTTGTGATCTGCTGGACTTACACTCGAACAAGAACAACTACAATCTCTAACAGGATTCTAGCACCTTTTGCAAAAACTATCATCAAAAGAGAAGAGTTTATTCACCCCCCTCTAAACTCTACATCGATCCCCAACAAGTGGTATCAGAGCAGATTTCTCTTGTTCTGAAAATTTGCAACAGTTATGGCACATTTTAGCAAGGTTCCCATGTTCTCGAAAGAATATTTTGATGATTGGAAGATCCGGATGCAAGCTCATCTTGCATCCCAAGATGATGACATATGGTATGTCATCACAGACGGTCCATTAAAGATCGTAAAGCCAAATACAGCATTTGCTGTTACTGAAGGTGCACCACAAATGGTTGGAAAATCAAGAAACGAATGGACTGGAGAAGATAAGAAAAAAGCTAATCTCGACAATGTTGCGAAGGATATTCTTTATAAAACTCTTGATAAAAACACATTAAGTAAAATCAAGATGTGTTCTACTGCGAAAGAAATCTGGGAAAAGCTCATTCAAATATGTGAAAGAAATGAGCAGACAAAGGAAAATAAACTGTTTGTAGCAATGCAGAAGTTTGAAAATCTGAAAATGAAGGCTGGAGAAACTCTCAATGAGTTTGATGAACGTTTCAACATCCTGGTTAATGAACTCGCTGTCCTTGGTAAAGAGCATAGTAACAGAGAAATAGCACTCAAGGTGATGAGAGTTTTACCTAAGGAATGAGACGTCAAAACAATGGTTATGAGAGTCTCTAAATATCTAAACAAGTTGGAGCTACATGACTTGTTCGCCGACTTAAAAGCCTATGAGTTCGAGCTAGAAGTGAGAAGCGGAGAAGAGCCGTCAACAAACCTACCGACCAAGGACCTTGCTGCTACTGCTTCTACTACTTCTACTGCTGTTGCTGTATTCATCCCACAAGCAGTACCTGCTACCTTTATTGAGAGTACTTCTGAAAAGACTGCTGAAAATATCAGCAATGACGCTATATCTCTCTTTGTAAAAAAGTTCTCCAGGTTCATGAAGAAGAATCACCGAGCTTACCAAAATCCTAATCGGAGCTTCAAAAAGGATTCACCACCTGGTGATATGGCATACTTCAACTGTGGAAAGATTGGTCACTTTATTGCTGACTGTCCAAAGCCCAAGAAAGATGACCAGAAGAAGAAAGAGTACAAAAGAAATGACAAGAAGTTCAGAAAAGACCGCAAAGCGATGATTGCTGGAGAAAGAAAATCTAAATGGGCGGACTCCAGTTCTGAATCATCTGACTCAGAAAGTCATTCAAGTGAAAGTGATGCAGAAGAGATCAAATTTCTTATGGCGGATGTTGAACCAAACTCGACATCTGAAGAGGTATTCGACTTTGACTCTGCCGAGTTTATACTAACTGATTTAATTAAAGCATTGCATGATATGGTAGGGGAGTACTCGAGACTTTCTCAATCGTTCGAGGAAGTTAAGATTTAAAATCTAAACTTAAAAAATCAAGTCAGTAAATTCACTTGCTTGCAAGAGAAAAGCTGCAATGATTTGAAAGTGGAGATGAGTAAGTTGAAAACCGAGAATGAAAGAGTGAAGGCAGATTACCAGACAATGAGATCTAAAAATCAGAAGCTTTCTATTCTGGTAAATGCTTGGAATAAGTCTTCTGTTTCATTGGATAAGATGCAAGAATTGCAGAAACAATCCGGAGATAGAAGTGGTCTCGGATTCAGCAATAATGAAAGCACTTCTGAAACCAGTACCAAGCCGGAACTGGATAAAGGCAAAGGGAAATTCATTCACTTTGTCGAATCCAGTGTGGTATATGAACATGAAGTACCAACTATTCAAGTTGAAAGGAATGTAAATCAGATGAACAGAAGGAAGAATTTTGGTCTCGGATATGTTGAACCTAAGGGAAAAGTTCAGCAGAGTGCTGGATCCAGTAGAGGATTCAACTCAGGAGGACAACCCCCTATGAAGGTTAAAAACTATCAGTACTATAATTCTAGACCTGTTCAGAAGAGATACAAGCTAGACAACACAAACAGAAGGGAAAAATAACATCCAATATGCATATTGTTAGAAATAACAGATCTTCTGCTGCACGCACCTCTATGGATACCCGAAGTATAAAATCACTGAAAATTGTACAAATGTGGGTTCCTAAGAGACTAATAAGGCTTGGAAAGTAGATTGGGTACCAGATACTAAAATTTGTGTTTGCAGGAACAGGTGAAGAAAGCTAAAGTAAGCAGCTCCACATGGTATCTGGACAGTGGATGTTCCAGAAACATGGCTGGACAGAAAAATCTGCTATCAGAAGTAATGAGTTGTACTGGACCAAAGATAACGTTTGGGGACAACTCAAAAGGTAAAACCGTGGGTAAGGGTAAGATTATCCATGGTAACATAACTGTTAATGATGTACTACTGGTTGAGAATCTCTGTTATAATTTGATTAGCATTAGTCAACTGTGTGCTATGATTATTCTGTAGCTTTTCAGAAGCACATATGCACAGTTAAAGATTCTGCTGATCTACCGTACTAACTGGAAAGAGAAAAGGAAACACGTACAAAGTCTCATGGAACTTAGATCATGATACTGTTCCTACATGTTTAGTTGCTTCTCTTACTGATAAGCATTGGCTCTGGCACAAGAGATTGAATCATCTGAATTTCAAATCAATCAATAATCTCAAGAAGCAGAACATAGTTGATGGTTTGCCTGATATTAATTTTATTAAGAATCATGTCTGTTCTGCATGTCAGCTTGGAAAACATATCAGATCCAGCTTCAAGAACAAAGGTAGTAAATCAAATTCAAGATGTTTGGAATTACTGCATATGGAATTATTTGGTGCAATCCCTATCATGACCTTAGGGGGAATGAAATATACCCTTGTTGTTATTGATGATTTCTTTAAATTTACTTGGGTAATATTTCTTGCTGGAAAAGATCAAACCAGTAACCTCCTTATCAAGCTTCTGAAAAAGATTCAAAATGAAAAATCTTCTTCTATTATTAAAATCAGAAGTGATCGGGGTACTGAGTTCACTAAAAAAATTCTTGAGTTGTATTTAGATGAACAGGGAATTCATCATGAATATTCATCTGCCAGAACGCCTTAACAGAACGGAGTAGCTGAGAGGAAAAACAGAACTCTTAAAGAAGCTGCTAGAACAATGCTATCAGATGCAGGTATCTCTCAGCGCTTCTGGGCAGAAGCAATCAACACTGCATGTTACAAGCAAAACAGAACAATGATCAACACAAGGCATAATTAGATTCCTTATGAGATATGGAAAGGGAGTAAGCCTAATGTATCTTATTTCCATGTGCTTGGTTGCAAATGCTTTGTGCTCAATAATGACAAAAATTATTTAACTGCATTTGATTCAAAATCAGATGCTGGACTATTTCTTGGTTACTCTGCTGTGAGCAAAGCTTTCAGAATCTTCAACAATAGAACTCTCAATGTTGAAGAATCGGTTCATGTTGTCTTCGATGAGGACAACAGTCCTCCTGAAATATCTAATATGTCAAATTTGAGTAATAGGTTAAACATGATTCACTTGGAACTGGATAGTGAAGATGATACAGACTCAAGTATCAAAGATGTTCAAAATCCAGAACCAAACATTCCAATAGTGGAACCAGAAGTACAGACATTAGATTTACCAGTACCAGCAGAAGACACTCAAGAACCTACTACCGGTTCAGTTGAGATCAATCCAAACAATCAAACTAGGAAGAAATACCTTTAAACCCTTTTATTTGGAAAAAAATCTCATCCTCCATCCTTGGTTATTGGAAATCCAGCAACGCCCTTGAGAACCAGAAGGCAAATGATTAATAAATATATGCATGCTGCTTTTATTTCTCAGGATGAACCAAAGAAAATTGAAGAAGCTCTTCTGGATTCAAGTTTGATTGAAGCTATGCAAGAAGAACTGAATCAATTCAAAAGAAATTAAGTTTGGTTTCTAGTACCTAGACCATCTCACCAAGCTGTTATTGGAATCCGGTGGGTATTCAGAAACAAACTAAATGAAGAAGGCACAGTGATTAGAAATAAATCAAGACTGGTGGCTCAAGGTTTTAGACAAGAGGAAGGAATCGACTATGATGAAACCTACACGCCAGTAGCAAGGCTCACTATTAGAATATTTTTGGCCTTTGCTGCTTTTAAGAATTTCAAATTTTATCAAGTGGATGTGAAGAGTGCCTTCCTAAATGGTCTACTACAAGAAGAGGTCTACGTCGAGCAGCCTCCAGGTTTTATTGATCATTTTCACCTCATCATGTATTCAAATTACACAAAGCCTTGTATGGTTTAAAACAGGCACCTAGAGCATGGTATGACACTTTGTCACAATTTCTTATCAATCATGATTTTACAATTGGCACAGTAGACAAGACCTTATTCACTCTAGTCATAGAATAAACATATTCTATTAGTGCAGATATATGTTGATGACATTATTTTTGGGTCAACTAACCCCAAACTATGTGCAAGTTTGCTAAGTTGATGCATGATCAATTCGAAATGAGCATGATGGGAGAATTAACATTCTTCCTAGGGTTGCATATCAAACAACTTGATACTGGTATTTTCATAAATCAAGCCAAGTATACTAAAGAGCTACTGAAAAAGTTTGGTATGGAAGCATGATCTGCTGCTTCCACTCCAATGAGCTCATCTACCAAGCTTGATAAAGATGATAGTGGAATTTCAGTAGAGGTAACTCAGTATCGTGGTTTCATTGGCTCACTATTGTATCATACTGCCAGTAGACATGATATTCAATTTGATGTCTGCATTTGTGCAAGATTTCAATCTAACCCCAAGCAATCTCATTATATTGCTGCAAAACGTATTTTGAAGTACTTAAAGGGAACTCAAAATGTCGGCTTATGGTATCCCAGTGATTCATTTTTCAATCTTACTGGATATTCAGATGCTGATTATGCAGGTTGAAAACTAGACAGGAAAAACACAAGTAGTTTTTGTCAATTCCTTGGTGATAGGTTGATTTCCTGGTTTAGTAAAAAGCAGACTTCCATAGCTACGTCTACTGCAAAAGCAGAATACCTTGCTGCTAGAAATTTCTGCTCTCAAATACTATGGATGCAACAACAACTCAAAGACTATGGAATTCAAGCCTCAGAATCACCTATCTTCTGTGACAATACCAGTGTCATTGCAATCACGCAAAATCCAGTACTTCATTCCAAAACGAAGCACATCGACATCAGACATCATTTTATAAGAGATCATGTACGATGCTTTTGTTAATACAAAAAATGTAACAAAGTCACACATACAAGTTGAGAATACTCCAGTGAAGATCGATGTCCCTACAGAACCATCTAATACTTCACCCGCAAATGAATCTAAAATACGCCAGAAACGTGGTCGACCGATTGGTTCGAAGGATATAGTACCTAGGAAAAGAAAGGTACAAGAAAAGCAAGAATTGGAAGCTCCAGAAGAAGCAACTTTACATGATACAACAAGAAAAATAAATGAAACAGATGAGGATAACGTGATTCGGGGAGAAGCAGAATCACATGAAAATACCGAGACTTCAACAAATTATTTGATATCTCGTAAAATATGGAATCGGAGAAAAACAAACATTGACAATATTTGATGGAGAATCCAATACTGCCTCGTTAAAAACTTGTCAGTAAAACCCAGTGGGAAAAACTTGAACGAAGGAAAAAGAGTACAACTGATAAGTGCAATTTATTGTACTTTTATTACTTATTTTTAACTTAGAATTTTGTCATTCTTGAGCAGGTTTTATGTGATTTGTTGTTGTTTTTGTTGTTTTAGTTTGGAAGCTTAGAATAAAAGTTCGGAGTAGTAAAGTGTTGAATTGGAAAGTGCAAAGGATAAAAATTGCCGAAGCAGCAGCGCACCCGCGCTAACAAAGAGACCGCACCCGCGGTCAATGAAAATCAAATTTCAAGAATTTCTGCCGAAGCTGTACCGCACCCGCGGTCCTTGTCCTACCGCACCCGCGGTCACTGAAGTCGAACATGAAATTTCTCCCCGAAACAACAGCGCACCCGCGGTCCTTGTTCTACCGCACCCGCGGTCTTCGAAAAACAGAGTCCGAAAAATCTGTAACTTTGTGGGCTGCACATGAAAGTCTATGAAAATGGTGTGCTATGATTTGAAACTTGTCTGGACTATAAAAAAGCATCATTTACTTACCATCTAGGGTATTGGGGAGCCAAGGAAAGGAGTGGAGGCTTCTGGAAATGATTGAAGACTCAAGTTCTTCTAGTTCTTGAGAAATCTTTTGCACAAATCCGGGGACGGAAACAGCACTTCAAAATCTTGTTCTAAGTTCTTCTTTCTTTTATTTTTCATTTGATATGTCTTGTTCTAGAAATATGTTTTATTGTTTTGCTTGTGTTATTATGAACTAGTTTTATTTCTAGAGGAATGATGGAACAAAACTAGAAACCATGTGTTGGAACCTATGAACTAAGTTATTTAAGTTCTTCATATTGTTCATTTGTATTATTCTAATCTAAATGCTTTCAATTTATTGGTCATAAGTTGAACGATTTATATGTTTACAATATATCACTTGGAAAAAGAAATTATAAACAAGAAAAGAGAAAAATACATCAATGGTATTTATAGAGTTTGGGAGGACCTATATTGCTATTGAAGCCTACAGAGAATCTAGTGCTTGATGTGTTATTTATTTGTAGATTGTTGATGGGAACATTAAAATCAAATTCTAGATAACCAATATCTATTTAACACTCGGGAGAGGGAGTAGATAACTATAGGATTCTTGGCTAATGAATAAGAAGGATTTTTATAACATAGCTACAAGAAATTACACATGGTGGATAGTTGAGTGAAATCGGACCTCTAGATCTTTTATTCCATTGTTATTTGCAATAGTTTGGTGTGATATTTTATTTAAATCCATTGTCAATTTAGTTATTCTTGCAGCCAAATCTTTTAATTGATTTTTTTTCTAAATAAAATTGTGACTATTTTAATTATTGTTGCGTGTTTTCACTACCGCAAGTATACGGTGTCAAGTTTTAGTACTGGTTAGAGTACAGATATCGATCCCACGAAGAGTAAGTATTTAAAATTGTATATTAATTACCATAATTTACATAGCTCAACTTTATTTAAACCAATCAAATAGTTGGTTTAGAATCAATTCAAATAAAATAACAATTCCTGTAATTCTAGCACGCAGCAGAAAATTCACTGAGAAAATAAATCTAGAGATATGATTTCGTCGAGTCTCCCCTATGCTAAATTAGTATTGACTAACATTTAATTACATAACACCATATTTATTAACCAAGAACTCACAATATTTTCTATTCCCTCCGTCGAGTGATAAAAAGAAATGTATTACCTATTATCGATTCTAATATATCTATTCAAAATCACGTAACACGTAATTAATGCAACCAATGTCCTATAATGGATTCGCCAAATTTATACGTCTTTTGCACGTTATAAACATCTGACGATGCAATTTCCCATGTCCTAATTTCGATCACCTCTTTCGATTGTTAGATCTCAAGTATTAAATCAGTCGAATTATGGCCAGTAATCAAAAAGCATTAAATGCAAGAAATCACAAATAAATACGATGAATTAAATCAATGAAAATTCAAAACGTCATTACATAGGTTCGACCACGACTACGTCAATCTCTAGAAAATAAAATTAGTTCATGCTCGAATTCAAATCACTACAAAACCTGTTTGTAATCATTAAAAACATAAAAGTAAGAAATCGAATTAAGAACGTGTTGGCGAGAGATGGAAGGGCTTCTCCGTGTCCGGATTCAACGTCTTCTATCTCCGTTCTTCGCGTCCCGTGCTCCGTGCACTCTCACTTTTTCCCTTGCGCTCGAGTGGTGTGACGGCCGTAAATATTTTCGGAACCCCTAAAACGAACACGCCGTAGCCTTTTTATCTCTGAAAGTTCGCGCCGCGCGCATATGCGCGACAAAGACCCGCGCATATGCGTCGTACCTAAGTTCCTGCACTCACACCAAAAACAACACGAAACGCATAATTCTGCCCAAAAAAGACTAACAATCTGTATGAATTATAAAGATAATTTAAGTGCACAAAATGCACTTATCAATTACAAGCATTAATATACATTTAGATACATACTCCTCGTGGGATCGACACTTGTACTCGAAAATACATTTTATTACAATTTGACGTTGTGCACTTGCAAGCAATTAAGAAAACACGCAACAACAACAATTAATACTCCCCCTGATTTCAATCACCGAAGATATGTTAATTGATGCATCCCTATCTTGTACACCAATTTCTTGAATGTTGATGTTGGTAACGCTTTTGTGAATAAAGCAGCTACATTGTCACTAGAACGAATTTGTTGTACATCAATATCACCTTTCTTCTGAAGTTCGTGTGTGTAGAAAAACTTTGGCGAAATATGTTTTGTTCGATCACCTTTGATATATCCTCCTTTTAGTTGTGCGATTCAAGCAGCATTATCTTCAAATATAGTCGTCGGGCTATCTTTCATTGTTGGTAACCCGCATGATCTTTGAATATGTTGGGTTACGGACCTCAACCACATACATTCTCGGCTTGCTTCATGCATTGCAATGATCTCAGAATGATTAGATGATGTCGCTGTTAAAGTTTGCTTTGTCGACTTCCATGAAATAGCAGTGCCCGCTCGTGTACACACATAACCTGTTTGGGATTTGGCTTGATGTGGATCTGAAAGATAGCCTGCATCTGCATATCCTATTAAAGATAAATTTGATTTTTTCGAATAAAACAATCCCATATTAGTTGTACCACGAAGTTAACGAAATATGTGTTTCATACCATTCCAATGTCTTCGGGTTGAAGAAGAACTATATCTTGCTAGGAGATTAACAGAAAATGCAATATCTGGTCGAGTGCAATTTGAAAGATATGACAATGCACCAATTGCACTAAGATATGGTACTTCATGACCAATGATTTTTTCTCCATGTTCAAGTGGGCGGAAAGGATCTTTATTAGTGTCGAGTGATCGGACGGCCATTGGTGATGTTAATGAGTGTGCTTTGTCCATGTAAAAGTGTTTTAATATCTTTTCTGTGTACGAAGATTGATGAACAAACATTCCTTCGGATAAATGTTCAATTTGCAATCCAAGAAAGAACTTTGTCTTTCCCAAGTCTTTCATCTCAAATTCACTTTTTAAATAATTGACAGTTTTGGTGAGCTCTTCGGGAGTTCCTATGATATTTAAATAACCGACATTTACTGCCACGATTGCAAAACCCTCGTCCATTCTTTTTGTAAAAACACATGGGCAAATAACATCATTTGTATAACCTTCTTGTAGACTTGCTAAAACTATTGTACCACATGCGTCCGGATTGTTTTAATCCATATAATGATTCTTGCAATTTTATTGAGAACATGGTCTTGGGGGTTGTATCACTTTCTTCTGGTGGTTTAAATCATTCAGGGATTTTCATGTATATGTCGTTATCAAGTGAACCATATAAATATTCAGTTACCACATCCATTAGTCACATGTCCAAATTTTCTGATACAGGCAAGCTAATAAAAAATCGAAAAGTGTTGGCGTCCATCACAGGTGAGTATGTTTCCTCATAGTCGATTCCAGGTCTTTGAGAAAAACCTTGAGCTATAAGTTTGGCTTTGTATCTTACAATTTCATCATATTTATTCCTTTTTCGTACAAACACCCATTTGTATCCTATAGGGACTACATTTTTAGGTGTTTGAACTACGGGTCCAAACACTTCACGTTTTTTTAGAGAATTTAATTCAACTTGTATATCTTCCTTCCATTCCGGCCAGTCATTTCTTTGTTGACAATCTTTAACAGATTGTGGTTCGGGGTCATTAACACCTTGCGTGATATCAAGGGCCATATTAAGAGTGAAAACATTGTCGATGTTTGTTTTTCTCCGATCCCATATTTTACGAGATATCAAATAATTTGTGGAAGTCTCCGTATTTTCACGTGATTCTGGTTCTCCCCGAATCACGTTATCCTCATCTGTTTCATTTATTTTTCTTGTTGTATCATGTAAGGTTGCTTCTTCTGGAGCTTTCAATTCTTGCTTTTCTTGCACCTTTCTTTTCCTAGGTATTGTATCCTTCGAACCAATCGGTCGACCACGTTTCTGGCGTATTTTAGATTCATTTGCGGGTGAAGTATTAGATGGTCCTGTAGGGACATCGATCTTCACTGGAGTATTCTCCACTTGTATGTGTGACTTTCTACATTTTTTGTATTAACAAAAGCATCGGGCAATTCATTAGCCATTCTTTGCAAGTGAATGATCCTTCCAACTTTTTGATCACATTGATTGTTTCGGGGATCATAATGTGATAATGTTTTCTCATTCCAACAAATTTTTCGTTGTTCTTCTGGATACAATTTCGCTCTTCCCAGTGTTGGAAAATCACTTTCATCAAAATGACAGTCTGCAAATCTTGCGCTAAACAAGCCGCCTGTTAATGGCTCCAAATATATAATGATAGAAGGTGAGTCATATCCTATATAAATTCCAAGTCTACGTTGTGGACTCATTTTGGTCCGTTGTGTAGGTGGGATAGGTACTTGTACCGCACAACCAAATACTCTAATGTGAGAAACTTCAGGTTCTCGATAATACGCAAGCTGCAAAGGTGAATATTGGTGGTAATTAGTTGGTCTTACACGAATCAGTGATGCAGTGTGTATGATAGCATGACCCCAGACTGAATACGGTAGTTTTGTTTTCATGAGTAGCGGTCTTGCAATTAATTGCAATCTTTTAATAAATGATTCTGCAGGATCATTCTGTGTATGAACATGAGCAACTGAATGCTCAACTGATATCCCAATTGATATACAAAAATCATCAAATGCTTGTGATTTGAATTCAGCAGCATTATCAAGACGAATTGTCTTGATTGGGTGATCAGGGAATTGGGCTCGTAATTTTATAATTTGACCAAGTAGCTTTGAAAAAGCTATATTTCGAGTTGCAAGAAAACTAACATGTGACCACCTAGTTGAGGCATCAATTAATACCATGAAGTATCGAAATGGTCCACATGATGGGTGTATAGGCCCACAAATATCCTCATGGATTCTTTCCAAGAATGTTGGAATTTCAATATCAACCTTGGTTGGGGAAGGTCTTATAATGAGTTTGCCTTTTGAACAGGCCACACATGAAAAGTCATCATTTAAAATAATCTTTTGGTTCTTTAGAGGATGTCCACGAGTATTATTTATTATTCTTTGCATCATTGAACTCCCATGGTGACCAAGTCGGTCGTGCCATAATATGAAATTTTTCTTGCCAACAAACTTCGTGTTTATGACTGTATTTGCCTCAATTGCTTTAATTATTGTGCAATACATTTTAGAGGATAGTGCACGTAATCTTTCTTTTATTTGCTTCTGGCCGCATATAATAGATGTAATACAAAGTTATTCAACATTGTTTGCATTCAATGTTTCAATATGATATCCATTTCGACGGATATCTTTAAAGCTAAGCAAATTTCTATTGGATTTGCTAGCATATAGAGCATTTTCAATATATAGGTTTGTCTCATTTGGTAAAATGAATGTTGCCTTTCCATGGCCTTCAATAATTTTTGATGCACCCGATATTGTTATAACATTATTTTCAGCCAATGTTAATTCTAAAAAATACCTTTTGCTTTTAAGAATGGTATGTGTTGTACCACTATCAGCTAGAAAAAAAGTCTGGATATTCCCTCATTAATCTAAAAATAAATGCATAATAAAATAAGTTATAACTCTATGACTCATAAAATAAAATTGTAGTTAAACAAGGTCCTCAAAGTAGTTATCACTTATTACAAATCAAGAAAAAGCTTAAACCAAGATATAATAACGCGGACATTCTAGAAAAAAAAACATAGATAATTAAAAACATTGAGCTAAGGCAAGAAAAAAATGCTAGAATCAGAATTTGATCAATCTATATTTTCTAGCATACCACCCCCAATCAAATGTTCAATATTCCCATTCGGTTGTGCAAAGAAATCAGAGACATCTAAATGAGTTATGTCGACAGGGCCATCATCATCAGCAAAATTTGTCTCTATTGTTCCTTTTCCTTTGATTGAATTTTGGTAGAGATCCACAAGATGCTTTGCCGTACGACAGGTACGAGACCAATGCCCCTCCGTTCCATATTTGAAACACTTATCTTCATATTCTTTTGGTTTTCCAACTGATTCTTCATTATTCGGTTTCCACGACTGGTGGTTTGTTTTCTGTCTCTTTCCATCATGTTGCTGATAATTTTTCCTTTGACCATTGCCACGTCCGCGTCCACGCCCACGCCCTCGTCCATAATGAGGGATTTGGGTTGAGTTGACATTCACTTCAGGGAATGCTGTTTCATTTGCTTCAGGAAATGGTGTAGATCCGGTTGGGCGCATTTGATGATTTTTCATCAGTAGTTCATTGTTCTGTTCAGCAACTAGTAGACATGAAATAAGCTCAGAGTTTTTGTTAAATCCACGTTCACGATATTGCTGCTGCAGGAGAACATTTGATGTGTGGAAAGTAGAGAATGTTTTTTCAAGTAGATCTTGATCAGAAATATTTTCTCCACAAAGTTTGAGCTTGGAACAAATCTTGAATAATGCATAATTATAGTCGCTTACAGATTTGAAATTTTGTAGGCGAAGGTGGATCCATTCGTAGCGGGATCTTGGGAGAACTATAGTTCTCTGATGCTCAAACCTTTCTTTAAGATCTTTCCAAAGTTCTTGCGGGTTTTTCACAGTGAGATACTCGGCTTTCAATCCATCATCGAGATGGTGACGAAGGAAAATGAGTGATTTTGCAAGATCCTGCAAGGATTCGTTGTTTGCTTCTTTTATCGTATCTCCAAGATTTTTAGAAATAAGATGAACCTCAGCATCCAAAATCCATGACAAATAGTTTTTTCCACTGATGTCAAGTGCTTCGAATTCGAGTTTGGTAATATTTTCCATAGCAACTGTTAAATGAAAAAAATTAAGAAAATTAATAACGGATGATATTTTAGAGACATTTTTTTTGGTATAATATTAAAAATGTTATATAATATCACAAAATTTAATCATGTCCATATTTAGAAACATATTTGATAGATATATGAACATATTCAATTATAGTAAAAGCATTTATCAAGGAAACAATTAATCAATAGTTTTCAAAACCATGTAAATTCCTAACTAGTACTAATATTGCAATATAAAATCCAACAATAATTAACTTATTAAGTGCAATAAGTCACTAATCAATTAGTATATACGTAGAGCTGAGAAAAAAATAATAATAATTATGAATCCATCACGTTAATGGTCAAAATGTAAAAACGTATAAAGTAAATGTATTTCAAATTTGTATTTAGTCAATATTTTTCAGGAATGTAAATTGAAAATCTTGGATAATATTCTTCAGGAATATTGATAGATATAAGATCTTGAATAATATTCTTCAGAAATATCGGTAAATTGAAGATCTTGTATCTATCACGATTATCAACATAAAAATATATAGTGATGCTTTAAAAACAACAACATAAAATAAGAATTTGTGCTTCTTCAAGAGCATCAATATAAACATAAAATATTGTGCTACTTCTGGAGCATTAATATAAAACTAAAATTATCATCATAGGATCATATTTGCTATTTCGAGAGCACCAGTATGAAATCTACATATTGTGCTTCATCGAGAGCATAATACGAAAGAAAATAATTAATGAGTTTACCTTTGAAGAACACTCATGCTGATAACGTGTTATAAATTTAGTAGAGAGAATGAGAGAAAAACAAGTCCACCTTATTACAACTAAATACCTCTATTTATAATGTAGAGAGGTTAGTCTATAAAAAGAACATTACAATCAAATCAATCAATCACCCTCTGATGAAAAAGGGAAATCGTATTTTCTTAGTGGGCACGTAGAGCCCAATTAGCCAATTATAATCCCGAATAATATCAGCCAACTATAATTTCTAAAAGGTATAATCCAATTGCATCCCTATGCAACATCCACGTGTTTCGCCTCACGTTTAATAAGGACCCAATAATATGAGCCGAAGTAATGGGAGTTCCACTCAATTCACATCATATGTCCAGTGGAAGTCACAGCTTTCCGGCGTCCAGGCCTCCCCAATAATATGAGCCAGACACTGTCCGCAAGTAGCGATCAACATGCAACCACGGTTGATGGAAGGCAAGAAAAAATTAAGCTCTTTTAATTCTTACTTTTGTGGTTTGATATAAATTTTGAATCTTATTTAAAATGAGGGATTTTAGTTTTAAAATTGTCTCATCATTTTAATTTAAAATCGCGTGCCACGAGATTGTATGTTTGCTGGATTCATGCAAATATATTATCTAATAATATACATACATGAATACTACTATATATCACATATATATCATAACGTGACAAAAACAAAATAAGGATGATCTATCACCAACACTATTAGGTCCATGTGAGCCAGGCATGGATCCAAGTCCAAAACCTAAGTGAATGCAGAGATGCAAATGCAACTTATTACATGAGCTTCCAATATTTTACATGTCTTCATCTTGTGCATCAGGCCCAACATCTTCCATTCTTGATTTCCCATTATTTCTAATAATTACAAATAAATAGACATGGCAGATAAGGGATATATCTCATGGGATGGGAACATGCAATAAACCAGGCACACTTTAATAATATCAAATATTAACAAAATGAATAAAACAGTAAAATATCCTAACATACACATAACACATTTGTCAAGGTTCTCGATCATCCTTCATGCATTTAATATCAAATATTAACATCAATTTAATTAAACAATTTTAATTAATTAATAAATCATGTATCTAATAAATTTATTACTAACCACCACACAGCTCCTGCGTGAACGCTGCACGCGCGGTCTGCCTGGAACAGTTCCGGGCATATCCGAATTTCTTTTTTATTCTGGAAAAATAAATTTTTTTATGGTGCATCAGTTTTCTGAAAAAATTTCTTGTCTGGTTAGAAATAAATTATTCAATATGATTTAAACCATACGATAAAGATATCTAGCTCTGATACCACTGTCAAAACTCAGTTTTTCTCGTGTCAAAATGCAGCGGAAGTTTTAAAAAAAATTAGATCTTGACTTTCAGAACATTTGTTTGGACACTCGTATGGTTTGATTAATAAACAAACAAAAGATGTTTAGTAGATATCTTTAGTGAATTAATTCACTTGGCTCGAATTACTCCGATATTAGCGGACGTAGCTCTTGTTGTAAATCCCTACGTATGTTCTTCAAATATCCTTTTAACCTTCGAATTAGGTCCACGACCAGATTACCAGTTACGCTTCTAACTTGCAATGAAAAATATAGAAGATCTTTTCGTAGAGATAGAACACGAAGAAGAAATCAACTTCTTGCAACAAGAAAGAAAATTTCGAGAGCAGGCCACTGCAGACTTTCTCCTTCTTAAGAAAGCCACGGTCACCTCATAATTTATCCACCCAAGTAATATACTTTATTATGTTAACAAATAATTACTTTCTTTAATTAATCACATCAATTAAGTTAATGATTTCAACATATATCTTTGATTCTCGAAAATTGCACACCACAATCATGCATATTTCAAAAATATGCACACACACACACACATATATATATTAATTCTTTAGCTTTGTGTGCAAGTTTTTAAAAATTATGGTATCATAAATATTTTCATATTACATAAATCAATAGCATATTTTATAAAAACTTAATGAGCTATATTGTAACTCAATTAAAATATAATTAAATTATTAAAGCACATTTAAACTTTAATAAATTAGCATGATGAGCTTATACTCCTACAAGCACATGATCCATGCTCCCATTATATTAACATCATCATAATCTCGATCGATGATCCGACATCATCGATATGAAAATTTCAAATTATGTAATGCCTGATATTCTTGTAGATAGTTGAATACGAAACGTAAGAACAGACGGGGCGGAACGATGCGATAAAATATGAAATTTTAGCTGTGCAAGACCGCACCCGCGGTCTGGTAAGCACCGCACCCGCGGTAGAATTAGACCGCACCTGCGGTGCTGAGACCGCACCCGCGGTAGTTACATGACCGCACCCGCGGTCGATGTATTATGGAAAATAATAGGGTGGCCGAGAGCATGGCGCACCCGCGCTCCTAAGATCACCGCACCCGCGGTCATGCGTGGCCTTTGAAGAATAAGCCATGCGTTACATAACATGCAAGATATATATAGAGCTGGCTTCATTTCCTTCTTGCTCAGATTACACAGCCGAGAGAGAGAGAGAAAAGGGAAACTTAAGGAAGAAGGAGAGTTCTTGCTCTTGAATTTAGATTTCGCATGATTTAGCCATCCGATTTTAAATCCGAGTTTAGATTATTGATCCTTGCATCGACGGCTACAAAGTGATGTAAGTTTCATTTAATTTCAGCATGGTTCGGATTTTAGATGTTGAGGAAATTGGAATATGATAGTTATACGGTGTTCTTGCCGTATTGAACATGATATATTCTTAAACGGATCAAAGAATGGATGTCAAATATAATTGTTGTTATTTTCAGCAGATATTGTAATGAGATTATGCAGCTTGTACGATCTTGACATAGATATTGTAATGTTGGTGACTTGAGGATATAGTCTTGTATTGAGTTTAAGAGTTGGATTGACCGGTATTACGAATATATGTTGTTATGCTGTCAAATTATATCGAGATCACGTTTGTGTTGATTAGATGAGAAATTGATAGATTGTATATCCACATTTCCATTTCAGATTTATCTTTACGACCGTGACAGCGACTGTGCAAAGAAAGGTATAGTACATGTTTCGTTTGGGGAATTACGACTCAAAGGAGATCACATTTGAGTTTCCCAACCAAAATCACATACTTGTTTTATTATCTAGATCTTGATATGATTATGACTGTTTATAGATTTGTCTCTAGAACTTGTATGCAAATCTTGCTATGCTTTGTTTACAGATCATGTTGCATTGCATTAAGATGATCATGCTTGTTTACAGATTTTGTAATCATGCATTAAGATAGGAAAGTCTGAGAGATCATCCAGACTTCTAGACGTTCGGCGATATCACAGCTTAGGGGAAGATCACCGCCCCTATTGTAGACGCGGATACAGATCAGGCCGAAGTCTAGGAATAAGACGGACAACACCTCGATTGGGAGGGTAGGTGACAGACAGTGCCGTCTTATTTACAACGGGATCCCTAGAGTTCTAGTCGAGTCGAGTCTAGACATGATTAGATTCGCATTGCATGATTATATATGAATGACATTCATATTAGCATGTTTCATGTGTTTAGATTGTTTTAATGCATGTATACATGTTTATACTGGGATTTGTTCTCACCGGTTTTTCCGGCTGTTGTTATGTCTGTATGTGTGCATAACAACAGGTGGGGCAGGATCTGGGTCGAGACAGAGATGATCGTGATAGCGTGGTGACTACGGGCGCAGCAGAGGACTAATGGTCTTTTTATTAGTTTTGTCCTACTTATAGATAGTAGTTGGTTTGATTAAACACTAGTTGTATAATAAGAACAAGACATGTATATTATGTTTGTACTTTGTAAATTAAATAAAGAACTTATGCTTGTTTAGCTACATTTGATTAAATGTAAAAGCGAAAAATTGACCCACGTTTTAGAATAATGATCCATTTAATCCCAAGAAAAAGAATTATAGCTCGGGTCCCCACAAATTATTTGTTATTATGATGCACACTTTAATTTCGAGATCACCAATGTCTAAATAAGGCAGGTGTACTCATTTTGACTATTTTAGCAATCATGTTCTCAAAATTTTTATTAGCTTTTATAAACTTTATTTATAAGCTTATCAATTGATCATATCAAACTTATTTATCATTAATTCAACTCATTGAATTTATTATCTCAACGGGAACAAGTAAACCAGTACTTATGTGATTCTCAATGTATCCGGGATACAGCTAGCCGTGATTTCACAACTCTTTGTGATTCAGGGAAATTTTCTTTATTTGGGCCTACTCTAATTTTCCCATGTTCCATGCACCAACATTTGATAATGAGAATGTCAGAAGTTATTTTCTGATAAACCCATCGAATAATGGTAAGAGCGTCTAGTAGCATCGTCCAATGACTCCCTTAGGTATCATTGATAGTGCATGCAAGAACCAGTCGGTAATGATTAACGTACATTACGGTCTCTTCATCTCATATATCCCGATCGAATCTGAAACCATTGGTTCATCGAGGGTTGCATAATAATTCCATAACTCTGTGATGCATCTTTGAGAATAAATAATGGTACCGCATGTACAATTGGAGAACTCTTTCTCTAACGTACATCTCATATTCTAGCCAGAGATTTCATGCACTATTATTTCATCATATCAAATAGGATATCGACACCCGTAGGTGAACGGTGAATTCCCGACTACAATGCACTGGCTCCTACATGTGTCGCAACTGTACTCTATCTCGCCACCTGATGACCCTCCTGAAGTCGGTAAACGAGTCAAAGCACAACCCTAGCATATAGAGCCTCAGTGTTGTCCCGGGTCGTAAGGACTAATGGTGTATAATCATAACCACAGACTTATCCTTTCGATAAATGATAACCACTTGGAAAGTCCGAAGGAGGGCAGTTCGGTATAATCATCATATGACTACCCCTCATCTGCATATTTGGACATATCTATGCCATTATCAATAAACGTAGTACACAACATCACAGATGCTAGTCTCGAACTCAAGCGACATTTATCCATGTTTTAGGCGGCTGAATCGACTACGAACGAATTTAGATTATATAGTGTTTACAAATGAGTTTCAATATCGAATTACGATTTATTTGTATTAAAGTATAATCTAGGACTTTATCTATGCTAACTGCATGGGTATACAGATAAAGTAAAACAAAATCATAAAAAGTTAATTATATTAAAATAATTATTATTTAATATAATTGAGTCAATAAATTCTCTAGCCAATCGTTGGCTTGCAGGACATCTACTCTAACATTTAGATCACCAGTACATGTTCAACTAATTACGTTCCCACACTTATTTTTTTCACATGTATATAATTAATTAGTACCCACAAGCCATCAATCACTTTTTTTATTTGTTTATAATAAAAGAATAAATATTCTTAAATTAATTTATAAATTTGGAAGGGCAAAAAAAAAAAAAAAGGAAATACAGCAAGCAATATAAAAGGGTTAAAGTGAAGCTAATATGATTGAAACGGACAAAAATGATAAACCAAATAATTTGAACGGAGAAATTAACAATGCAATGCTTCAAAAGCTGAAACTAAGTGCTCGGGCCTGAGTTGTCCATATTGTGTTGAAACAAACTAGTAAAATATTGAGTTTACTCGATGTGTATTGAAAGATAATGGTTATATATTTTATCATCATAATTTTTTTTTAAACAATATTGAATAATATTTTCAATATCATTTATTTAAAATTCTCTTGCCAATTCTCGATTTCTATAATTAATTATGGAGATTTTTTAAAGTTTCATTTACCAAATAAAGATTGTAATTTGTTATGGTTTCCATTCTAAAATATTTATATTAAAAAAATTGATTTGAAATTCTCCCAAAATTCAAATCCTATCATTCAAACAAAAACTTGTCTATTAAACTTCATTTAACCTGATTGTTACAATAAAGTTGTTTTACAATTTTCCCAAATATATAATAAACTTAATTAAAATTGAAATTTTTAATCTAAAAATTATATCTGTTATTTGTGTTTCATTAAATTAAATCAGACTTATATTAAAGGACTTATTATTATTTTTATTTATTCATATGCTATTCAATAAGTTCATTTTCAAATAATTAAGATAAAAATGTATCTAAATATAAATAATTTTATACATGAATTTAATATACTTATATATATGTATATATATATATATATATATATATATATATATATATATATTTATAAGTAATTTTCTCTGCTATATTCAAATGATCATTTGAAAAATATTTGATTAAGAATTTTTTTTTATTATAATACACGAATGACTATATTGAATATGCAAGGATGACTGAAGATTGAGAAAAAGTATTAGACTAAATGGGATTTTTGTTCTATGAATTTCTTAAAAATCAGCTTTTGTGGTGGAGTGATGCATGACTCATTCTACAAGAAATTTTTAGTGAACACAACTATTTCCCTTTTTCTTCTCTAATATTTAATTAATATGGAAGTTTTGGTTAATCTTAATTTAGATCCCAGAATCTCTCCTTTTTAACAACTTAATGGCGGCTTACCTCATCCTTTTTGGTGTTATTTAGCTAAAATATTACAACCTTTTTTTTTGTGTCGAATAATATTCTAGGTTTAGGTCTAGCATTAACCTAATACAATACATCAAGTTTTAATATTAAAGGTGTGAGACAAGCATTTTGTTCTCTGATCATTTATTAATTAGTGTTCATCTTCAACGAAAATGAATTGCCAAAATTTTTTACACGTGTTAGAAATACATTGGATAACAATGTACAAAAGTGCTGCCGTATAATTTATTAATTTAAATATAAAAATGTCATTAACTTGATGAGTAAGTCTCATGTGAAACCGTCTCGATCTGTGAGACGGACCAACCCTACCCATATTCACAATAAAAAGTAATACTCTTAACATAAAAAGTAATACTTTTTCATGGGTGACCCAAATAATAGATCAGTCTCACAAGTACGACCTGTGAGACCGTCTCACACAAATTTTTGCTTAACTTGATTGATTAAAATAAGATAATTCCTCTTATGGTGTTTCAATGCATTATCTTGTTACATGGTGGTAGTGATGCATGATATTTAAAATAATTTAACCAAACTTGGTTTTTTATTTTTATAACGATTAATATATTAATAAGGTAATCTTAATTAATCAAAATCGTTACAATCCTGAAACAAGCCGAAACCGAAAATTCAGTTTGGACCGAAAACTGAAACATTAATTCGGTTTGGTTTTTCCAGCTTGGTTAGCCGAACCAAAGCAAAAGCCGATTTTATTATTATTTATTTTTAAAATCATTTTTTAGTTTTTAAATCATTATTTTGTCATTTATTTTTATTAACAATAAATATATATAAATAAAAATTGTGAAAATAGAAATTCAGTTAAACCGAAAAATTGTAATTTTGATTTTAACTGAATTATAATTTGTAGTTATGATTAACCGAATTTCTGATTCGGTTCGGACGGTTTTAACGGAAAGAACCGTGCCTCTCTGTATATGTGTGTGTATTGTGTATGGATGTGTAAATGTGGTCATACATAGACGACAAGATCAGCCAAATTGGATTAGGCAAGAAAATAAAAAAATGTATTTGAATAGGAAAAGGAATTTAAGTTGGGGTTGCACGATTTCCCAATAATTGAGCCATTATTACCGACTAAAAGTTGCTTTTAAAAAAATAATAAGATAAATATATAATATTTTATTATATAAAGGCCCGATCAGGAATAGATTAACCACTTAGGTTATGTTTGATGTGTAGAATAGAATAATTAATTGGATTGATGACAAAACTCAAAATAATGATATATAATATGTTGTGATAAGACATGTTTTGTTTGGTAAGATTTTAACAAATATGATAAACTTTACATTTTATATTGTTGAGACAAAAATACCTTAAATTAGCATTTATGACAATTTGGTATATAAAATGATATTTGAAACAGTGTTTTCAAAACCGTGATATTGATATTAACAGCTGTTAATAAATAAATATTTTATAAAATTTTTAATTCTATATTATGTATTTATCTGACAATTTATTTTTTTAATAAAAATTAATATGATTTTGTATTTTAGCTCATTTTTAATATCGATTTCTAATTATTTTTTTCTCTATTTTTTAAATTTTATTTAGTTTCATCATGAATTATTTATGTGATGTGTGTGCAAATAAAAAAAATATAAACCATCAAAGAATATTAATTTTGATTTCCTAAAACCTTAGCCTAGAGCATATCTATAATCATAGATATCTCATGTTGAGTCTTTCATGGGTAAAATTGTAATTTATATTATGTTTTAGGAATTAGATTGTCAATTTCCACAAAAATAATGAGATGTCTTTTCAATCAAATAGATTTTTTTTTAATCATGAGCTTCTTAATTAATTGGATCCATAAAAATGAGACAAAAATAAGTTTAACAATTTATCCTTTAGTTATCAACTACACCAAACATACCTTTAATTGTATTTTAATCAGGTGCATGTGTACTAAATTAACAAGTCACCTTCAAATTTTACCTGATTTTTTAGAATATATTTACCTATAAGTTCAGTTTGTCCAAGATACATAATCCGTTGTAATTTGAGCCCAAATTTTGCATTAATTAACTTAAAATAAAGCAATTATTATGTGAATTTGAAATCTATTCCAGTTAATTAACATAAAATATTATATAAATAAATTAGAGTGGATTTAAGTTTATGATCTTATTTATTTAAATAATAAAAATACATTTAAAATTCATCAAAGATAAATTTGAAGCTCATAATTTCAAATTTATAAAAATAAATTTATTGGTTCGTTTTAAATGAATCTCTATTTGATAATCAATTTTAAATCTCAATTAGTTTTTTTGATTTATTATGATGAATTTCGAGTCATTACAAATCATCTTCGCAAATACTTCTGATCCAATTCCTCAGTCCAAACGCTGTTTCCCATGTCTTCTTTATTGGGTCGAGGGGTTAACCCACAAAAAGAAAAGGACAATGTTTATTGTTGAATAATGAAACAAAATATATTGTAATATCTAATATTTATTTTATTATTAATGTGTGTGGTTTTCTTTAGTCATGGAAAATATATTAGGATCGGAAATGAATATATATCATATTTTGTCTTGGGAGTAGGTCTTTCGTGAGATAATTTCACGAATCTTTATCTGTGAGACGAGTAACCCTACCGATATTCACAATAAAAAGTAATACTATTAGCACAAAAAGTAATATTTTTTCATGAATGACCCAAATAAGATATCTGTTTCACAAAATACGAGTCATGAAACCGTCTCACACAAATTTTTATCTTACCTTGATAACGGTTTTGCCGTTGATAAAATTATACTGATAAAGTGCGAAAAATTGATTAGTTTCATGTACATCTGATCTTTGTTACTGGGAGCAGTAGTTGCTTGGTAATTTTTGACTCAATAATAATAATAATAATAATAATAATATTTAACTATTTACGAATTTGACTCTCTATTTTGTCAAATTTCAATTTAAATAATGAATTTGTCAATTTTGATGATTTCAATCATTTTTCATCGAGAGTGCTGTTTGACACTGCATACATTAGCACCATGTCAATTTCACATCAACGCCGCATCGCTACTACATCGGAAAAGACAAATATTACGAAAATGTAGATATGTCGGATAATATAGAATACCAAAATCATAAAAAAATAAATACATATGACAAAAAATGCAGTTTTTCATAACAACAGTGATACAAATACTCCCTCTCTAGTAATTGATATTAGAATTAAAGATAAAATAATTTTTAATTCCATTACATATTATTACGATTATAAAGTAACGTCCTTTTTCTACCTCCACGTATATTTTTATTGTTTTTACTTTCTAGTATTTTTTTTCAAGAGAAATTTAAAAAATAATATTTTGATATAAAATAATTATTTTATAGTCAAGTCGGATTGGAGATGTATTTTATTTTATGTATCCACTACAATAGTTCATACAATACTTAAATATTTTCTTATTATGGAAAAAATTATACCATACTAACGAGTTATATATTCGTACATAATATCGTTGTTTATCCCAGGAAGATTTGAAAGTGAAGTTTTTGATACCATAAGATTTAATTAATTCTTTCCCTACTCTAGTGGATATTAAATTAATTAAGCATATTACGATTAAATTTCACTAAAGTTTGTTTACTCTTAAATTTTTTATTCTTTGGATAAAGCATCGGTATTTAGTTTACCGTAATTGTCGCAATTAATGCTGCCATTTGCTTAGAGATATAACTGATGACCTAATTAAACAGGTTTTTAAGTTGTGCTTAATATAATTACATTTTTTAAGTAGAGGTTCCATCAAATATTGTGTGTTTTTTAGGATCGGAACAGAGTTTATAGATGGTTAATAAGCTCTTTAATAATATTTGCTAAAATCGAGCATGTTTTAACAGATTTTAGGCTGTTAAGACACTTTCTTGAACTATAAAACTTCACTGAACCATTAAAAATAAATAAATGTGAAAAATTGTGCGGCTATACTAATGATAAAATATATATTTAATATAAGCAACACTTAACAAAGAAACGACTAGATATGCAAGCAAGCAATAGAAAGTGCGTAAGATAAAGAAGAAATAATTTATGGATATTTAGAGATGAATACTCCTATCTCATCCTTTCTTCTACTTAAAAATAATCTACGAAAAGACTTTGGTTTTACAACACTTTGTAATAACCCACTTCGAAAAGGTCTTATCACTGCCAAAATCGAAACTTTTTGTTATCACACAACAACTTCTGCCTGTTCAGGAACCCTCGATTCACCTGAAACCAATACAAATACCAACTATTAGATTTGACGGCTTGAGTTGGTAGGGTAGCAAAAAATGATCCTTACAAGATCCGATGTAATCTGAAAAGCGTGTGATAAGTTGATCAATTTGATATTTGATCAAATGATAGTGCTCCAGATCTTGTATATTGCATATTGAAATGCACGTAGTTAAGTCAATTATTGAATTTTTTTCCTTCAATTCTGCATATGCATATTTATATTTGAAAAGTTCCAAAAGTCGAAAATACTTTTCAACAATCATCTGTACTAAATTCCAACAGAAAAATGTCATGTAATGTTCCTTTGTATTTTCTAGCTTTAGCTTTGATTTTTCCAACTTTAACTTCTGAAAAGCTGATTGACCTTTGACACTTTGGGAAATATTTTACCAATCGGGAGTTGGTAGGATCTTATGCTTTGATTACTTTAGCTTGTAGTTATTGAACATCTCGAATTACGATATCCGCCTTGATATGCTAATATCTGACCGATCTAGTGCGACTTGTGCACTTTATTGAAGGCTTGGTCCGATCAGAAGATAGATGATCTCTGCATCTTGAGTTTATGATATAATGCTGAGTGATCTGAGTTTATATTCAAACGTCCATTGCTTTTAATTTTAAAATTTTACTACATTTTTTTATAAGCATAAGGTCGACAAACACCATTTAAACTAAATTAACATTTTCATAAATCAAAATTATTGCTCGACTCGATCCACTCAAGTGTCAATGCCTCCAACAACACAATCGTCATCTGTAGCATTCAAACCTAGTAAGTCTAATAACTCAGCATGTTCTGAACATGATTAACAAGTAATACATATATAGGCACACGCATTAAAATCATATTTTTATTTAAAATAATTTTTGAACAAAATCAAACCATTTAAAATAATGTCAGCATAAATAAATCATATATTATAAAATCATAAAATCGTAAAGCTTTCAATCATTTATCATTTTGAGTGAAGTTTGATATTTGAAAGTGACTAGCCTTTTATCCTCTGGTCGATTGCAGTCTTAGCTCCACATACGCATGGGGACGGGCACTAGGCACCACCATGAAAATACGATCATCGGGCTCTCTCTAGTGCATTGTCCCATAAACGAGCTCCCTCTGAAACCTTTTCCCTCACGACATCCCCAAAAAAATTGTAAGTTCACCGTTCTTTCTTAAAACGGATTCTCCATATATCCTCTTTGTCACAGTCAATTCACATTCCTCAAAATATTTTTTTCATTTTCCTTTTTAAAATATAAAAAATTTCGTACCATTTCCATATTTTAAAAATAACAATTTTCACAGTAAAAAAATTCGTAAAATATCACGACTTTTCAAAAATAGCATCTTACAGTAAAAATTGCACAACTTTATCATAAATCTCATATTTTCATTTTAAATATCATAAAATATCATTTAACATGCGTTATAATCCTTCGGAAGCTGTCAACCCATTTCGTATTTCCCCAGATGTAAAATGACCGTTTTTCCCTTGGACTATAAAAATCTCGATTTTGACTTTTTCCTACTTTCATTGACTCTAGACCATCTCAAATAATTATTTAAGCTTAAATTTAATTTTTAATAATTTTCTTAGTTTAAATTCGAGGCTTTCGATTTAATTTCGTAATCATTAGTTCGTGAATTCAAACCTTAATATTTTGATCCCAAAATTTAAACATGGACTTTTTATTACCTAAAGTACCCTTGTGAGCCATGAACCACTCCCATGGACCCATGGTTCGAAACTTATGCACTTAAATTCAAAATTTGACCCTTGCATGAACCAACCGAGCCAACTCCTAATTTTGTCAAGCCACACCCAAGCCACCTCGAGCCAAACCCTACCCAACCCACCTAAGGACTCTATTGAACCTAATTGGACCAGCACCGGGCCCCCCAGCCCTCGCCAAAGACCCTACACCAGCCACAAACCCGCAGACCCCTTTCCTAACATTACCTTGCTAGAATCCTAGTCCTACTAGGACTATCCTAGCTCATCAACCACCGAACACACCTGACCCTCATCAACCATGGACCATGCTCAGACCCAACCAAAACTAACCCGAGCCCCTGAAACAATGCTCCGAGCCTTGCATCAAACAAGAGCCGCGCGCACACCCCGTTGTTTTCATGCTGTGGGTGCACTCGCCAAGAGTCACCACCGTCCTAGCTTAGAATCCGACCCCTCACCACCTTTCTTTGACCCTATTGGACCAGCATGGCTCGCCCCCAAGCCAGCCGTTAGCCCTTCTCTGCCACAACTTGCACATGCTTGCATGGGGAGTGTCCTACTTCACTAGGACTCTTCCCCATCCTCTCCCCTCGAGCCTAGCCATCATAGGACCCTTCCTAGCCCTATTAAACTAGCCAAGCCCCAACCAGGCTTGGCCGAGCCCCAAGCGACCACACCCGAGCTGCACTTTGAAGCTATGCATGTGAGTTGCTTCCTAGAAAACCCTTGGTCCATCATCCCTTGATTAGGCATGATTCCAGCCTCTTTTCCCCTTAAGGTTTTTCATTTTCTAACCATAATTCATCCTATTTTGGCAGCTCAACCCTTAGAAATCATAATGCAACGTCCCATGTTCTTGTGTTTTAAAATGTACTAATTTTTTTTTTTTTTTTTTTTTAAATTCGGTCCTTGTAAAAATATTTTAATAAAATATTTTTGTCCATGATCTAGAACATTCGCTAGCTAGCATTTAAAATCAATTGCAATCGTCATAAAATAAAATAATCGCATGAGTTACCAAACCTAAAAAGCAATAATCGTGAAACGTATTTTCCTCTCCAAAACCACTCTAAAACATAAATAAATGGTTTTAAAAATCTTTTAACGTGAAAACGTAATCGTAATCATGAGTGCGGAAAAACAATAGAAGCGCTGGTCCTCGGGTTGTGTGCACCTTCAGTCCAGTCATCTCATACGTCAAGCCCTCCCTCAACATCACCTGCATCCAACACACCTAGTGAGTCTAAAGACTCAACACACCAAATCTTTGTAACGAGTAATACATGTATAAAATCACATGCAGCAGTGAAATTACTTGTACTTAAAATAGCATTTCATGAAAATGCATAAACTTGAGCATGAACATTTTCGTAAATATTTTCATGAAATGCATAACAGGAACATGAACCTTTACCTCTTTCCTTGAGCTTAACATGACATGATAACATGATATAATAACATGACGTGATAACATGACGTGAATCTTTTCATGATCATAACATTATATTTTTCTTGATTGAATTCAGATCGTTAATTGTGACTTTCCTGACGTGACATGACATGACATGACATGACGATGGTACCATCTACGTGAAACCACAGTACTGGGCGGCGGGGACATCAGCGACACAAGATCGTCAACTGAGTCTTGGCCTAATCTTGATCATAAACTTGAATCCTGAATTCCTCATAGTCACAATTACTTCACTTTCCTCAATATTTTTCATGTTTTCATCACCTTATAAAATTATGCATGAATATATTTTCCTTTGAAACCAAGCATGCACCATGTATTTTAAATGTCAATTTTAAATTATAAAATTTCATGGACATTTAAAATAAATCATGAATAAATCATAAATAAATCATGAACAATTCATAAGCATTTAAAAATTCACATAATAACATAAAAACTGCATTTAGGGCACTGCCATGACCGTTACTAATTTTAGGTGTAAAAAGACCGTTTTACCCCTGGACTCGACTTTTTACAAAAATCGACTATTTCCTTGATTTCATGACTCTAACATGTCCCAAATAAATATTTAAGCTTATAAGAATTTTCTCGTAATTTTATTTGGCTTAAAACTTAGACTTTTCAATTTATCTTTTAATAGATATTTTAACGGTGTTTTAATCCCGAAAAATACCAAACTTTAATATAAAATTCCTAAATTCTAAATTTAGTCTTTTTATATTATTTTAGCTTTTATGGACCACGACCCGACCCTCGTGAGCCGTTTTTTCCAATTTTTCTTTAGTTAAAAACTCATTTTGACACTCGAATTTCAACCCCGAGCCATCTCCTAATTTTATCGAGTTACCCCCGAACCATATCGAGCCAAAAGGTGCCAAACATGTTCATTTAGCCTACTGGTCGCTAAAATTACCCAAACCCTGACCCATACCATAAAAACGTGAACTCCCAATTACCCACTAAGCTGGCCGAGAGTTACATGTTGGGTGATTTCTATGATGATGAACGATCGAGACCAGCCGGCGCTCTACCGTCCAAACCCGACCCTAGGACACTTACTAAGGACCCTAACGCACCATCCTAACCCAGCCCGAGCCCCCAAGCATCGAGCCTGCCCTGACAAGGAAGGGGCGAACCCTGCACAAAACTGTGCAGGGCTCTCGGGTGGAGTCCTAGCTGCGCTAGGACTCTTTCCCGGGCCCTCGGTTCGAGTCCTAGGCATGCTAGGACTCTCCCCCATCCTCGAGACGACCCCTGGTAGAGACCTGATCCGAGCCGCGTCCCAGTCCCACACAAAAATCGTGAAAACCGAACGCAACAAGGCAGCAGCCAAGGGCTCGACTTTTTTCTGTAATCTGATTCCCGTTGAATCATGATCTAGACATGATTTGGTTGCTTTTAAAAATTCGTGAAGGCTATCCTGGACACACTCTAGACGTCATGGCAGTCCCTATAACATGTAAAACATGAATCAGCATATAAAACGTTAGATCGCAACACGAATACGTAGAAACCGAAATAAAACTTCACAAATTATGCACATGCATTCGGCAGTCTATATATGGTGTATTGGAAGAGAAAAAGGAAGATATTGGCATGCCTTTGCGTAACAAACGCACGATATACCGACGACGACGAAGAACGGAGCGGAACCGAGGCAATACGAACACAAACCGTGAAGAACAAGACTAAAACTCACCGCCGAGTGAAGAAGCTGCCGAGAGAAAGAGCTTATCCTAATATTCTGAAATTCTTGGCGGCGTGAGTTGTGAGAGTGCGTGAGTATCTAGCTTAGGGTTAATCATTCTATTAATAAGCTAACTAGAAGATTAAAAAGGCTTAAGGCTAGGTGGGATTAATTAAGCCCACTAGTAAGGCTAGGCCTAAATAAAATTTAAAAAAAAGTTTTCATAATAAAATAAATTAGTGAATTAAATAGCCGGACTGCTAAAAGATCGAGTTTTTGTTAAAAATTCTAATACCGATAAAATTAGTCCCGGCGTATTAAATCACCTCAAAATTCTTGATTTTAAAAAGAATAAGAAACAACTCCCCTAAATTAAATAATTAAAATTAATTATTTAATTAAAACATTTTTTCCACATAATACAGCCCCCGGTCTCCGTTCCTCGATCGTCACCTGAATAAACCTTTAAAAATGTATTTTCATGCAACAATGACAATAAAATCATAATAAGCATGTTCGTCACATAATTTAATAGTAATTAGAATAAAATACTCATTTTTCAAAATTTCTAGATTTGCATGCAGTTGGATTACGTCGTCTAAATTTTTGGACCTTACAATTCTCCCCCCCTTAAATAAAATTTCGTCCTCGAAATTTAGATCTTACCGAAAAAATCTGGATAGCGACTCAACAAGTCCCTCTCGGTTTCCCAAGTAGCTTCCTCTTCCGAGTGATTCAGCCACTTGGCCTTGACCATTGGAATGACTTTATTACGCAGTCTTCTCTCTTGACGTGCTAAGATCTGGACAGGTCTTTCCTCGTATGTCATATGAGGAGTTAATTGAAGAGGCTCATAATTAAGTACATGTGATGGGTTAGACATGTACTTTCGAAGCATAGAAACATGGAACACGTTGTGAACTCCTGAAAGCGCTGGTGGCAACGCCACTCTATAGGCTAGTGTCCCAATCCTCTCCAATATCTCAAACGGACCTATAAACCTTGGACTAAGCTTGCCTTTCCTGCCAAAGCGCATAACACCCTTCATAGGTGCTATTTTCACGAATACGTGGTCGCCCACTGCAAACTCTAAGTCCCTTCGCCTTTTGTCCGCATAACTCTTCTGTCGGCTTTGTGCAGTCTTCATTCTCTCACGAATTTTGACTACCAACTCCGCTGTCTCTTCAATAACATCCGGACCAAGAACCCTTCTTTCTCCAACCTCGTCCCAATGAATAGGGGATCTACATCTCCTTCCATAGAGTGCCTCAAAAGGAGCCATCCCAATTGATGATTGGAAGCTGTTATTGTAGGCGAACTCCACTAGAGGTAACCTCGATTCCCAACTGCCTTGGAAATCGATAACACAAGCTCGCAGAAGGTCCTCCAAAGTCTGAATAACTCTCTCCGACTGACCATCGGTTTGAGGGTGGAACGCTGTACTGAACAGTAGCTTGGTCCCCATCGTTGCATGCAGACTTTTCCAGAAAGAGGACGTGAATCTCGGATCCCTGTCAGAAACAATAGAAACTGGAATCCCATGCAGGCGAACTACCTCTAGAATATACAACTCTGTAAACTGAACCATGGTGAATGTCGTCTTAATAAGCAGAAAATGAGCTGATTTCGTAAGACGATCAACTATCACCCAAATGGCATTCAAACCCTTAACCGTCTTCGGCAGTCCCACTACAAAGTCCATAGTGATGTTTTCCCATTTCCACTCGGGAATAGGGAGTGGTTTCAATTTCCCTGCCGGTCGCTGATGCTCTGCCTTGACTTGCTGACAAGTCAAACACTCGGATACAAACCTCAAGATGTCCCTCTTCATCCCTGGCCACCAATATAACAACTGCAAGTCCTTGAACATTTTCGTAGTTCCCGGGTGAATGGAATATGGCGAGTCATGGGCTTCCTTCATAATAAGCTCTCTCAAAGAATTGTCGCTAGGAACCCATAGACGATCTCGATAGCGAACTAAACCATCCACCACTGAATACAAGTTCCGGCCCTTGGCCTCATCTCTAGCTCTCCACTTTTGCAACTGTTCATCAGTGGACTGACTCTCTCGGATTCTATCCCTCAAAGTCGACTGTACTGAGAGTGTGGCAAGATTAGGGGCCTCGCCCCTGGCATAGACTGTAAGCTCAAACCGCTGTATCTCGGACTGCAACGGTCTCTGAAGAGATAATTGAGTAATAACTGCAGCTTTTCTACTCAACGCATCTGCCACAACATTAGCTTTTCCCGGATGGTAGCTAATTTCACAGTCATAATCCTTCACTAACTCGAGCCATCTGCGTTGTCTCATGTTCAACTCCTTTTGGGTGAAGAAGTACTTCAAACTCTTATGATCAGTGAATATCTTGCACTTCTCCCCATAAAGGTAGTGTCTCCAAATTTTCAGTGCGAAGACTACTGCTGCAAGCTCAAGATCATGCGTAGGTTAGTTCTTTTCATGAATCTTCAACTGTCGCGATGCATAGGCAATAACTCGGTCGTTTTGCATCAGAACTGCACCCAACCCAAGCTTAGAAGCGTCGGTGTAAAGAACATACTCCCCTTGCCCCGATGGCATAGATAACACTGGCGCGGATATCAAGGCTTGCTTCAACTTGTCAAAACTGTCTTGACACTCGGGTCCCCATACAAACTTTGCATTCTTCTTTGTCAAGGCGGTCATGGGTACCGCTATAGATGAGAACCCCTGAATGAACTTGCGATAATAGCCAGCTAGTCCCAAGAAACTGCGGATCTCGGTGACACTCTTCGGCACTGGCCACTCTTTCACTGCCTCTACCTTACTCGGATCAACTTCCACTCCACTGCTGGAAATGATGTGGCCTAAAAATGCCACTCTATCAAGCCAAAACTCGCACTTGCTGAATTTTGCAAAAAGCTTCCTGTCTAACAGTACTTGCAGTGCGGTTCTCAGATGGCGGCTATGCTCCTCTCTGCTCTTGGAATAGATCAATATGTCATCGATGAAGACAATAATAAACTGATCCAGATACGGCTGAAATACGCGATTCATGAGATCCATGAAGATCGCTGGCGCATTGGTCAACCCGAATGGCATGACCATAAACTCATAGTGCCCATATCTAGTTGGGAATGCTGTCTTATGGACATCTGCTTCTTTCACTTTCAACTGATGGTATCCCGAACGCAGATCAATCTTAGAGAAAACCGATGCTCCTTGCAACTGGTCAAATAAATCCTCGATTCTTGGCAGTGGATACTTATTTTTGATAGTGACCCTGTTGAGTTCTCGATAATCGATGCAAAGACGCATACTACCATCCTTCTTCTTCACAAATAATACCGGTGCGCCCCATGGAGAGTAACTGGGGCGAATGAAACCCTTGTCTAACAAGTCCTGTATCTGATCTTTCAATTCTTTCATTTCTGCAGGTGCTAGACGATAGGGTGCTTTTGATATAGGAACCGTGCCCGGCATTAGATCAATGGAGAATTCCACTTCACGATCAGGCGGAATGCCAGATACGTCTTCGGGAAAGACGCTAGGGAATTCTCTCACAATATCAACATCCTCAAGCTGCTGGCTGGTAGGCTCATGTGCAGTAGTGACACATGCTAGATAAGCTGAGCATCCTCGCTTAATAAGCTTCCTCGCACATAAGCAGGAGATAATGTGCGGCATTTGCTTGTTCCTTGCCGCCTCAAAAACAAATGGTTTACCACTAGGCGGTCGGATAGACACTGATCGCTGCCTGAAATCAATCGAAGCTCCATTCACTGATAACCAATCCATCCCAAGTATAATATCGAATTCGGGCATAGGGAGCACAATGAGATCTGCCCGAACTACATCTTTGAATAAACGAAGCTCCAGACCCTTGACAATTTTTGACGTGAGCATCTGTTCACCGGATGGAATCGAAACTTTGAAACCCAAACCCATATCTTGAGGAGTAATATTCAGTCTTTCGACGAAGGTTTCAGATATGAAGGAATGTGTAGCTCCTGAATCTAGCAATGCATAGGTAGCTACACCTAGAATGATAATCCTCCCTGCGGTGAAAGATGTCCTTAAAATCTTTTCGAGTTGAAACTTAAGGATTTAACTATTATTAATTTCCCAAATTCATAAGAAGATTACATGTTGAGCTTAAGCATTTCATGAAAATTGTATCTTAGCCCTCACATTTTCGACTTTCTTGAATTCTAGTCCTTAAGTTTTCGAATTTGCACAATCAACCCTCTAAAATCGGAAATTGCCTAAAAATTATAACTTAAACCCATCTAAATAGAACATGCAACCTAAGTTCCACTAAGTCAAGTCTTGCTTCCCAAATCAATTCTAGTAACCAATTTAACATTTCATGCAAGAATAGGCAATATAAAAATGTTAAATGACTAGGTTAACTGTGATAAGAGTAGTGTCTGCTTCCTCCTCAGCTTCTTCAGCATTCATAACGTAAACTCGTCTTGCTGTAGGTGCCTTCTTCTTTGGGCAATCAATAGCCTTGTGCCCACTCTCTTTGCAATAGAAACACTTGTAGGAACCCCATTCACACTTGCCCGCATGCGGTCGGTTACATTCCTTGCACAGTGGCCTCTCAGCAGGCGGTGGTGCTCCTTGATTTTGTGGCCCCTGCTGTCCTCGATTCCTGTTTTGACCCTGGGGCTTTTGAGGCCCTTGAGGTCTAGATGGACCTGAATTCTGCCTCTTGCTTGGCTGACTGATATTATTGTGCTGTTGTCTTTTACGCTGAATTTCAAAATCAATCTCCCTCAAAGATTGCTCAGACCTGAAGGCATATGCAGTGGCAGCAGCATAATCCACTGGATTCATCATCATAACATTGTTACGCAGAGTAGGGCGGAGACCATCCATAAAGTGCCTAAGCTTTTCTGCTGGGTCTCTAGCAATAAGGGGTACAAAGTGACAACCCCGATCGAATTTCTTCACATAATCTGCAACAGACAAGTCTCCCTGACGGAGGCTCATAAACTCTCTCTTCAGTCGGCCTCTAGCATCCGCCGTAAAATACTTCTCATAGAAAATGTCTTTGAATTGAGGCCAAGTAATAGTAGCAAGGTTAACACTATGCTCGACCCCTTCCCACCACAGTGAAGCATCATCCCTTAACAAGTAGGTGGTGCACCTCACACGGTCGGCATCACCCATATTCAGATAGCGAAAATGTACCTCCAAAGAACGTATCCAGCTCTCAGCAGCAAATGGATCAGTGGTGCCAGAAAATTCCTTTGGCCCTAGCCTCCGGAACTGATCATAAATATCCTGCGCTGGCCTGGGAGCCTGCTGGACCTGCTGCTGCTGTAACTGCTGTAACTGCAACTGCAGCTGCTGCTGCTGCAACTGCTGCTGCTGTAATTGTTGCTCAAATAAACGAGCCATTCCCTCAAGAGCTCGAGTAGCAGCATCTGGTGGTGGTGGTGGTGGTCCATTCCCTTGGTTATTTCCTTGATGGTTAACGCTGTTTTCCTCTTGGTTTCCACTGGCAGGGGCACGACGTGGAGGCATTTTATCTGAACGATTCCAAAATTTAACGTAACCAACATGCATTTAAATCTACGTTTTCTAATCATGTGACATATCGTGATTTAATTAGCAATTATAAGCATATAAGGCATAATAATCATAAAACTCGTAAACATGGGGTGTAAGCATATCATTCACGTAATCATGCAGGTAACATCATATTGAATCATGTAAAGCATGTAAAAACTTACAAACTGGAGGCTTGACGACTGATCTTTCCGACGCTGATGGTGGCACAACCCTATACAGGAACCACGGCTCTGATACCAACTGCAACGTCCCATGTTCTTGTGTTTTAAAATGTACTAATTTTTTTTTTTTTTTTTTTTTTAAAATTCGGTCCTTGTAATATTTTTGTCCATGATCTAGAACATTCGCTAGCTAGCATTTAAAATCAATTGCAATCGTCATAAAATAAAATAATCGCATGAGTTACCAAACCTAAAAAGCAATAATCGTGAAACGTATTTTCCTCTCCAAAACCACTCTAAAACATAAATAAATGGTTTTAAAAATCTTTTAACGTGAAAACGTAATCGTAATCATGAGTGCGGAAAAACAATAGAAGCGCTGGTCCTCGGGTTGTGTGCACCTTCAGTCCAGTCATCTCATACGTCAAGCCCTCCCTCAACATCACCTGCATCCAACACACCTAGTGAGTCTAAAGACTCAACACACCAAATCTTTGTAACGAGTAATACATGTATAAAATCACATGCAGCAGTGAAATTACTTGTACTTAAAATAGCATTTCATGAAAATGCATAAACTTGAGCATGAACATTTTCGTAAATATTTTCATGAAATGCATAACAGGAACATGAACCTTTACCTCTTTCCTTGAGCTTAACATGACATGATAACATGATATAATAACATGACGTGATAACATGACGTGAATCTTTTCATGATCATAACATTATATTTTTCTTGATTGAATTCAGATCGTTAATTGTGACTTTCCTGACGTGACATGACATGACATGACATGACGATGGTACCATCTACGTGAAACCACAGTACTGGGCGGCGGGGACATCAGCGACACAAGATCGTCAACTGAGCCTTGGCCTAATCTTGATCATAAACTTGAATCCTGAATTCCTCATAGTCACAATTACTTCACTTTCCTCAATATTTTTCATGTTTTCATCACCTTATAAAATTATGCATGAATATATTTTCCTTTGAAACCAAGCCTGCACCATGTATTTTAAATGTCAATTTTAAATTATAAAATTTCATGGACATTTAAAATAAATCATGAATAAATCATAAATAAATCATGAACAATTCATAAGCATTTAAAAATTCACATAATAACATAAAAACTGCATTTAGGGCACTGCCATGACCGTTACTAATTTTAGGTGTAAAAAGACCGTTTTACCCCTGGACTCGACTTTTTACAAAAATCGACTATTTCCTTGATTTCATGACTCTAACATGTCCCAAATAAATATTTAAGCTTATAAGAATTTTCTCGTAATTTTATTTGGCTTAAAACTTAGACTTTTCAATTTATCTTTTAATAGATATTTTAACGGTGTTTTAATCCCGAAAAATACCAAACTTTAATATAAAATTCCTAAATTCTAAATTTAGTCTTTTTATATTATTTTAGCTTTTATGGACCACGACCCGACCCTCGTGAGCCGTTTTTTCCAATTTTTCTTTAGTTAAAAACTCATTTTGACACTCGAATTTCAACCCCGAGCCATCTCCTAATTTTATCGAGTTACCCCCGAACCATATCGAGCCAAAAGGTGCCAAACATGTTCATTTAGCCTACTGGTCGCTAAAATTACCCAAACCCTGACCCATACCATAAAAACGTGAACTCCCAATTACCCACTAAGCTGGCCGAGAGTTACATGTTGGGTGATTTCTATGATGATGAACGATCGAGACCAGCCGGCGCTCTACCGTCCAAACCCGACCCTAGGACACTTACTAAGGACCCTAACGCACCATCCTAACCCAGCCCGAGCCCCCAAGCATCGAGCCTGCCCTGACAAGGAAGGGGCGAACCCTGCACAAAACTGTGCAGGGCTCTCGGGTGGAGTCCTAGCTGCGCTAGGACTCTTTCCCGGGCCCTCGGTTCGAGTCCTAGGCATGCTAGGACTCTCCCCCATCCTCGAGACGACCCCTGGTAGAGACCTGATCCGAGCCGCGTCCCAGTCCCACAAAAAAATCGTGAAAACCGAACGCAACAAGGCAGCAGCCAAGGGCTCGACTTTTTTCTGTAATCTGATTCCCGTTGAATCATGATCTAGACATGATTTGGTTGCTTTTAAAAATTCGTGAAGGCTATCCTGGACACACTCTAGATGTCATGGCAGTCCCTATAACATGTAAAACATGAATCAGCATATAAAACGTTAGATCGCAACACGAATACGTAGAAACCGAAATAAAACTTCACAAATTATGCACATGCATTCGGCAGTCTATATATGGTGTATTGGAAGAGAAAAAGGAAGATATTGGCATGCCTTTGCGTAACAAACGCACGATATACCGACGACGACGAAGAACGGAGCGGAACCGAGGCAATACGAACACAAACCGTGAAGAACAAGACTAAAACTCACCGCCGAGTGAAGAAGCTGCCGAGAGAAAGAGCTTATCCTAATATTCTGAAATTCTTGGCGGCGTGAGTTGTGAGAGTGCGTGAGTATCTAGCTTAGGGTTAATCATTCTATTAATAAGCTAACTAGAAGATTAAAAAGGCTTAAGGCTAGGTGGGATTAATTAAGCCCACTAGTAAGGCTAGGCCTAAATAAAATTTAAAAAAAAGTTTTCATAATAAAATAAATTAGTGAATTAAATAGCCGGACTGCTAAAAGATCGAGTTTTTGTTAAAAATTCTAATACCGATAAAATTAGTCCCGGCGTATTAAATCACCTCAAAATTCTTGATTTTAAAAAGAATAAGAAACAACTCCCCTAAATTAAATAATTAAAATTAATTATTTAATTAAAACATTTTTTCCACATAATACAGCCCCCGGTCTCCGTTCCTCGATCGTCACCTGAATAAACCTTTAAAAATGTATTTTCATGCAACAATGACAATAAAATCATAATAAGCATGTTCGTCACATAATTTAATAGTAATTAGAATAAAATACTCATTTTTCAAAATTTCTAGATTTGCATGCAGTTGGATTACGTCGTCTAAATTTTTGGACCTTACACATAACGTTAAGGAAACAAGCGTAAAATCGTCAGAACTTTTGAAATATTCGTTCTCTCGTAAAATTAAAACATGCATATTATGATTTGAATGTTGCTTCAAAAGAGTTTAGTAACATGCGTTTACGTTTAAAACGCCCTAATATTCAATTGTCGGCGAGAGTACGAAGATAGACGAACGGAAGACGAAGAACCCTAGCTTTTCTTCTCATATTTATTTTTGAATTTAGTGTTGTAAAGTTTGTTATTTTCAGCTGCTAAATGGTGTTTATAAGCTTATGTTTACTTATTTATAATTTTTAATTAACATGTTAATGAGCATAGGTTTTGGGCTTCAAGTGTAGGAGCAATTAGGCCTACTTAAAATAATTAAGTTGGGCCCAATAATATTGATTTAATTGTAAAATAAAATTTTATAAAATTTAGTTTTCAAAAATAATACATTTGATCTTTTAAAACCTTCTTGTTTGCCCAAAACTGGCTTCCAAGGTAAAATCGAGCTCGTTTCATAAAATAATTCGAACTCTACCATTTTAGAAAAATTAAATCATTTTTAATCGTATTAAGAAGCCTTGAAAATATTTAGTGAAAAATATTTATTCTTGTCTTGGTCGTCCTCGGTCTCTTTTCCCCTGCCTATTATCTATTATTTGGGTAAAATCCTTCAATTTTAATGAAATCATGTTATACAATCATTTAATCATGCAACCATATCATATAATCATATATTGTGCATCAAATAAGCATTTAAAATCAATTAAATAAAATAATTAAGCAATTAGAATAATTTGTATACATGTGGTTTACGTAGGTTGGTTTTTCGCACGTTACAGATATAGTTGCTAGAGTCCTGGATGTACATGAAAAAACTTGGCGGCTTGACTATAAATCAACTCGATACTATATTGATTATTACTAAAACTTAAGGTATAACATTTCTTAACAATTTCATATTTTTTGGAGATGAAAAACCAAGTTGCAAAACTAGTTTACAAATATTAAAGATAAACAATTAAGGCAAATAGGACATGAATTTTAAAATAATTTTCATTGAGATAATGAAAAACATTGATACAGTTCATAAAAAGTAAAAGCTTCTTACACCTAAAAACTATATTGAAAAACCTATCAGTACAGAATTGAGCTGCAACCACCCCCTACTTCATCCTCGTCATCTTCTTCTTCTAGCTTTTTCTTCTTGCCTTCTCCTCTCACCGGCCTTCTTAGACTCTCCGTAGTTTTAATGCTCGAAAATTTTGTTATTGTAATCTGAAATGATTTATGGATAATTGATGTGATTATAGACGGAAAGGATCAGACCGAGAAAGACGAGAGAATACTTGAATTATGTGCGAGGACTGAACCCCTCGCGCATATGCGCGAAGGGTGTGCGCGCATACACGTGAGCATGTGCAAGGAAAATATGCAGAGATGGTAGGTCTCGCGCATATGCACGAGCTGCCGAGAAGACAAGTGCCGAGACCAGTAGGTCTCGCGCATATGCGCCGAGGGAGGTCGCGCATATGCGCGAGACGTGCATCTTGAAGAAGTGTGCCACATGGCTTTGGCATGCAAATATATATAACAATCCTTTCATTCCTTCTACTTCAGCAACAAGAACAACGAGGAAAGCTCCGGAGAAGATTGAAGTCCTTCATGTATTAGAATTCGAGTTGCGAAAGATCCGATCGTCCGATTTTCGATCTAAGTTTATTTATGTGATCCTCGTGTCAACGGCTTCACACGGACATAAGATTTACTACGTTTTGTTATGATTTGGAAATATGATATTGAAGGAATCAGACATGATTACTATATGGTGTTCTTGAGATATTAGACATCGTATAATCAAAACCAAATCGAAGAACAGACATTGTATCAAATTGTTATGATTTTTCAGAGTTGATTTGATTGCGATTATATAGATTTGGTATCAGATTGTGTTTGTTGATTGATTATGAATTATTGGGATTGGTATGTACTGATTTTGTAGTACCGGTATTCCAAGATTTCGATGTTATGCCGTCAAAACAGAATTAGATTGAGTCTGATTATATCTGGTATTGATTGGGGGTATATGTTGATATGGTATTCCTCGAATATGTCATTCTAGATTGATATTGAAGATTCAAAGACAGAACAGAGCCAAACCCCGACGAAAGAAAGGTATAAATCAATGTTGAACCGGGAGGATACAACTCGAGTTAGATCTGAATTGAGTTTCCCAAAATCACATACTTTATTTTATTGCATTGATGTTTGCAATTCATGAGATTCATATGCTTAATCTATTGATTTATAGCAAAGCATGTATTGAGTCATGGGCGGAGGTGCCAAGAAACTGGATGTTTGGTTTATATCGATGTTGTGTAGGATCATATAGTCCTCTATTGCGGAGATTAGGTATATTGTGCAAATGTCCAGGAACCGGGATCCCTAGATTAGAGATGAGTCGAGTCTGAGATGACGATTCACGAGTTTATTTACAGTTTTATATCGATTCATGTTTTTCAGATTATGATTCATGTTATTGATATCTGTTTCATGCTTTTATATCTGTTTATATGATTGCATGTATACATTGTTTATACTGGGAATGTATTTCTCACCGGAGTTATCTGGCTGTTGTTGTGTTTGTATGTTTGCATGACAACAGGTAGGACATGATCAGAGTCAAGAAGAGGATGAGAGATTACAGTTAGCGTGGAGATTCAGACACAGAAGTAGAATAGGCTTCAACACTTGATATATAGTAGTTGAACCCTAGTTTGATTTTAATATAACTGTACAAGACTTGTACTTTTATGTTGATGTTTATATCAGATTGATTCTATTATGTTCCGCACTTGTATTTTTTTAAAAAAAATTAGACCCACTTTATTTAATTGATCCAATTATTCCCAAAGATTATTAAGAAATGAATTAGCGTCCGGATCCCCACAGCAGGTGGTATCAGAGCAGTAGGTTCCAAAAATCTAGGTTCCTTAGACTGAGATAGAAGCTAGTAAGCGGGGTAGATTGAGTTTTCTTCCTTTCTTTTGAATTGCTATTATGTTTTACTTCTTTAAGACATGTTTACCTGAATTATCTGATTTGATTGATAATGTGTATTATTGAGAATAAATCAGAACCGATTCTTGATCAGAGGTAAGATGATCAGAAGGGGACTGAGACAGATTTGTCAAATGTGATTGATAACCCTTTTGATAATTCGATATGCCTCCTCGACGAATCCCAGAACATGGTAGTACCTCAGCGAATCCGATGGATGTGATAGCAACACCGATGGAAACACTACTGAAGAGGTTTTGAGTCGTTCAAATCGCCGACTCTGAAAGGAACGGAAACGTCTGTTGACTGTGAGAGTGGATTAGATGACATAGAAATGTTGTTTAATTCCTTGGATTACACAGATGAGCGTAGAGTCCAATTGATTGGGCACCAGCTGAATGACGTTGCAAAGAGCTATTGGATCACGACAAAGAGGGCTTTGGAGCATCGAGGTACGAATATTACTTGAAACGTCTTTAAGACGGAGTTTTATCAGAGATTTTTCCCAGTGTCGTACAGAAAGGACAAGGGAGCAGAGTTTGCTAATTTGAGACAAGGTCAGTTGGACATTGAAGATTATGTTGCCAAGTTCTCTACCTTGTTGCGTTTTGCTCCGCATGTTGCTGAGAATGATGAAGTTGTTGCTGATCAGTTTATCAATGGGCTGAATCCAAAGATTTTTACATTGGTGAACACTGGGAGAACGAATAATTTCGCTGATGCTTTGAATAGGGCAAATGGAGCTGAAGCTGGCATGATTAGGCAGAAAGGAGCTTCATATGTTCCTCCAGCATCGAGACCATAGCAACCCCATCCCAGATTTGAGAGCAGCAGTAGTAGTGGTGGAAAGAAAGATCAGTTGAAAGCACGAGGAAAACAGTTCAAGAGGCCTGGTAGTAGCTCATCTAGCTCCAGTGGTCCCGATAGAGCCAGAGTAGTACATGGGCTTATTGCAGGACTTGCGGAGGGAGACATCCCATAGAGCAATGCCAAGGAGTACTTGGTAGTTGCCGCATTTGCAGACAGCAGGGACATTTTGCTAGAGTATGTCCACAGAGAGGTTCCCAGGGATCCCACGAAGTAGAATCAGCTGGATCAGTGGCTCAAACTGATAGACAATCATCAGCTGTTCACTCTTTCCAGCCCCCACCGACTACTACTCTGTCACAGCAGAGGCCAGGAGGAAGCCAGATAGTTAGCCAGCCTCCAAGACAACATTCCATAGTATTTTCTTTGACTGAAGAACAGATACAGGAAGGACCAGATGATGTTGTTGCAGGTAACTGTTCTCTTTGTGGTTACCCTACTTATGTATTGATAGATACTAGTGCTTCTCATACATTTATTTCTGAATGATTTGCATTGATTCATGCATTCTCTGTGGAGTCATTATCTGCTGTAGTATCTGTCTCTTCTCCTTTGGGGACATGTTTGATATCAGTGAATTCTGTTAAACATGGTATGCTACAGTATGACGGGCATGAGATTGAGTTAGACTGTATTGTACTTGGGTTGTCTGATTTTGAATGCATTATTGGTATTGATATGCTGACCAAGTACAGAGCTACCGTTGATTGTTTCCATAAGATTGTGAGATTCAGATCTGAGATGGCTGAAGATGGAAATTTTACGGTAAGTGTTCTAGATCTAGAATTCCTTTGATATATGCTATGTGTCTATGACTCGATTATTACAGAAAGGAGCAGAGGGATTCTTTGTCTATTCAGTAGATGTACTGAAGTCGAGTCCATCATTGGCAGACCTGCCAGTGGTATGCGAGTTTGCTGATGTCTTCCCAGATGAGATTCCGGGTTTGCCTCCAGTCAGAGAGATAGACTTCAGCATTGAATTGATACCAGATACAGTTCCTATTTCTAGAGCTCCGTACAGAACGGCACCGATCGAATTGAAAGAGTTGAAAGAGCAGTTAGAAGATCTACTAGCCAAGGGATACATCAGACCGAGTGTTTCTCCTTGGGGTGCTCCAGTGTTGTTTGTCAGAAAGAAGGACGGTTCAATGAGACTCTGCATTGACTACCGGCAACTGAACAAGGCAACGGTAAAGAACAAATACCCTTTGCCTCGTATAGATGATTTATTTGATTAGTTGCATGGTTATTCCGTTTATTCCAAGATCGATCTGATATCTGGATATCATCAGCTGAGAGTAAAAGATTCAGATATATCGAAGATAGCTTTTCGAACCAGGTATGGACATTATGAGTTTATTGTCATGCCGTTCGGTTTAATGAATGCTCCACCTGTATTTATGGGTCTGATGTGTGTTTCAGAAATATATAGATGATTTTGTATTATTTTAATTGATGATATTTTGATTTATTCGAAGAATATGATTGATCATGCTGAACATTTGAGAGTTGTTTTGAGAACTCTAAGGGCTGAGAAATTATATGCCAAGCTGTCAAAATGTGAATTCTGGCTGCGACATGTTGTGTTTTTGGGACACATTATATCCGGAGACAGTATTTCTGTTGATCCTAGCAAAGTAGAGGCCGTGATCAGTTGGTCGAGACCGACATCTGTGCCAGAGATACACAGTTTTATGGGATTGGCATGTTACTATCGACGATTCATTAAAGATTTCTCCAGCATTTCTAAGCCGATTACTCAGCTGACTCAGAAGAATGCACCATTTTTTGGTCAGAGGAGTGTGAATCGAGTTTTTTAGAGTTGAAGCAAAGATTGACCAGTGCTCCGGTGTTGACTATCCCGTTAGGTACTGGTGATTTTGTTAAATATTGTGATGCTTCTCACAGAGGATTGGGTTGTGTATTGATGCAGCGAGGTCATGTCATTGCCTATGCCTCAAGACAACTGAAGCCCCATGAATCTCGCTATCCAATTCATGATCTTGAATTGGCAGCCATCGTCTTTGCATTGAAGATATGGCGACATTACCTATATGGTGAGAAGTTTGAGATTTATTCTGATCATAAAAGTTTGAAATATCTGTTTTCACAGTCAGAGCTGAATATGAGGCAACGAAGATGGCTTTATTTACTGAAATATTTTGATTGTGAAATCAAGTACTATCCGGGAAAGTCTAATGCAGCAGCTGATGCAATGAGTCGAAAGGTTCTTTATCCTTATCAACAATGGGTGTTTCAAATTTGATTGAAGATTGCTATTTGTCTGGATTAGTATTTCAGACAGATTGTAAACCATTGAGATTATATGCTGTTCAAGTTGAACCAGAGCTGATTTTGAGAATTAAAGCGGCTCAGAAAGTTGATCAGAATTTGCAGAACTCGATAGCAATGGTCAGAATAGGGCATCGATCCGAGTAACAGGTTCGAGATAGTGTTTTATATGTGAATAATCGTCTTGTTGTGCCAGATGTTTCGGATTTGAAACGACAAATATTGTCAGAAGCGCGCAACAATCGATTAAGTATTCATCCGTGTGGCAGAAAGATGTATAATGATTTGAAAAGACAGTTTTGGTGCAAACAGATTGATATGATCGATTAACGTACCAAGAGTGTTTAGAAGGTGGGGGGGGGGGGGGGGAGGGGTTGAATAAACACTCACAATTAAAACTGATCTTTCAGAATTTTGAGTTCAGTTTGGTGACAAATTGATTCTCTGAATCTTGTTGGTCAATGACAATCAGTTAAACTAAAGTAGTTGCGGAAAGTAACTGACTGAAAGATAGAATACAAAACTGAAATAAAATAAACAAGGATTGTTTCTGGATGTTCGGAGATTTCAATTATTCCTACGTCACCCCTTCTATCTCAATGATAGGATTTCCACTAAAAGACTTTGATCGAATACAAGATTTGTACTGACCCACTTCAGTTTGGACTTATCACTGCCAAAATCTGAAACTCTTAGTATTACAAAATATTCTCAGTGCGTAACTGATCTTAGCACTATCGTATTTAACGATTATTACAAAGTGCTAGTGAGCTCAAACTGTAGCCTTGACTGCTACGAATAAACCAAGTAAGAGTGATCTAATATTTTAGCAGAGTAACAACAAGCTTTTAACCGAGTGATCTCCTTATTCAGCTGTTCTTCTATCATATTTATAAGCTTCCCTTTCAACGGTAACTTGAGATATATTTGAATCTTTGTATCCGTTGATTGCCACTTCATTATTCCTTGGTAAGTGTTTTCTTAATTTATTATAATGCAGCATCTTAATTGCTTTAGCCGAAATGCGTTGTTCTAGGCTGTATTGATTGAAGTGCGGCGTTTCATATTCAGTTGCAGTATTCTATGTTACTTTGTCGGCTGAATGTTCTTTCCCGAGACATGTTTAGTTGAAGGATCGGCTGAATGTATTATTTGTCGGTTGACGTGTTCCAGATTTGCTGGTGAGGAGAATAACTGAATTGCGTTTCAGTTGCATAGATTAGTTTACTAGATTCAGTTGCTGAGTTCAGTTTACTTGATCAGATGCTGAGTTCAGTTTACTCGATCAGTTGGTTCATATTTTCAGTTGGTTCATATTTTGTCAAACGCCGGAATTTAGTTTCCAACAATTTCCCCCTTTATGGTATCTGACAAAACTAAGTAAATAATAACTGAACGTCTGAACTCATTGTAGATAAAATAAGATATTGATCAACTGAATAATGGAAAATCATTGTAGATAAAATAAGAGATTGATCAATTGAATAATGTACTACACGAATCTGTAGAGATTTTTCTTCAACGAGAAGATTTCTTTTGTTGTTCTAGAATCTCTTTGATCTCTTCCCCCTTTTTGTCAAACAAATCCATCTGCAATGATAATTTCCGAACATCTGTTGATAGAAAGTTGACAGAGTTGGATATGTTTTCAACAGCAGAGGTTAAAGCAATTTGAAGTACATCTATCTTTCTTGATACGAGTGTCTCCACAGCATCAACTCGTTTGCTGATAGAGTCTTGAGTCACTGAGAGACTCTTAACCAAACCTCTGTTCTTCTGAATTTCATCCATTGTTCGAGAGAGAGATGTTAGAGCATCTTGAATTGCCGTCAGTTTTTGAGAATTGAATGTTTCAGAATGTTCCAATTTCAGAGAATGCTCTAATTGAGTATGCTGAATCTTGTATACTTGATTGATCATTTTATTCATATTGTTCTGAATTTCCTGAATTTCTTCAAGAACTAAATCTAGATTTTGTGTAGATAAATGAGGCGGAGACTGACCGGACGTTCTTGGTCCATGTGAAACTTGATCAAAGACCACCATGGTCCTATCAGATAGTATCGTTTCAGAAAAAGTCTGTGCTGGAAAATCTGTTTACGTTACTTCTACTTGGACTGGAGGAGATGAAGATTGATGTTGATCAGCAATTGGGCTTTCCTGCTGAATAAGATCTTCAGTGAGAGGGTCATGAACTGATACATCTATTTGATAGTCCTCTGATATTTGTGCTGGTTCATCAGTTGCAAGTTTTTCAGAAGAAATCAACAACGCCTCCATATTTTTAGCAATCTGTTGATTTGGTGATTGAGTAGGAACCATTGTTTGCTCCTTTAGTTCAGAAACAACAGGCTGAACTGGTGCTTCCGTTGAGATAGGAACCTCTTGAGTAATTTGATCAGTTGAGTGATCAACTTCTTCAGAAATGGGTTCACTAATAATAGATTCTGTCAACATTGATTGAATAATTTCATCAATGTTGGCAAAATTCAACTCGGCTTCAGAGTACAGCTGATGTTCCACAGCAGATGATTGTGGCACATCCTGAACTGTTTCTTCAGTTGTAACAATAGTTTGTTCTGAGGGTGGCTCTTTCTGCTGAGAGGAGGGTTCTTCTTCTTCTTCTTCTTCTTCTTCAGAGGCTTCCTCAGGAAGAACTAACTTCTGATCCATTTCCCACACTTTTATCTGAGCTTGCAAGCTAGTAAGATCTGTATCTAGCTGAGTGATCACAGCTCGATCATTATAAGCAGTTGGATTGGTGGGAATGTAGTTTACCTTCAATTTCTCAAGCAGTTGAGATAGCTTTTTAGCTTGAATTTGGTCAAAAAAATAGGTTTTCCTATCCAAAGCCTGAACAATTGTGGCAGCTTTGACCATTTTGAGGACAATTGTTCCCAGTTTGATAAACTTGTTCAGCTGGGATTTCTTTTTCAGCTGCTTAGCAAAAATCTGAGTTCTGTAAGCGGTCTAGGCATCATAGGATTGAAGTTTTGATGCTGCAAAATTATTAACATGTTCCCAAACAAGGTCAATATGAGTTTGAATGGAATTGGATGGCCTGGGCTCTTCAATCAATTTGCCCCTGCCTTTTTCAGTACTGAGGATGTGTGGAATTTCCAATCCAGTACGAGTAGTATCCACTAGTTCTGTAATCTTTATACCTTTGGGTCTGGCAGGTGCTAGAACAGTAGGACGATTGATATGGATTAGAGGAGCTTTGATCCTAACGGTTTCCTTTGTTGCATCAGCTGAGATTTCTGGTGGGATGATCTTCAGAGGAACTACTTTGATAGGCTGTTGGGCATTCGAAGATTTCACCCTTTCAGTATGAATAGATTCTACTGTGGTTGGTAATTTTGTCCTTTATGTTCTTGGTTTCTTGGCAACTTTTGGAGAGGGCGTCTTCTCGGAATCAGATTCACTGATAATCAGTTTTCGTTTAACTGTCTTCAGTTGAGCCATTGTCTTGGCCTGTTTAACTGATTTGGGAGCAGCCTGTTGCGTCCCATTCTCCTTCTTGATCTTCACGAACTGATCAGGAGAGATATCTAATTTAGTCTTGGGTGGCAGAACATTCTTCCAATTGAAAATTTTGAATTTAGATAATCGCTCCGAATCATCAGCCACCAACACTTTGACTTTCATCAAATAGCTCAACGGCACTGCAAATCCTTTGGATTGTTTGGTGGAGGAAAACATATTCTTCAAGATACTGAAAATAAGATGCTTCCAGTTGAATTTTCTTCCAGTCATAATAACCGTAATAGCTTGAAACTTTTCCAAAGTCAGGGCAGCATACGATCCTGCTTAGCCAATAGCCCTTTGGCTACGATATCAGCCAGCAACTGAACCTCATGCTTCAATTCCTTCTTAGGATCGGAAACTTTGATTTTCCGTCCATCAGCAGAGAGTGCAGTTTGCATTTCTTCAATATCTGATGCTTTACCATCAGCAAAGTGTACCAGTCCATCAGAAGGTAATGAAAAGATATCTCCAAAAGAATCTTCAGAAATGGTCACCAACTGACCATTTATAGTGGAAATGATGCTTCCATCAGTGTTGATATATCCATTTGAGTAGAGGTCCTGGAGTTCGTTTGGGTAAATCTCCTGCGAGTATTGCCCCAAGAATATCCTCAGCCCAGCTGATTCAAGCTTCAGAAATACATTTTTCACATCGACTTCTTCGACTGATAAAGCTGATTCAAAGTTGATAGCCATAGCGTTCAATATATGAGCAGGGATCTGATTTGTCATTGCTGAGAGTAAGGAAACCTGAAATTTTGCGAAATACAAGATCTGAGTGTATGAGTTTGCTCTGAGTGATGATGTACGCCTAAGAAAGAAAACTGAATTGAAGCGGGTAATTATTTATATGTATGTGACTGTTTAAATTCTGGACACGTGTCAATCCATGAAAAATTTGAATAAAAAAATATGTGTATGTGTGCTGTAAGCGTGTGTACAATTTAAACGGTTCAAATGCTTCCACGTTTTTAAAATAAGATACATCATTAGATAGCAGACAGTCACGTCACTGATTTGGAATATAATATGGTTAGTTAGTTAACTTATATGAGAAGATTAGTGAAATACCCAACTGAACGATCAGTTGTAAGACTGTGTCCTTTCAGTTGAGAGTTTACTAACATTTGTCTTCTCAGTTAACCTCTTAAAATCATTATTCCCCCTTAATACATGCATATAATAATTAAAGTGACGATATAAAATAAAATTAAAGGTCAGAAAGATTATCGTTTGCTGAAACGTTGACGGCTTGATAGGATCGGTTATCGTAATAAGAGTGTTTAGAAGGGGGGGGGGGGTTGAATAAACACTCACAATTAAAAATGTTCTTTAACAATATTTGAGTTCAGTTTGGTGACAAACTGAATCTCGGAATCTTGTTGGTCAATAACAATCAGTTAAACTAGAATAGTTGCGGAAAGTAACTGATTGAAAGATAGAATACGAAACTGAAAGAAATATGCAAGAGTTGTTTCTGGATGTTCGGAGAATTTAATTACTCCTACGTCACCCCTTCTATCACAAGGATATGATATTCACTAAAAGACTTTGATCAAGTACAACACTTGTACAGACCCACTTCAGTTTGGACTTACAACTGCCAAAACTGAAACTCTTAGTTCTACACAATATTTTCAGTACGTAACTGATATTAGCACAATTGAGTCTAACAACTTTTAGAGAGTGATAATAAGCTCAGATTGTAGCCTTGATTGCTACGAATAATTCAAATGAGAGTGAGCTGAGATTTTGACAGAGTAACAGCAAGCTTTAAGATTGAATGATCGTCTCTGCTTTATCTGCTGTTCTTCAGTTATATTTATACTTCTTTTTCAACGGTAACTTTGATATGTATTTGAATTCTAGTATCTGTTGATTGCCACTTCATCATTCCTTGGGCAATGTTATCTTCATTGATTGTGATACGGCGTCTTAATTGCAATAGCCGAAACACATTGTTCTATGCTGTAATGATTGAAGTGTGAAGTTCTTGTAATCTGTTATGTCTCCTTTTTTCTTTCCTGAGACGTCTTCAGTTGAGAGACTGATCAGTTGATCAGTTTGCCTTATATCATTGTATCAACTTACTTCAGTTGCCGAATTTGCTTGTGCGCATCAGTTGATTCATATTTTGTTAATCGATTGATTTATGTTTTGTCAAACTCCAGAATCTAGTTTCCAACAATTTCCCCCTTTATGGTGTTTGACAAAACCAAGTGATTTAAGATCGAATAACTGAGCTCTTTGTATATTACGCAACTGAATTATAAAATAACTGGGTTCCTTGTAGATAACATAACATCTGAGAATATAATATCTGGATTTCTTGTAGATAATATAAAATCTGATCATATAAATATTCTGATTAAATCTTCTTCAGCTGCTTTGTCCTTCCCCCTTTTTGTCAAACATCTCCATTTTGTCTGACAGCTTTCGAACGTCAATGGATAGAAGTTTTACATCTGCTGAGAGACTTGAGGCGACAGTTGTGAAGGAAGTTTGAAGCGATGCTATTCCATTAGAAACAGAGGTTTTTAGTCGCTCAACTCTCTGACTGATTACATTCTGAGTTGTACAGAATGAGCTACCTAGCCCATTCTTCATTTCTTGCACAGTCCTGCTAAGAGAGTCCATGTTGGCTTGAAGATTGTTTAGTTTTGCTGAGTCAAATTCAATTGAAGAATCCAATTTGACAGTATGCGATAGCTGTTCGAGTTGAATTTTCTTGATTTCAGCTAGCATCTGCTGCATACTGTACTGTATGTTCTGAATTTCTTCAAGAACAGTATCCATTTCTGTGGATTGAATTGGAGGTTGCTTGCTGGGCGTTTCTGAATGCTTCGATGATTGTCCAAAAAGAACTAATGCTTGATTAGTTTACATTGTTCCAACCGTAGACTGAGCTGGAATGTTTTCTTGAATTTGAGATGATGATGGTTGATTTTGATCAAATAATTGTCTGTCTGGCTGAATGATGGAGATGGGTTGTTCATGCATAGAGGCTTCCTGTGTAGGATTAACTGAACTTTGTTCTTGCTCTTTTGATTTAGTGAGCAACTGAATTTCTTCATGTTCAGCAGTTTCTTGGTCTGATGGTTTTGCTTGTTCGTCAGTTTGAACAACTTGTTCAGCAGAACTTTCTGACTGAACTGGTGCTTCAGTTTGATCTTTGTCCGCTGTAGTTATTTCTTTTTCTGATTTTTGGGTTGGTACTTCAGTTTGGTCTTGAGTTTGAGCAGATATAAATTTTCCATCAATGAGTGACTCAGTTGGGGCTTCAGACGATATCTTAATATCTTGCTCTAGTTGTTCAGCTGAATGAGTAACTGAGTCATACTGAGCTTCTAAGGCAACAGCTTGAATGATTTCATCGATGTTTGCCAAGGATAGTTCTTCTTCAGAATATAACTGATGTTCTGTCTGAGAGGATTTAGGTATTTCCTGAACTGGCTTTTCAGTTGACTGTTGTGGAGATGGTTCTTTTTGTGGAGAGAAGGATAAATCTTTTTCAGTATTTGAGTTGAAAGGTTTTTCATGAATAACTAGTTCCTGATCTTCTTCCCAAAATCTTATTTCCCTTTGCAGGCTACTAAGATCTGCGTCCAGTTGAGTGAACACAGCTCTATCATTGTATGCAGTTGGACTTGTTGGATGGTAGTTGGATTTCAGCTGTGCTACCATTCTTGCTAGCTTTTTGACGCGAATCTGATCAAAGAAGTATTTCTGCCTTTCTAATGCTTGTGAAATTGTAGCAGCTTTGACTACTTTCATCACGATTGCTTCTAGTTTGATGAAATTTTTCAGTTGAGATCTATGCTTCAGTTCTTTGGCAAAGATTTCTGTTCTGAAGCTTTTCCAACAGTCAAAAGATTTTAATTGTGATGTGGCAAATGCATTGACATGTTCCCAAACAAGGTCAATGTGTGTTTGAATGGCATTGGATGGCCGGGGTTCTTCAACTAGCTGTCCTTTTCCTTTGTCAGTTGAAAGAGTGTGAAGGAGATCCATTCCTGAGTGTGTTGATTGCACTGTTTCCCTTAATATTATACCTTTAGATCTGGCCCTAGGCAAGATGGTAGGGTGATTTACAAGGGTTAATGAGGCTTTAACCTTAGCTGTTGTCTTGGCTTTGGTAACTGGTTCATCAGGTGAGAGTATCTGCAAAGGTATGGCTTGAATGGGTTGTTGATCAGCTGATTGGATAACTTCCATTGTTGTTGTTGTTTTGGTTCTTTTAGTCCTTGGTCTTTTGACAAGCTTAGGTGAAGGAGTTTTCTCTGCGTCTGATTCACTGAGAATCAGTTTCCTTTTTGCTGTTTTGACCTTCTTGACTGGTGATGGCTCAACTTCCAGTTTGGCTTTTGATTGCAAGATGTTTTTGGCAGTAAAGACTTTGAATTTTGATGATATTTCAGCATTTTCAGCTACTAAACCCTTCAGTTTTAACAGATAACTGATTTGGATAGCAAAGCCACATGATTGTTTGGATGACTTGAGCATATTCTTCAAGATGTTAAACAGAATATATCTCCAATTTAATTTCTTTTCACTCATGATTATGGTCATTACCTGGAATTTTTCGAGTGTAAGAGCAGTATAAGAACCGGCTTTTGCTAATATTCCCTTTGCTACGATATCAGCTAGCAACTGAATTTCTGGTTTCAGTTCCTTCTTTGGATCGGAAACCTTGATTTTTCGTCCATCAGCAGATAATCGAGACTGCATTTCTTCAATGTCCTGAGTTTTTACTTCAGAAAAATTTACATAACCTTCAGTTGGTAAAGAAAAGATTTTTCCGAAAGATTCCTCAGAAAGACGTAGCAGCTGATCATTGATAGTCACAGATATAGTGTCATTATTAGTGATAAATCCTTTCCTGTAGAATTCATTGACCTCTTTGAGATATATCTTCTGGGAAGATTGTCCTAAGAACATCCTGACACCTGTCGACTCAAGCTTTAGAAATACATTCTTAACATCTGCTTCTTGAATCGATAGAGCCGAGTTAAAATCGATGACCATTGCATTTAATATGTGAGCAGGAGTTTGAGTCGCCATTGAAAGCTGAATGATTTCCTGTAGAAACGAAAAATATAGATTTCCTTTGAAAAGTGAGGATAATCGTGATTGTAAGGAAGACGAACTGAATCAAAGCGGGTAAAGTACTTTTGTTTGTGACTGTTTGAATTATCGGACACGTGTCAGTCCAGGAAAATTTTGAGTAAAAAAATGTGTGTACGTGTGCTGTAAGCTTGTGTACAATTTTGAGCGGTTAAAAATGTGTCCACGTTATAAACTGAAATTCATCATGATTTGGCAGACAGTCACGTCATTTGATTTGGAATATGATAGGTTTAATTAGGTAACTTATATGAGAAGATTAGTGGAATTAGCAACTGAACGATCAGTTAGTGAGGCTGAGTCCTTTCAGTTGAGAATACACTAACAACTGTCTTCTCAGTTAACCTCTTAAACCACCATTCCCCTAAATAGATGCGTTATTTAAAAAAATAAAGTCGATTAAATAAGATAATCCTGAGGCTTAGTAGAGTAATCATCACTTAAGAAAGTGTCCTTTCATTTTCCCGACTTGGCCTATAAATAAAAATAAAGAAGTTAGTCACTAGTATCAGTAAAAATAATGGAAGGAGCAAGTAGTTCAAACGTCTCTCCACTTTCGCTTGAAGCTCAAAAGGCTGCCATAGAGGACAAGTTTTTTTATGCCAGTCTTCCCTATTTGGAAGAGTTACAGGAGCTGGAGCTTCTGTACAACTCTGGGAGGGTTACCACCTTCAGGCGGATGGCCCAGCTGAGAGAAGTGCGAAGGCACTTAAACATTTCTGTAGAGGTGGATGCTTTCAAGGAGGGCCATCTCTATGAGCTGATGCTTCGCAAGGAGCTGGAGATTCTTAATGGAATTGCTTCTTCCCACAGCTTCTGCAAGACTTCTTCCTCAGCTCTAGCTGTTTGGATGAGGATGTGGAGAGCTAGTGTAGAAGAAATTTATGAAAATGTAGTTCTCTCCAAAATTTAAGGATAAATAAAATCTTTATTTTGATAGTGCGTCGTTTTTCTTTGTTTCTGCACGCAATGATCTGTATGAGATTTAAACACATGGAGTAATGACACACTAAGAAACATCAGTTGTGATAAGTGTCGGAATATTTCATGTTTGCAATCTTGATTTTGATGTTAACAAAACTTGTTATTGTGTTTCTAACATATTTACTCAAGTGTGAAGTTGCAAACACAAGAAGCAAGCTGAAACTGAATTCTGCACAAACTGAATTTCTAGCAAGCTTTGGTGTTTTGAAGATATCTCTCAACTGGATGATCCAAATGACAATCCGCCAATTGGACTGATCAGAAAACTCAATTTGGAACAAGTTGTAATTTCACGTCAGTTGGGCAAAATCGGATGTTTTCATGGTCTAACTGATCGCTCAATTACCGAACTGATTACACGAAAACAGCAATCAGTTGTGTTTGAGCAGCTGCCGTATTTTGGTCATATCTCTCAGCTCGGTTATCGAAACAAAGCGATTCAGTATGCGTTGGAAAGCTAAGACAAAGATCTACAAATCATTCGCATACGTCAAAGTATGCATTGAAGCTTACGATGCTGATAAATGACGATGAAGCTACTGGTTCTGCACAAACTGAAATCAGCTAGACTGATTTCCAGTACACCTGCTGAAACTGAACCAACTGCTGACCAGCTGACCAACCAACTGAACCGAACCAGCTGCTGACCAACTGAAACTGAACCAGTCCAACTAAATGACCAGTTGAGTTGACCAGAGTTGACCAGTCGGGAAAATGTCCAGCAAGACGAATTTGACCGTTGCGATTCCAGAAACAGTACAGAAACTTTCCAACGGTTATATTCTTGTGTCTAACGTATATATCAGTGTAGGAGCTTATAAATACAACATATTGAATATCAAACAAGAGCTTTGGAAGGAGATTCAAAGCATGGGCAGTTAGCATGAAAAAATCAGCTAGTTGAGAGCACAAGCCCTTGTGTGAGGATACATTTGAGATGTACACTGTAACTGATATATTCCTCACACACGATCACTCACACATATACAAGAGAGTTGAAGTTCAAAGATTAGTTGAGTGAGTCTTGCACAAAGACAATAAACTTGTGTATGTAGTCTTTGCATATGAGACATTAAACAATATGCTGATTGTGAGGTGCTGCCTACAATCTTGAGTGCTAGGAGTTCTAGTTGGGTGCTGCCCTTCCGGAATGGGTTTGTACAAGTAGTTGTATAAATCAAAGTCTTCTAGTGGATCCTTCCCAAGGGGAAGAAGGGGTGACGTAGGAGTGTTTGAAATCTCCGAACATCCATAAACAAATTCGTGTCTATTTGTTTATTGCATTTACTTATCATTTTCATAGTTTTAAAGATGCATTGTTGAAGCATTTTTTTGTGTTCTTCAAATACCAAAATATTGCTTACCAAGTGTTTGATAAAATGCTTCAACTGAAATACTTTTACTCATTCAACTTGCATATATTTTAAATGCTTTACAAAAGATTTAATCGGTTTCTTCGAAGGATTATTTCGAGTGTTTTCCGCTTGATTTCATATCAAACTTGATTTAATTCATCTGTGTTCAATATTTCAAGAACCGAGCTATTGTAGCTTATCGATTTACTCCCCTAACTGATCCTAACAATAAGTAAACAAATGATCTGTTGAGAAACTAATTATCATAAGTTGATGATAAACTGATACTATTTAAACAGCTGTTAAGAACAATCAAACTAGTGTCAGTTGATAATGAACAACTGATAACTTAAAAGTCCTCGGTATATGTGAAAGACTCTTTAATTGACTTGAGACTCTTCAGCTTCTCCATCGTCATTTTCCTGTAAATAGGATGATAGTGATAAAAGATGTGTTTTAATATCAGTTCAAAAATATTTCAATATGTCCGATTCTGATGCATGCAGCAGCACTCATGTCCATGTGACTGAGCAATCAACCCCTTGTTTAATAAATATCAAAAGAAAGATGGAGATATATGTCCTGCAGAAAGTGTTGTCAACATGGGAGAAGATTCATGAATTGAAGAGGATTAGTGACAGTGATGTTGTTCCTACTCGTGCTCAGGAGGCAAGAGCATTGAAGTATCTTGAATGTTTTGAAGTTAGGCATGTTAGAGATTTGGTGGAGGACAACTGTCTTTTGGAGGCATTGCTGTGGAAAGAGTGGCATGTTGTTGATAAGATTTCGAAATCTAGGGCATTTGCTAGAGTTCGAATTTATGAGTTAAATGATTGGGTTAGAGCATGGCTAGATTCAGTTGATGCCATGATATCTTCTATAAAATGGGAACGTTGGTATTCATAATAAAGTGTTATTTTCTATTTGTTGTTTTCTTATTTTCTGTATATGATTCTGTTAGTATAAAAATATTACTAAAAATTTCTAAGATATGTCGATTAAACCAAGAATATTTCGAAAATAAGAAAACATAGCCTCAGGTAATGGTTTTGTGAAGATGTCAGCTGCTTGCTGTTCAGTTGAGATATATTCTAGACGAATATCCCTTTTTAATGCATGATCCCTGATGAAGTGATGCCTGACATCTATATGTTTGGTCCTTGAGTGAAGAACTGGATTGTAGGTGATGGCAATTGTGCTGGTATTATCACAAAATATGGGTGATTCTGTTGATGTTACTCCATAATCCTTCAGTTGTTGCTGAATCCAGATCAGTTGTGCACAACAGCTACCAGCAGCAAGATATTCTGCTTCTGTTGTTGAGGTAGCTATGGATGTCTGCTTCTTGCTGAACCAAGAGATCAGTCTATCTCCTAAGAATTGACAAGATCCACTTGTACTTTTACGATCAAGCTTACATCCTGCATAATCTGCATCTGAGTATCCAACTAAATTGAAGGTGGAGTCTTTGGAATACCATAGTCCAACATTTTGTGTATCCTTAAGATATCTCAGAATTCTTTTGGCAGCTGAGAAATGTGATTGCTTAGGGTTTGCTTGAAATCTGGCACACATACAGAAAGCAAAAACAATATCAGGGCGACTGGCTGTTAGGTATAGCAGTGAACCTATTAACCCTATGTATAATGTCGCCTCTACTGATATTCCCCCTTCGTCAGTGTCTAATTTAACTGATGAGCTCATGGGAGTTGTTGCGGCTGAACATGATTCCATACCAAATTTCTTTAGCAGCTCCTTTGTATATTTTGTTTGACTAATGAATATGCCAGTTTCTAGTTGCTTCACTTGCAGTCCAAGAAAGAATGTCAGTTCACCCATCATACTCATTTCAAACTTATCCTGCATTAACTTAGCAAATTTTTCACACAATTTGGGGTTAGTTGACCCAAAAATTATATCATCAACATAAATCTGAACTAATAAGATATGATTATTTTTAGTAAATTTGAACAAGGTCTTATCAACTGATCCAACTGAAAAGTCATGATCAGTTAGGAATTTTGAAAGAGTTTTGTACCAAGCCCTGGGAGCTTGTTTAAGACCATATAATACTTTGTTCAAATAGTACACATGATCAGGAAATTTGTGGTTTACAAAACCTGAAGGTTGTTCGACATATACTTCTTCTTGTAACTGACCGTTTAGGAAAGCACTTTTCACATCCATCTGATAAACTTTGAAGTTTTTGTGAGATGCGTAAGCAAGAAATATTCTGATCGCTTCCAACCTTGCAACTGGAGCATACGTCTCATCGTAGTCAATTCCTTCTTCTTGCCTATATCCTTGTGCTACTAGTCTAGCTTTGTTGCGTATAACTGAGCCTTCCTCATTTAGCTTATTCCTGTACACCCATTTTGTTACTATAATGGTTTTTGAAGTTGGTCTTGGAACTAAGTTCCAGACATTATTGTGAGTGAACTGATTCAGCTCTTCTTGCATAGCATTTACCCAGTTAGGATCAGCAAGAGCTTCATCAGTTTTCTTTGGTTCCAGTTGTGAGACGAAGGCTGAATGGATAAATAAATTTAACATTTGATTGCGAGTTCTTACAGGATCAGATGGATTTCCTATTACTAGATGAGGTGGATGTGACTTTTTCCATCTGTATTCTGTATTTTTTGCATCAGCAACTTCTTCAGTTGACATCTGAGTGCAATTTTCAGCTTCAGTTAATGTCTCAACAGCTGGTATTTGAATGTTATCAGTTTCCTTTAATAACTGATTGTTGTCATTGACTTCCTGCTCATTTAATTGATCTAAAATCTATGGTTCTGGTGTTTGGAAGATGTCTTGATTGTTATGACTTTCATCTTTATCATCATCGTCCAAACTTATATCTGTCAATCGATCAGCTAGCTCAACTTGATCAGTTAGCTTATCAGTTAGTACAGTTTCATCAAAATTAACATGCGCAGATTCTTCAACATTTAAAGTTTTCTTATTAAAGACTCTATAAGCTATACTAACTGATGAATATCCAAGGAAAATTCCTTCTACAGATCTGGCATCAAATGCCTTTAAGTAATTTTTACCATTATCATGAATAAAACATCTACAGCCAAATATTTTGAAATAGGTGATTATACTTTTTCTTCCATGCCAGATCTCATATGGTGTTTTCATATGATTCTTATTAATCATCGATCTGTTCTGAGTATAACACGCAGTGTTTACTATCTCTGCCCAAAATCTTTGAGAAATCCCAGAATCAGCAAGCATTGTTCTAGCAGCTTCTTTTAGGGTCCGATTTCTTCTCTCAGCTACACCGTTTTGCTGAGGAGTTCTTGCTGCTGAGAGCTCATGCTTGATTCCAGCATTTTCTAGAAAACTTGAAAGTGTTTGATTGATGAATTCAGTTCCTCGATCAGATCTGATTCGATCAATCCCAACTGATTTTTCATTTAAAAGTCTTTTGAAGAGTTTAATCGGTTGTGCAGCCGTATGGTCTTTGGATTTTAGAAATATAACCCAAGTAAATCTTGAAAAATCATCTACGACCACCAGGGTGTATTTCATTCCCCCTAAGCTCATGACTGGAATTGGACCGAAGAGATCCATGTGCAATAGTTCTAAGCATCGGGATGAAGATTTACAGCCTTTTGAAAAATTTATTTTGGGAAAACCAGTTACAAGTTCATGTTTACTCAGATAAGCAATGGATTTAAAGTTTAAATGATTTAATCTTTTATGTCATAACCAGTTTTGAGATGAATTTGAAGCAATGAAGCAAACTGGTGCATGAGGCTGTTCATTCCAACTGACTTTATATGTGTTTCCACATCGTTTGCCAGTTAGTATGATTTCATCAGTTGATGTTTTAACTGAGCATGAGTTTTTATCAAATTGTACCAAAAATCCATTGTCGCATAACTGACTTATACTAATCAAGTTATACTTTAGATTTTCTACCAATAAAACATCTTTAATAGTAAAGTTGCCATGGATAATCTTACCCTTACCCACGGTTTTACCTTTGGAATTATCTCCGAAAGTGATGTTTGGACCACTATATTTGGTCAGTTGAGATAGCATACTTGCATCTCCTGTCATATGTCGTGAGCAACCGCTGTCCAAATACCATATTGAATTTTTATCTGTACCTGTTACCTGCAAGCACATACATAATATGATTTGGTACCCATATCTATTTGGGTCCACGACTTATTAGTCCCTTTTTAATCCATACTTGGATTAGTCTAACTGTCTTTCCAGTAGCTGTGTTCCAAATTGTTTTTCTCGGCTTCTGTGTGTTAGGTGTGTGTTGTACAGATGACACAATATGTATTTTGACTTGGTTCGACTGATTGTTTAGTCTGTATCTTTTCTGGACTGGTTTGCAGTTGTGATAATTCGAATAGTTATTTGAACGATTCCTTCCTAACCTTTTTGATGACTGACTTACTAAGTCAGTAGAGATTTTTGGACTGTAACCAACTCCATGTCTTTTGCCCTTATACATATTCTCAATGGATTGTTCATCCATTTTGCTAGGCTCAAATTTTTCTTGATCTACTGTTGATCTGACAAATTGAATGTACTTTCCTTTGTTTACTGTCAACTGTGGTTGTGTATCTTTTGAAAATGTTTCTCCTTGATTACTGAACCCTAAACCAGTTTTGTCAGAAATTGATTTTTGTGAATTATGCATCTCATTCAATGCAGTAGACGACTTATTCCAAGATTGAATGAGTTCAGTCTGTTTTGAATTTTCAAGGATCAATTTCTGGATCAGCGACTGATCTTTTTTTCTCTCCGCTTTTAGCTCAGCAATTTCCCTTCTTAGACTCAACTCATCAACTGATTCATCAGTTTTTGTTTTGTTGTCTATGGGTTCATTTTGCTTTGATTTCATTTCCTCAAATGATGATGCAAGTTTCTGGTACTCATTTACCATATCATGCAATTTCAAAATGAGTTCTTCTCTTGTAAAGTCAATTGAACTAAATCAAATACCTGTTGATTTGTAGATTCTGCTTCAGCATCATTTGCCATTAGACATTTGACTTCATCTTCATCACTTGAGCTATATGAGCTTTCTGGTTCTGATTCGTCACTATCAGTTTCTGCCCATTTGGATTTGTTCTCTTCAGCTAATAGAACTTCGTATTTCTTTCTGTTGGTTTTCTTATCATCTCTGGGCCTTCTCTTATTCTCATATGGTTTCTTTCTTCTGTCAGTTGATCCTTGACTGTCCTTTTTAGGTTTAGAACAGTCTGCAATGTAATGACCTGTTTTGCCACAATTGTAGCAAGCATTTGTTTCTTCTTTTGAATCATTTTTCTGGTATTGCTTCTAAAAGTTTCCTTGGTTCTTTCTCATGAACCTCCCGAACTTTTTGATGAATAATGACATTGCATCATTGCTTAACTGATCAGCAGATTTCTCAGCTGAACTGTTTGATTCATTTCTGACAGCTGCTAAGGCAGTTGTAGTTGTAGGAGTAGATGGTTCTCCTTCTCTTTTCTGCAATTCAAATTCATAAGCTTTTAAATCAGCAAACAGTTCATGAATTTCGATCTGGTTCAAGTCTTTTGATTCTCTCATAGCCATAGTTTTGACGTCCCATTCCTTTGGAAGACCTCTCATTACTTTTAATGCAACCTCTTTGTTAGTATGCACTTTTCCGAGTGCATTTAATTCATTTACAATACTGCTCACCCTTTCATCATACTCATTCATTGACTCTCGAACCTTCATTTTGATATTGTCAAATTTCTGGACATCAACAGATAGTTTATTTTCTTTTGTTTGGTCATTTCCTTCATATAACTGAATCAACTTCTCCCAAATTTCTTTTGCTGTTTTGCACATCTTTATTTTGTTGAAGGTTGCTTTATCCAGTATTTTGTATAGAGTATCTTTGGCCACATTGTCAAGATTGGCTTTTCTTTTGTCCTCAGTTGTCCACTCTTCTCTGGGCTTCTGAATTCTCTGTGGCGCTCCTTCAGTTATGGCTATTGCTGTGTTTGCTTTCAGAATCTTCATGGGTCCGTCTGTTATGACAAACCACATATCATCATCTTGTGCAGCTAAGTGAGCCTGCATTCTGATTTTCCAGTCATCAAAATCTTCTCTTGAGAACATAGGAATTTTACTGAAAGAAGTCATGCTAACAGATTTATAGATTAGAAGTATTCGAAAACAAGATTCAACTGCTCTGATACCACTTGATAGGATCGGTTATCGTAATAAGAGTGTTTAGGAGGGGGGTTGAATAAACACTCACAATTAAAAATGTTCTTTAACAATATTTGAGTTCAGTTTGGTGACAAACTGAATCTCGGAATCTTGTTGGTCAATAACAATCAGTTAAACTAGAATAGTTGCGGAAAGTAACTGATTGAAAGATAGAATACGAAACTGAAAGAAATATGCAAGAGTTGTTTCTGGATGTTCGGAGAATTTAATTACTCCTACGTCACCCCTTATATCACAAGGATATGATATTCACTAAAAGACTTTGATCAAGTACAACACTTGTACAGTCCCACTTCAGTTTGGACTTACAACTGCCAAAACTGAAACTCTTAGTTCTACACAATATTTTCAGTACGTAACTGATATTAGCATAATTGAGTCTAACAACTTTTAGAGAGTGCTAATAAGCTCAGATTGTAGCCTTGATTGCTACGAATAATTCAAATGAGAGTGAGCTGAGATTTTGACAGAGTAACAACAAGCTTTAAGATTGAATGATCGTCTCTGCTTTATCTGCTGTTCTTCAGTTATATTTATACTTCTTTTTCAACGGTAACTTTGATATGTATTTGAATTCTAGTATCCGTTGATTGCCACTTCATCATTCCTTGGGCAATGTTCTCTTCATTGATTGTGATACGGCGTCTTAATTGCAATAGCCGAAACACATTGTTCTATGCTGTAATGATTGAAGTGCGAAGTTCTTGTAATCTGTTATGTCTCCTTTGTTCTTTCCCGAGACGTCTTCACTTGAGAGACTGATCAGTTGATCAGTTTGCCTTATATCATTGTATCAACTTACTTCAGTTGCCGAATTTGCTTGTGCGCATCAGTTGATTCATATTTTGTTAATCGATTGATTTATGTTTTGTCAAACTCCAGAATCTAGTTTCCAACACGGCCCTTCAGCTTCCATGATTTTTGGCTATAAATAGAAGTAACACGGTTAGTTTCAGTCATATTGGTGAAAATATTCAAGACAAAAAGAATGGCAGATGCGAGTAGCTCGAGTGCTTCGCCGTTTGCTCTGAAGACCAGGAAGGCTGTTATAGAAGATGAAGTCTTCTATAAGAGTCTTCACTACTGGGAAAAGTTACAGAGGCTTGAGTTCCTGTATAATACTGGAGAGGCTACCACTCCCGAACTGGTGGCAGAGTTGAAAAAGGTGCGGGAGCACTTGAACATAGCTGTGTGGGTGGAAATCTTTAAGGATGGTCATATATATCAGCTAATGCTTCGAAAGGAACTGAAAATCCTTAAGCGCATAGCTGTTTCTCATAGCTTTGTCAAGACATCTATCGCGCCTTTATCCTCTTGGTTGAAAATGTGGATAATTGTTGTAGAGGAAAAATATTATGAAGTAATCCGTGCAAATGTTTATGGTTGAATGAAGTATTTATATGAGCTTAACTTTGTTCTTCTCTTTCGGCAAATGATAAATTTCATCAGTTGTTATATATGAATTGCGAATTTAAACAGATGAACTGATGAAAGAACAACTTATATAAATTGACTATGAACTGAAATCAGTTAAGCATTAAGTAATAAATGACAAACTGATATCAGTTGATAATGAACAACTGATAAATAAGAAGCCTGGGTAAATGAGAAAAAAGCTTCGGTTGACTTGAGACTCATTGGTTTCTTCAACATTTAATGTCATCTGTCTATAAATAAGACGAGAGAGATAAAATGTGAGACAATAACAGTTCAATATGTCGGATTCAGTAATTCTGATGCATGCAGCAGTACGCATATTCAAGTTACTGAACAATTAACTCCTTATTTAGAGGAGTTGAAGAAAACAATGGAGGAATATGTCTTGACTAAGGTGATGTCAACATGGTTCAAAATTCATGATTTGCAGAGGATAAGTAGTAGTGGTGCTGCTCGTTCTCGTGCTCAAGCAGCAACAACAAGAAAATACATTAACCGTTTTGAAGTCAGGCATGTTACAGACCTGGTTGATGACAATATTCTGTTACATGCAATGCTATGGAAGGAATGGCATGTGATTGAGAATATTTCTACAACTGAATCATTTTCTAGAATCCGAATTTATGAGTTGAATAATTGGATTATAGAATGGCAAGATTCAGTTGGTTCTAAGTTATCTTTTGTAAGATGTAATCGATTTTATTCTTAATAAAGTATCATTTCCAATTTGTTGTTGCGTTCTTATTTTCTGCAAATATTTTATTAGTAAAACAATATCAATAATAATTTTAAGACAAGTCAATTAAACCAAGAATATTGCGAAAGTAAGAAAACTTAGTCTCAGGTAATGGTTTGGTGAAGATGTCAGCTGCTTGTTGCTCAGTTGAAATATACTCCAGTCTAATGTTTTTCTTCAAAGCATGATCTCTAATGAAGTGGTGCTTGACATCTATATGATTGATCCTTGAATGAAGAACTTGATTATAGGTGATGGCAATTGTGCTCGTATTGTCACAAAATATGGGTGATTCATTTGTAATTACTCCATAATCTCTCAGTTGTTGCTGGATCCAGATCAGTTGTGCACAAAAACTGCCAGCAGCAAGGTATTCTGGTTCAGTTGTTGAGGTAGCTATGGATGTCTGCTTTTTGCTGAACCAAGAGATCAGTCTGTCTCCTACAAAATGACAATATCCACTTGTACTTTTACGATCAAGCTTACATCCTGCATAATCTGCATCTGAATATCCAACTAAATTGAAAGTAGAGTCTTTAGAATACCATAACCCAACATTTTGTGTACCCTTAAGATATTTCAAAATTATTTTAGCAGCTGAGAAATGTGATTGCTTAGGATTTGCTTGAAATCTAGCACACATACAGACAACAAATACAATATCAGGACGACTGGTAGTTAAGTACAACAATGAACCTATTAAACCTCGATATAATCTCGCCTCAACTGATATTCCCCCTTGATCAGTGTCCAATTTTACTGATGAGATCATGGGAGTATTTGCAGCTGAACATGAATCCATGCCAAATTTCTTCAGCAACTCCTTTGTATATTTAATTTGACTGATGAATATACCAGTCTCCAGTTGCTTCACTTGCAGTCCAAGAAAGAATGTCAGTTCGCCCATCATGCTCATTTCAAATTTATCCTGCATTATCTTGGCAAACTTTTCTCATAATTTGGGATTAGTTGACCCAAATATGATATCATCAACATAAATTTGAACTAATAAAATGTGATCATTCTTAGCAAATTTGAACAAGGTCTTATCAACTGATACAACAGAAAAATCATGATAAGTTAGAAATTTTGAAAGAGTTTCGTACCAATCTCTGGGAGCTTGTTTAAGACCATATAAGACTTTGTACAAATGATATACATGATCAGGAAAGTTGTGATTTACAAAACCTGGGGGTTGTTCAACATATACTTCCTCTTGTAGTTGTCCATTTAGGAATGCACTCTTTACATCCATCTAATAGACCTTGAAGTTCTTGTGTGATGCATAAGCAAGAAAAATTCTGATTGCTTCCAATCTTGCAATTGGAGCATACGTTTCATCATAGTCAATTCCTTCTTCTTGCCTATATCCTTGTGCCACTATTCTTGCTTTGTTGCGTCCAACTGAACCATCCTCGTTCAGTTTATTTTTGTATACCCATTTTGTACCTATAATATTTTTTGAAATTGGTCTTGGAACTTTTTTCTAGACATTGTATAAGTGAACTGATTTAGCTCTTCTTGCATTGGATTTACCCAGTTAGGATCAGCAAGAGCTTCATCAATTTTCTTAGGTTCTATTTGTGAAACAAAAGCTGAATAGATAAATAAATTTAGCATTTGATTACGAATTTTCACTGGATAGATGGATTTCCTATTACTAGTTCAGGTGGATGTTATTTTCTCCATCTGTACTCAGTATTTGTTGTATCAGCAATTTCTTCAGTTGGTAACTGAACACAGTTTTCAGTCTCAGTTGGTGCTTCGTCAACTGGTATTTGAATGTTATCATTATGCTCTATCAACTGATCATCAGCAACGACTTCCTGCACATCTGATTGGTCCAGTACTTCTGGTTCAGGTGTTTGAAGTATGTTTTGATTGCCATGACTTTCATTTTCGTCATCATCTTCCAAACTGATATCTGTAAATCGATCAAGTAGCTCAACTTGATCAGTTGGCTTATCAGTTAGTTCAGTTTCATCTATATCAACATGAGCAGATTCTTCAACATTTAGGGTTTTCTTGTTGAAGACTCTATAAGCTATACTAACTAATGAGTATCCAAGAAATATTCCTTCTGCAGATTTAGCATCAAACGCTTTTAAATAATTTTTACCATTATCAAGAATAAAACATCTGCAGCCGAATATTTTGAAATAAGTAATTATACTTTTTCTTCCATGCCAGATCTCATATGGTGTTTTCATATGGTTTTTATTAACCATTGATCTGTTCTGAGTGTAACACGCAGTATTTACTGCCTCTGCCCAAAATCTTTGAGAAATACCAGAATCAGCAAGCATTGTTCTAGCAACTTCTTTAAGAGTCCGATTTCTTTTCTCAGCTACACCATTTTGCTGAGGAGTTTTGGCTGCTGGGAGCTCATGCTTAATTCCAGAATTTTCTAGGAAATTTGAAAGAGTTTGATTGATGAATTCAGTTCCTCGATCAGATCTGATTCGATCAATTCCAACTGATTTTTCATTTAAAAGTCTTTTGAAGAGCTTTATTAGTTGCGAAGCAGTATGGTCTTTAGATTTGAGAAAAATAACCCAAGTAAATCTTGAAAAATCATCTACGACTATTTCATTCCTCCTAACCTCATGACTGGTATAGGACCAAAGAGATCCATGATCAACAGTTCTAAGCATTGGGATGAAGATTTACAGCCTTGTTTTTAAAAGAGGATCGTACTTGTTTACCGTACTGACATGCTGATCAAAGTTTTTCTTTTGAAAAGTCTATTTTGGACAAACTAGTTACAAGTTCATGTTTACTCAGATAGGCAATGGATTTGAAGTTTAAATGATTTAGTCTCTTATGCCACAACTAGTTTTTAGATGATTTGGAAGCAATAAAACAAACTGGTGCATAAGTTTGATCATTCCAACTAACTTTATATGTGTTTCCACAACGTTTGCCAGTTAGTATGATTTCATCAGTTAAAGTTTTTACTGAACATGAGTTTTTGTCAAATTGTACTAAGAATCAACTGTCGCATAACTGACTGATGCTAATCAAGTTATACTTCAGGTTTTCTACTAATAGAACATCTTTAAAAGTAAAGTTACCATGGATAAGCTTACCCTTACCCACAGTTCTACCTTTGGAATTGTCCCCGAAACTGATGTTTGGACCACTGTATTTGATCAGTTGAGATAACGTACTTGCATCTCCTGTCATATGTCTCGAACATCCACTGTCCAAATACCATATTGAGTTCTTGTTTGTACCTGTTACCTGCAATCACACACATAATATAACTTGGCACCCATATCTATTTGGGTCCTGAACTGATTAGTCCCTTAGGAACCCACACTTGGATTAGTCTAACAGACTTTCCAGTAGTTGTATTCCAAATGATTTTTCTCGGCTTTTGTGTTCTTGGTGTGTAGTGTACAGATGATACAATGTGTGTTTTAGCTTTATTCAACTGATTGTTCAGTCTATATCTCTTCTGAGCTGGCTTGCAGTTATAGTAATTGAAATAGCTATTCGAATAGTTCTTGTGAAACCTCTTTGATGCCTGACTTTGTGAATCAGTTGAGAATTTTTTACTATAACCAATCCCATATCTTCTAGCCTTGTTCATATTCTCAGTAGGTTGCTCAATCAGTTTACTGGGCTCAATTTGTTCTTGTACCACTGTTGTTTTGACAAAGTGAATGTATTTTCCTTTGTCTATTTTTAGCTTTGGTTGAGTATCATTTGGATACATTTCTCCTTGAGTGTTGAACCCTAAACCAGTTTTATCAAAAACTGATTTTGTGAATTCTGCATCTCATTCAGTGCAGTAGATGACTTGTTCCAAGACTGAATGAGCTCAGTTTGTTTTGAGTTTTCGAGAATCAACTTCTTGATCAATGACTGATTTTTGTCTCTCTCTGCTTTTAACTCAGCAATTTCCCTTTTTAGACTCAACCCATCAACTGATTCATCAGTTTTGGTTTTATTGTCTGTGGAATCAGTTTGCTTTGCTTCGATTTTTTCAAATGATGATGCAAGCTTTTGATACTCATTTACCATGTCATGTAGTGTTAGAATGAGTTCTTCTCGTGTGAAATCAGTTGAGATGAAATCAAATACATGTTGACTAGATGATTCTTCTTCTGCATCATTAGCCATCCAGCACTTGACATCCTCATCATCACTAGAGCTGCATGAGCTTTCTGGTTCTGACTCCTCACTGTCAGTTTCTGCCCATTTAGATTTGTTTTCTTCAGCTAAGATTACCTCATGTTTCTTTCTGAAAGACTTCTTATCTTCCTTGGGTCTTCTTTTGTGTTCATATGATTTCTTTCTTTTATCAGTTGAGCCTTGACTTTCCTTCTTGGGTTTAGGATAATCAGCAATAAAGTGACCTGATTTGCCACAGTTGTAGCAGGCATTTGATTCATCTTTGGAGCTGTTCCTTTGGTATGGCTTATGGAAGTTTCCTTGATTCTTTCTCATGAACCTTCCAAATTTTTTGATGAACAATGACATAGCATCACTGCTCAACTGATCAGCAGATTTCTCGACTGAACTGATTGGTTCTGTTCTGACAGTAGCTAGAGCAGTTGTGGCTGCAGGGGTAGATGGTTCTCCTTCTCTGGTCTGCAGCTCAAATTCATAAGCCTTTAAATCAGAAAACAGATCATGAAGTTCAATTTGGTCCAGATCTTTGGACTCCCTCATTGCCATGGTCTTGACATCCCATTCCTTAGGAAGACCTCTCATTACCTTCAGTGCAATCTCTTTGTTGGTATACACTTTTCCAAGTGCATTTAACTCATTGATGATACTGCTTACTCTTTCATCATACTCGTGCATTGACTCTCCTGCTTTCATTTTGATGTTATCAAACTTTGAACAACAACAGAAAGTTTATTTTTTTTTGTTTGATCATTTCCTTCTTACAACTAGATCAGCTTTTCCCAAATTTCTTTGGCTGTCTTACACATCTTTATTTTGCTGAAGGTTACTTTGTCCAGCGTTTTGTACAGAATGTCTTTGGCCACATTATCAAGATTTGCTTTTCTTTTATCTTCAGTTGTCTATTCATCTCTGGGCTTTTCTATTCTTTGTGGTGCCCCTTCTGTTATGGCAACTGCTGTATTTGTTTTTAGAATCTTCATGGGTCCATCAGTTATGACATACCACATGTCATCATCTTGTGCAGCTAAATGAGCCTGCATTCTGATTTTCCAATCATCAAATTCTTCTCTGGAGAACATAGGAATTTTGTTGAATGAAGTCATGCTAGCAAGTTTATGGATCAAAAGTATTCAAGACGAAGATTCAACCGCTCTGATACCACTTGATAGGATTGATTAACGTATCAAGAGTTTTTAGAAGGGGGTTGAATAAACACTCACAATTAAAACTGATATTTTAGAATTTTGAGTTCAGATTGGTGACAAACTGATTCTTGGAATCTTGTTGGTCAATGACAATCAGTTAAACTAAAGTAGTTGCGGAAAGTAACTAACTGAAAGATAGAATACAAAACTGAAATAAAATACACAAGGATTGTTTCTGGATGTTCGGAGATTTCAATTACCCCTACGTCACCTCTTCTATCTCAAGGATAGGATTTCCCCTAAAAAACTTTGATCGAATACAAGATTTGTACTGACCCACTTCAGTTTGAACTTATCACTGCCAAAAGCTGAAACTCTTAGTATTACAAAATGTTCTCAGTGCGTAACTGATCTTAGCACTATCGAATTTAACGATTATTACAAAGTGCTAGTGAGCTCAAATTGTAGCCTAGACTGCTACGAATAAACCAAGTAAGAGTGAGCTAATATTTTAGCAGAGTAACAGCAAGCTTTTAATCGAGTGATCTCCTTATTCAGCTGTTCTTCTGTCATATTTATAAGCTTCCCTTCCAACGGTAACTTGAGATATATTTGAATCTTTGTATCCGTTGATTGCCACTTCATTATTCCTTGGTAATTGTTTGCTTCATTTATTGTAATGCGGGTCTTAATTACTTTAGCCGAAATGCGTTGTTCTAAGCTGTATTGATAGAAGTGCGGCGTTTCATATTCAGTTGCATTCTTCTATGTCTCTTTGTCAGTTGAATATTCTTTCCCGAGACATGTTTAGTTGAAGGATCGGTTGAATGTATTATTTTTCGGTTGACGTGTTCCAGATTTGCTGGTGAGGAGAATAACTGAATTGTGTTTGAGTTGCGTATATTAGTTTACTAGATTCAGTTGCTGAGTTCAGTTTACTCGATCAGTTGGTTCGTATTTTCAGTTGGTTCATATTTTGTCAAACGCCGGAATTTAATTTCCAACACAGATGAAAGTTGATATTGCTGAATTTGTATCCAAGTGTCTGAATTTCCAACAGGTAAAAGCTGAAAGAAAGAAATCAGGAGGATTTAATGATACATCGAGGGAGTTTAGAAACGTGCCTTTGCGTTTTAAAACGCTCGAATACGCGATTGTCGTCGCGGGGCACGAGGAAGAACGAACGGGCAACGAAGAATCCTTTTTTTTTCTCTCCAATTTTTCGAATATGAAACAAAGAAGATGGCTAGAGTTGGTAAAGGACTACGACTCTGACATTAGCTACCATCCGAGAAAAGCTAATGTGGTAGTAGATGCATTGAGTAGAAAGACAGCAGTTATCAATCAATTATCACTTCAGCGACCATTATAGTCAGAGATACAACATTTTTAGCTTATAGTGTATGCTAGGGGCGATGCCCCTAATCTTGCCACCATGATAGTACAGTCGATTTTGAGAGATAGAATCTGTGAGGTACAGTCTACGGATGAGCAAGTGGAGATTGAGAGATGAAGCCCAAGGGCCGGAAGCTTTACACTGAAGTGGAGGGTATTGTTCGTTACCGATATCGTTTATGTTTTCCTAGTGGAAATTCATTTAGAGAGGTCATTATGAAGGAAGCTTATGACAAGCCATATTCCATTCATCCTGGAAGCACAAAGATGCACAAGGATCTTCAATTATTGTATTGGTGGCCGGGTATAAAGAGGGATATCTTGCGATTTGTATCCAAGTGTTTGACATGTCAGGGAGTTAAAGCAGAGCATTAGTGGTCATAAGGAAAACTTAAGCCACTTCCTATTTCCGAGTGGAAATGGGATAATATTACAATGAAATTTGTTGTGGGATTACCGAAGACTATCAAGGGGTTTAATGCAATATGGGTGGTAGTGGATCGTCTTACGAAATCAGCGCATTTTCTACCTATTCAGACGACATTCACCATGACACAGTATGTCGAGTTATATATTCGAGAGATAGTTTGTCTGCATGGATCCCCGTATCTTTTGTTTCTGACAGAGATCCGAGATTTACATCATCTTTCTGTAAGATTCTGCAAGCAGCGATGGGGAATAAATTATTATTCAGCATGACATTCCATCCTCAAACCGCTGGTCAGTCAGAGAGAGTTATTACAATTTTGGAGGATCTACTTCGAGGTTGTGTCATTGATTTTCAAGGAAGTTGGGAACCGAAGTTGCCACTAGTGGAGTGTACCTACAATAATAGCTATCAATCATCAATAGGGATGGCTCTTTATGAGGCAATTTATGGAAGGAACTGTAGATTACCCATACATTGGGACGAGGTTGGTGAAATAGGAGAATTTGGTCCAGAATTCATCAAGAAAACAGCAGAGCTAGTAGTCAAAATTCGAGATAGAATGAAGACTGCACAAGGCCGACAGAAAAGATATGCCAACAAGCGAAGAAGAGAGTTAGATTTTGCAGTAGGCGACCACGTTTTTGTGAAAACAGTACCTATGAAGGGCGTTATAGGATTTGGCAAGAAAGGAAAACTTAGTCCAAGATTCATAGGGCCATTTGAGATTTTGGAAAAGATTGAAACAATAGCCTATAAAGTGACATTTCCACCAATGTTATCCGGAGTACACAATGTGTTCCACATATCTATGATGCGAAAGTACATGTCAAACCCTTCACATGTAATAAATCATGAACCACGACAATTGACTCTAAATATGACATATGAGGAAAGACCCATACAAATCTTAGCTAGACAAGAAAGAAGACTCTCAAAACAAAGTTATATCAATGATCAAATTCAAATGACTAAATCACTCGGAGGAAGAAGCCGCTTGGGAAACCGAGAGGGACACGAGCAGTCGCTAATCAGAGTTATTTGGTAAGTTCTAATTTCGAGGACGAAATTTTATTTAAGGGAGTGAGGAATTGTAACGTCTAAAAATAAAACGACGTAATCCAACTGCATGCGAATCTAGGGAAAATGGATAATAGCTAATTAAATGATTTCAATGGGTTTAATTAATTATGTTTGATATGTTTATATGGTTATGAAGTAGTTTTCTACTTGAATGCATAAAACTGTATTTTTATAAAATTTATTCAAGTTGCGATCGAGAAACGGAAACCGAGAACTGAAAAAGGGAAAATATTTTTATTAAATAATTGTTTTTAATTATTTAAAATAAGGTTGATCCTAAATGATAGTTTTGAAAATAAGGTGTTTTAAGGTGATTTTATACGTCGAGACGTAATTTTTAACGGTATTTTTTTCGACGAAAACAAGAACTTTTTGACAACTCGGCTAATATCTTCACAAACTTTCCTAAACGAAATATTTTAAAAATACACTAAAGGGCTTAATGGGACTATTATACTAGACTAATGTGCTCTAGCTAGCACACCTATGTATTTACTAAAATAAAAGCCTAAAACCCTTTTCGTTAAATTGATAACACACGTCCCCATCACTTAATCAACAAGGACACTCCCCTACCCTCAAGAACACACGCACACACGAGTAGTTCTTCAAGGAACGCCACGTTTTGCAAAGGAAATTCAGCCAAGGTTATACGTCGTCGTTTTTCGCATCACCAACACGTTTTCGTGCATTATATACGCAAAGGCACGCCATACACCTTTCTTGTCTCATTTGTCACACCATAATATTGTTTTGAATTACATTTGCATGAAAAACATGATTTCATTTTTATATTTTCTTTTTATGCACTTTCATGTGAACAAATTGTGTTTTCATGATCCAAACTTATGTTATCATTGCACGAAAGGGCTGCCATGTTACTATATCTTGGTGGGATGCTTTCCATCATATTAACGGTCCTTAGATGTCAAGACGTAGGTTGCACATGAAGGGAGCAAGCTGGAACGAATTGTTTCATGATTAAGCACTATGGTTCGGTTACGGGGGGACCATGGCTCATGTCTCAGCCAGGGCTTGACCAGGGCTAGGGATACACGTGGTTGGTTGTATAGAATAGTCCTAGACATGCTAGGACTCGTGCGCAGCGGCTAGGAAGGAGTCCTTGCGTGATAGGACTCCACCCATGCAAGCCGAGCATAACAGCTACGTGCGAGGGGTCAGGGCTCGACCAGAGGGCCGGGCTGGGTCTTACAGGGTCCTACAAGGGTCCTGAGAGTGAGGGTAATCAAGCAAAACTTGCACTGTGAAATCCTCAATAAAAATATGACTTTGTATGCTCAAAAATTAATCTCAAATGCACGATGTCAAGTAATAGTATAATGTACATGAGTACGAGTATCGTTCCACTGGAGACTGTGTTTTACAATTATTATTTTCAGTTATTAAATCTTTAGCAACGAAAATTGATTGAGTGATTATTACTACTATGCTCAAATAAGTACGCAAATAAAAAGATACAAGAATGGAATAATGAAATATAATACCTAAAAATGCTTGATTAAAATTCAATGAGAAATGAATTTGTTGGGAATATCGGTTCACCTACCCCTCGTTAATTAATTAATTCGTTCGATAATGATTGTTTGCTTCCGACAGGATTTCCTATTCAATTGAATGAACTCTCTCGAGCTATGTCAAACTAATTCTACTCAATGAAGTAATTAAATATCTTTAATTATTTATCAAGAGTGAATTGCATGTCGATTTATGAAATCTCTTAGTTTTCGACCCTTAGGACTATGACTATCGACGCGTATCCAGTTTCATATGTCTATGTAAATTGTAGATCCACGGATTATACTACTCGTTCCTATCACAAGTTATTCTCTCGAACTCACTCGCAATATAAAAAAAGTTGTCAAAGTTAGCTACGCTCTAACAACACGATAAAACAATAGTATAATCAAGTTAACGCAACAATCAAAATATAAATTAATTAGATCAAAGTTTGGTGTAAGATCCCCTTAAATCTCAACAAATAATATAGTTAGCTACTCGAATTCATATTAGAAATAAACAAATCTAAGTTTAAATGATAAAAACTAAATTAGAAATACTGGAATTGACGAAAAACACGAAGAGCGATGCCCGGAAATCTTCAAATCTTCAATCCAAGCACAAAATTCTCTCCCAAGCTTGCGGCGGCTCTCCAATGAAGTCTGAATAATCCTCGGATTTCGTGCCTCTCCCTTCCATATCATCCATATCCAGAAAAATAAGGTAAGGAATCGTCCACAATTTTTTCCAAAAATACAGGCGCGCCGGGCCGGACATAAGTTTCTGCCCGGGCGGATGACTTTCGCAAAAAAATATTTTATCACAGCTCTCAAGCGCCCGGGCAGATGTGAATTTGCGCCCGGGCGGAAGTCCTTCGCAAAGTAATTCTTTTTTCTTCATGTTTGCATGAATCTCATGCATTTTCACACCGAGACACATGATTAATAATAAAACATAATATAAACTAAAATGTGACAAAATGCATGCAATCTAAACGATAAATGCAACACAATGGGACAAAACATGACATGAAAAACAAGTAAAATCCACCTATATCAAACCCCCAATACTAACCTTTTGCTCGCCCTCGAGCAAAACAGGTGACAAGAAAAATTAGAACATGACACAAAGTAGCTCGACAGTGAATTCATAGTCATCAACTAGCCTTAGCGAAACTCAACATATTCCCTTGTCAATCAATGCAAAAGCACAATTCTTCGCACTATCTTTTGGTCTAGACATTGTTTCAAGTAAAACCTGAACGTGTATGTGTGTTTCTTTAGGCCTAGCATCATAAATGACAGAGGGGTCCATTCTCAACCATTGTCGGATATTTAAATCAGTCTGTTAGTGTAAATCTTACTCTCCTTTATTCCTCTGTACTCAGTAACCATCAACAACTATTTTTCTCTTTTTTTTCTTGAATAGGAATACGGTAATGAACAGACTATATTAGAAATTTTCATTTCCGATTCATATCCATGTTTTTCATTTTTAGCCAGGAATAGAATTTCATTCCTTTATTCGGCTCTCCAACACCTTACATCTCCACCTTTAGCCAAGAATAGGATTTCATTCCTTTATTCGGCTCTCCCAACACCTTACATCTCCAACTTTCTTTTTTTTACGCTGTTGATAGATACCTCGATTCAAGAGAATATCGTCAAGTACAATTTACACCTTCAAACATCTTCGTTCCCCACTTTAGTTTTAAATTTTCACCATCTTATCATGCATGTTTCTAGTTCTAACATTTGTGCAAAGAATGCTCAACGTTTTAAATAAAACGTCATGACTTTACCACAGTAGGTGCTAAAGAAGTGCAATTACACTACAGACAAGACATGTTTCATCACTTCATAATCATCCTTGACTAACAAGTCTACTTCAAACACTGTCAGCTGACACACCAATGCAAAATGATAAACACTAAATGCCAACAAATAAAACTAACAAATAAAAAAATGACACATAACACAACACCCATCCACCCCTCAATACTAAAGTCGAGCAGTGTCCCCAATGCAACAGACGATAGAAAAGAGACAGATAGTGCATAACAAAACAGATGCAATATGACCTAAACATGCAACAGAAATAGAAATAAACAAAAATGATCTAAACGAAATGCAAGAACTAAAAGAAAAGGTACAGAAGTGACTCCCCTCTCAATGATCATCCTCCTCGTGCGCCTCTAGGGGAATGACGCCAGCGTCTGGCTCTGGTGCATCTGCATAGTGGAAATAAGTTTCCGCCCGGGCAGATAACTCTCGGCTTTTTAAAAAAAATTTTGAAAGGGCGCGCCCGGGCGGATGTAAATATCCGCCCGGGTGGAAACCTCACGGCAATTCATAATTTTTTGATAAAAGAAGCGCGCTCGAGGGGTAATAAATTTGCGCCTGGGCGGAAGCTTCACGGCATTCCCCCCCTTTTTATATAGAATAAAAAGAACACAAAATAAAAATCGAATTAAAACGAGTAAAGAGGGAAAGAAATTAGTTCTCAATTTATAGTCGAGAGCTAGACTGCAAGTTCCCCTCAGTTCTGATTGTTTTGGAATTGAGTGACTCCAATTTGTCATTCCCCTGTGCCACCTAAATATTTCTTCAGTCGTTGAGCATTGACTGTGAATGGCTCAATTTTTTCATCTCTCATAGTTATGTCTCCCGAGGGAAACACCTTGGTGATCATGTAAGGCCGGTCCACCTTGACTTGAGCTTGCCAGGAACCAGGCGCAGCTTGGAGTTGTATAGCAGCACCGCTTCACCTTCTTTGAATTCTCTCGGCGTGATGCGCTTGTCAGGTGCTAGATTTGTACGCTCTAAGTACACGTACTTCAGGTGTGGAGGCCGTGGTTTTAGCTCACGTGTTGGCGGTTCCTCAATGCTTTACTTCTGAGGGGTCAAATCTCTTCGATCCCCCATGTCCTCCAATTTCATCCTTTCTGGCTTCCATTGATGGTTGGCATTACAGTTCGCCACTCTTGCAGATTTTTCTTCATCAAGTTCATCCTTCTTCAATTTAGTGGTGAGCATGGCTTCCAATGGGTCCTTCATAGCATCCTGCACAAATTGACACACAAGTGAATCTGATGAATCAACCATAAGACAATAATTAGTGTGCAGTGTGTGCTTAAGAGCGTTAAAAACATTAAAAGTGATTTCTTCATTTCCCACTCTCAATCTCAACTTCCCTTATTGCACTTCAATCACGGCCTTGCCAGTTGCAAGGAACAGTCTCCCTAAAATCAAAGGCATCTCTCTATCCTCTTCCATGTCAAGCACCACAAAATCTGTAGGAAATGTAAACTTTCCCACTTTTACCAACACATCTTCTTTGACTCCTCGTGGATGTTTGACGGATCCGTCAGCTAGTTGCAAGGACATCTGTGTCGGTTTAGGCTCGCCCAATCCAAGTTTCCTGAATACAGATAAAGGCATAAGATTAATACTTGCACCAAGATCACGTAAAGCCTTGTGAAAAACAACATCACCAATTATGCAAGGAATAAAAAAACTCCCTGGATATTTTAGTTTCAGTGGGATTTTGTTTTGCACTAAAGCAGAGCAATTTTCCGTTAAGTTCACCGTCATGTGATCCTCCAACTTCCTCTTGTTAGATAATATTTCTTTCAAAAATTTAGCATAACTAGGCATTTGCATCAAAGCATAGGCAAAAGGAATATTGATATGCAATTTTTGGAATACCTCAAGAAACTTACCAAATTGTGCATCAAGTTTTGCCTTTTTTAATGCTGCAGGATAAGGTGGAGGAATAACAATTTTAGATTGTGCATTGGGTGCTGGTGTTGAGTGGGAAGACTTACCTTTTGATGACTTAGTATGTTCATCATGTGCTTGAGTTCTTTCTGCTCTTCTGGCCTCTAAGATCTTTACACTCTTTAACTCGATGGCCTTCACTTGCTCTTTTGGATTGGTCTCTGTGTTACTTGGAAAGGTTCCCGGCTCTCTATTTGCTATCATCTTTGCCAATTGTCCAATCTGATTCTCTAGCCCCTTTATTGACGCGTCTTGATTTTGGAGTCTAGTTTCAGTGAACTAGATAAACTTCGACATCATCTGCTCTATCTTGGACTTTTCTTCTCTAGGAGGTTCAGATCTGAAAATCGGTTGTTTCCCATATTGTTGTCCTCATTGTGGTCGATTCTGACTGTTTTGACCACCCCATGAGAAGTTGAGATGTTTTCTCCATCCAGGATTGTATGTGTTTGAGTACGGATCATTCCTCGGACGGTTTTGGACTCTCACTTGATTCACCGGTGCCTCATTTTGCACATAGAAGGGATTGTCATCTTGAAATTCCTTCACAAAATATTCACCTCCACGCTTTTCACAGAATATCTCATGAAGACGCATAGCTGTGCCACCCATGTTCAAGTCATCTAGTTTCCTGTTCAAAACATCAAGTTGTGCAGTAATAGCAGAAAGGTCAGTTACTTGGTGGACTCCTGCACTTCTCCGCTGGTTGTTCCTTTCAGATTGAGGATGATAGCTGCTAGCAGCCATCTCCAACAACAGCTCATATCCCTCTTCAGCAATCTTCCTCAATAGGTTTCCACATGCAGCAACATCTATCATGGTATGATTAGGAGTAAGCAAGCCATAATAAAAGGTTGGAACGACTAACCCAAGTGGCAGTTCGTGATGAGAGCATCTTCGCAATAGATCTTTGAAGCGTTCTCATGCCTCATATAAAGACTCCTGGTCGAATTGAGCAAATGTGGTGATGTCTGCCCACAGCTTCATGGTCTTGGATGGAGGAAAATATTTAATGAGAAATGCTTTGGCCATGTCCTGCCATGTGGTGATCGAACCTACAGGCAAACAATTCAACCATGCTTAGCTTTATCATGTAGGGAGAAAGGAAATAAACGCAATCTAACAGCATCATCAGAAACACCATTAAATTTAAAAGTATCGCAAATTTCGAGAAAATCTACGATGTGCGTGTTTGATTCATCTACTGCAGATCCTACAAATTGGACTATGTTCTGAATCATTTGAATTATAGCTGGTTTGATTTCGAAGTGGTTTGCCCACACAATAGGCCTCACAATGCTGGGGCGTGCTCCATCCAAAGAGGGTTGGGCATACTCTTATGTGGCGAGGCATCTCAACATGTCTATCTTCACGATGTTCCACCTCACGATCGTTCTCGTGCCTCTCCATCAGTTTTTTCAGTCTCTACTGCTGTCTTCTCCTGCGGAAAGTTCTTTCAATTTCAGGGTCGAACTGCTCAAGCTCCACGTCAAGTGACTTTGGCATGCACTGGACGAGATATCTATAACAGAATATGGAGTGTTAATTTAATAAAATGAAACAATGCTAAAGAAAATAACTAATAATAAAATTGTGAATTAACAGTCTCCGACAACGGCGCTAAAAACTTGATCGAGCAAAACTTGCACTGTGGAATCCTCAATAAAAATATGACTTTGTATGCTCAAAAATTAATCGCAAGTGTACGATGTCAAGTAATAGTATAATGTACATGAGTATGAGTATCACTCCACTGGAGACTGTGTTTTACAATTATTATTTTTAGTTATTCAATCTTTAGCAACAAAAATTGATTGAGTGATTATTACTACTATGCTCAAATAAGTACGCAAATAAAATGATTCAAGAATGGAATAATGAAATATAATACCTAAAAATGCTTGATTAAAATTCAATGAGAAATGAATTTGTTGGGAATATCGGTTCACCTACCCCTCGTTAATTAATTAATTCGTTCGATAATGATTGTATGCTACCGACAGGATTTCCTATTCAATTGAACACACTCTCTCGAGCTATGTCAAACTAATTCTACTCAATGAAGTAGTTAAATGTCTTTAATTATTTATCAAAAGTGAATTGCATGTCAATTTATAAAATCTTCTAGTTTTCGACCCTTAGGACTATGACTATTGGCGTGTATCCAATTTCATATGCCTATGTAAATTGTAGATCCACGGATTATACTACTCGTTTCTATCACAAGTTATTCTCTCGAACTCACTCGCAATATAAAAAACTTTATCAAAGTTAGCTACTCTCTAACAACACACTAAAACAATAGTATAATCAAGAATAACGCAAAAATCGAAATATAAATTAATTAGATCAAAGTTTGGGGTAAGATCCCCTTAAATCCCAACAAATAATATAGTTAGCTACTCGAATTCATATTAGAAATAAACAAAACTAAGTTTAAATGATAAAAACTAAATTAGAAATACTGGAATTGACAAAAAATACGAAGAGCGATGCCCAGAAATATTCAAATCTTCAATCCAAGCATAAAATTCTCTCCCAAGCTTGCTGCGGCTCTCCAATGAAGTCTGAATAATCCTCTGATTTCGTGCCTCTCCCTTCCATATCATCCATATCCAGAAAAATAAGGTAAGGAATCGTCCACAATTTTTTCCAAAAATACAGGCGCGCCGGGCCGGACATAAGTTTCTGCCCGGTCGGATGACTTTCGCAAAAATTGATTTTATCACAGCTCTCAAGCGCCCGGGCAGATGTGAATTTGCGCCTGGGCGGAAGTCCTTCGAAAAGTAATTCTTTTTTCTTCATGTTTGCATGAATCTCCTGCATTTTCACACCGAGACACACGATTAATAATAAAACATAATATAAACTAAAATGTGACAAAATGCATGCAATCTAAACGATAAATGCAACACGATGGGACAAAACATGACATGAAAAACACGTAAAATCCACCTATATCTGAGGGCTCGGTGGTGGCTTGAGAGTAAGGGTCTTAGCCAATTTTCAAAGAGTCCTAGGAATTGCTACTAGGTTCATGCGGCTCAGAATCTTTGTACAAGGGACTGCAACAAGATAGATTGAGTCCAGTAGGTTCACTAGGGTCCATGAGTGGTCTGGGAAGGGGCTGGCTTGGGGTGGCTTGGGTGCGGCTCGAGGGAAACGAGAGATGGCTCAAGGGAAAGGGTTATGGTTCGAATTTTAGGTTTTAATATCTAAGGGTTCAAACCGTGGTCCACAAGGGTCGAATCATGGTTCATCAGGGTAGTTTATGTAATAAAAGTCTATTTTTAAAGTTCAGAAAGAAAATATTAAAGTTTGAAATTAATTCGGAATTAAAATGCTCCACGAATTAATAATTACGAAATAAAACCAAAAGCCTCGAATTTAAGCTAAATAAAAATATCAGAAATTTTATTTAAGCTTAAATAATTATTAATGATGGTCTAGTGTCAACGAAAGAAAAAAAAATCAAAATCGTGAAATTTTACGTCTAGGGGTAAAACGATCATTTTACACCTAAAAATTAATAAATGTCATGGCAGTGCCCAAAATGCTGTAAAATATATTTATTTTAAATTTTTATGGAATTTTATGATGAAACGTTAACGCTAAAAGATATGTTGCATGTTTGATTTTAAAGAAAATTGATTATTATATGTATGAATTTTATAAAGTGATGAGAAAATGAAATATTGAAGGAAATGAAGTAATTGTGACTAATATGATTATATAATAATACGATGAATGTAAGGTCAAGGCTCAGTTGACGGATGAGAGTGTCGCTGATGTCCCCGCCGCCCAGTACTGTGGTAATAGCCTTGACAGCAGCCTTGACAAAATCAGCCGAGTATTTGCTCAAGTCAGTTCAGTAGTCCTTCTCTTCACTAGAACAACGGGTGTTAACAAGAATGGGGATGAATAGATAACAACAACAGTAGGATCAAGCAGCAAGAAAATGAGTGAACTAGACAAAACAACTGAGAAGGACCAGCTGATAAGAAGTCCAAGAAATGAACAAGTGTCCTAAGTCAATTTCTAGTCTATTGGACGGTTACTAGTCCATCGGAAATGTTTATTTTTTTTCATTTTGAATTGTATGTAAGAATATGTACTTACCTCTTTCAAATTAAAAGAAACATCTTTCATTATTATATGTGAATCTGTAAAATATTTTATCTACAATTAATTTCGTTATTTCAGTCTATCAGAATAATCAGTTCATCGGTCCATACTTAAGTTTTGTCAAACACAGAAAACGGAAAAATTGTTGGAATATAAGTTTCACAGCTTGAAAATTAAATCTGCAAAAGCACTAAATAACCAAAATGATTGAAAATAATCAAGAGATCGTACTAGAAGGAGATTTAAAACCGATGACATAAAGTTCAATAAACAAATTGGTAATTAGAACTGAAGACTTCGCTTAATTGAACTGGAAAAATCTTCATCAACTGAAGTATCCCAAACTGAAATGACATCAGTTTGTACTGATATTGTCCAGCTGAACTGATCTGCCGATGAGTTGACTTCTGATTAGTTAGTCACGACATTAGTTGTATAATTAGCCGAGAGACTGACAGTTCGTAACAAAGAAGAACAAATGAAACAGAGCAAAACAGTCTGATATCTCGTCCCACTGTGATATAAAGTCATCAGCTTGAACTAAACGACGATTCAACGAATATTAGTCATTAAATGCATTCAATGTAACCGTTGAGATCGAAGACTATATATAGATGATCGATTCAGTTGAAGAGTGTTGGTGAAAACATATTGGACAAACTATCCACAATTATCAATCAGTTGCGATAAATTCTTCGAGCATTTTTCTCAGTTTACAAATCACACACTTAAGCTCTTGTTTTCATTGTATTTATTCGTAGCATTCAGGATACTTGTTAAGAGCGATTCAGTTATTTGTTGTTTAATGTAAGATATTTAAAACTAAGAGTTTCAGTTTGGCTGTGTATAATCCCGACTGAAATAGATTATTACAATATGTAGTAATACGTCAAAGTCTTTTAGTGAAAAACATATATTTGAGATAGAAGAGGTGACGTAGGAGCATTTGAAGTCTTTAAACTTCCATAAAAATCACATGTTATATTTAATTATCTATTCAGTTTTCATATAACCTTATACTTAGTGTTCAATCTATATTTCAGTCTAATTTCGCACTATCATCAGTTGACTAATTTATATCAACAAAGAAGGTTTCAGGACCAATCAAATAAAAGACTGGTTCATACTCAAAAGATTTCCAAAATCCCGGTATTTATTCATCCCTCTCTTTTCTAAACACTCTTATATTAATCGATCCTATCAAAATTTATTAATGGGTTTTCATTGTGTGAAACATAATTTTTATTCAATTCTAAGAACATAATTTTAAAATTTTCAAGTTAAAACCAATTATTTACTATTAATAAATATTTGAAAAGAGTATCTCAAAAGTATATCAACAAATAAATTTAATTCTATTTTTTCTCTTTTTCATTTTTATTTTTTTCTCCATTTATTCTTCATGCCGTCTTCTACCATTATTTCCTCTCCTCTAATTTCTTACTTTCTTCTCTACAAATCTTTACTGCACACTCGACCCCGATGCTTTCACTATCTCTTTGATATGTGATTTACACATTTTATTCTACAGGAGAGAAGCTTTGGGTAAGGCTGAAATGGACATTATTTTAGTTTTGAGTATAATAATAGGCGACAATTTGTCACACCTCCCACTTGTTTTTAATTGTCAGCCCAAAAATAAGAACAGTGTCGGGCTCAAAAGTTATCAGGTTGGCCGTAAAAAAAGCAGCCCAACATGGAATGAAATGGGATGTTGTAACAATCACAATTTAATCGTATGTAAACCGAACTATTCCTTAAGGTTATGTGAAAGATGCCACTGTTTTGAAACTTATTTTCTCGTGCTCAAACGTAACGAAGGTTTCTAAATTTCACCAACTATTCCGGTATTTAGCGGATATAGCTCTTGTTGTATTCTCCTACAAATATTCTTCAAAATCTCCTAATCCGGTTCACGGCTAGAACAATTGTTCATCTTCTAAATTGTACTAGAAATTTAGAAGTATTTTGTGTTTGAGATCAAGAAAAATAAAATGGCTCGATTTTCCTTTGTGTGGTAATATTCAATTTGGTATTATTATCTTTATATATATTAATTGATACCGTGTAAATTATTTAACCTAATGGATTTATTCTAGTCCAACTAGAAGATAGTTTAATTATTTAAGTCCATCTAGAACTTCAATAATTTAGTATGATAGACTTGAACTTCCTACAAGCCCAAGATTCCATCGCATTACATCATTTTAATCATAATCTCAATTAATGATCCAATATCATCGGTGTAACTATTTTAACATGCTCGTCATTATGATGTACCCTTCATCTTCGAAATTACTTATATCTAAATAAGGCAGGTACTAATGTTTTTTGAACATTTCCACTTAAATAAGGTGCATTCCCCTTGACTATTTTTAGCAGTCATGTTCTCAAAATTTCTATAAGCGTCTATAAGCTTATCGTTTGATCCCATCAAACTCATTTTCTTATAAATTCAACTCCTTGAATATATTCTCTCAACGTGAATAAATGATCCAGTGCTTGTGTGACCCTCAATGGTTCAAGGATACATCTAGTCGTGGGTTCACAACTTTTTCTGATTCAGGACATTTTCTTTTATTTAGGCTTATCATAATTTACCCCATTCTATGCATCGACATTTGATCAAGATAAAATAAGAAATCATTTTCTGATATACCCATGGAATAATGATAAGAGCGTCTAGTAGCATCGTTTCATGATTCTCTAGGTATCACTAATAGTTCCTGCAAGAACCAATCGGTTATGATTAACGTACTGTACGGACCTTTCATCTCATATATCCCAATCGAATCTGCAACCATTGGTTCATTAAGGGTTTCATATTATATTCGATAGCTATGTGATATAATCATGAAATATTCATAATGTCATCGCATGCACAACTAGAGAACTCTTTCCCTAATGTAAATCTCATACTCTAGCAAGAGATTTCATTCATTTTTATTTCGTTAGATCACATAGGATATCCACACATGTAGGTGAGGGGTGAATACCTGACTACAATGCACTGGCTCCTACACTTTGCAATTGCACCTAACCTCTCCACCTTGTGACCCTCGTGGAGTTGGTAAATGAGTCAAAACACAATCCTAATATGTATAGTGTGGGTACCCGGACACTAATTCATTTTTTAACCGTTCTTGGGAATAACTGGATCAATTAAATAAACTGGGTCTAAATTTTATTTTTTTTAAATACAAGTGCGGAAACATAATGGAATCAATCTGATATAAACATCCACATAAAAATACAAGTCTTGTACAATTACATTAAAATCAAACTAGGGTTCAACTACTATATATCAAGTGCTGAAGCTTATTCTACTTCTGGGTCCGAATCTCCACGCTAACTGTAATCTCTCATCCTCTTCTTGACCCTGTTGATGTCCCACCTGTTGTCATGCACACATAAAACACAACAACAACCGGATAACTCTGGTGAGAATTACATTCCTCGTATAAACAATGTGTACATGCAATCATATAACAAATATAAAAGCATGAAACAGATATCAATCACATGAAGCCGTTGACACGAGGATCACAGAAATAAACTCAGATCGAAAATCGGACGGACGGATTTTGAACAAATCAATTTCTAGTACTTGAGAATTCTCCCGAGCTTCCTTCGTTTCTTTTTTTTTTTTATTTTCCTTTCTGAATGCTGAAGAATAACATTGCTGATGATATATATTATGCATGAGAATTAACAAGTGGCTCATTCTTTACTCAGCACGTCTCGGGCATATGCGCGACCCTCCTCGGTGCATATGCGTGAGACATTCTGTCTCGGTGCTTATCTTCTCGGCAGCTTCCGCATATGGGCGCACCATTGTCGCGCATATGCGCGAGACATATTGTCTCGGCTGCACATGCTCGTGCATATGTGCGCACCCACTTCGCGCATATGCGCGAGGTCCTCTGCCCATCTCGCGCATATGCGCGCATCGGTGCCGTGCATATGCGCGAGGTGTTCTATCCTCGCACATCGAATATCACATGCAAACTCAAATCAAGTCTCGGGGAGGTCCTTCATAATCATATCAATTCAAAATCAAGAATCGCAGATTAACAGCAAAATAAATCTCGGGCATTACATTTCTCCCCTCCTACGATACGATTTCGTCCCCGAAATCACAGGCAATCAAATCATATCAAAAAGAAATGTATAATAGAAGTTAATCAGAAAACTCACATTAGTGAAATAACTCTGGGAATCTCTGTCTCATGTCTGACTCAGTCTCTCATGTAGCTTCTTCTATGCCATGACGACTCCACTGAACTTTCACAAGCAGAATAATCTTCGTTCTGAGCTGATTTTCCTTACGACCAAGATTCTGGAACAGCTTCTCGAACTAACTCAATGTCTCGTCAAGTTTGGCCTCGTCTGGCTGAATAATATGAGATGCATCAGGAAGATATTTCCTCAATAATGATACATGAAAGATATCATGTATTCCGATAAAGATGGAGGTAATGCGAGTCGATATGCACGATCTCCTATCTTCTCGAGAATCTCATAGGGCCCAATGTAACGTGGAGACAGTTTCCCTTTCTTGCCAAATCTCAACACATCTGAAAGGAGAAATCTTCAAGAATACTCTATCTCCTGCCTCAAATATCAATTGTCTATGTCGAACATTGGCATATTTGGCATGTCTGTCTTGAGCTGTCTTCATTCTCTTCTAAATAAGCTTCACTTTCACAGTCATATCTCTAATCATATCAGGTCCAATCTCAGGTACCTCAGATATATCATCCCAATACAGAGGGGATATGCACATCTTACCGTACAATGCTCCAAATGGTGCCATCTCTATACTCGTCTGATAGCTGTTGTTGTACGAAAACTCACAGAGTGGCAAAGAATCTTGCCAACTAGTGCCAACATCTAGCACTACAGCTCTAAGCATATCCTCCAATGTTTGGATAGTCCGCTCTGACTGTCCGTCTGCATGTGGATGATATGCTGTACTCAGATGTAACTTTGTACCTAGAGCCTGCTGCAAACTGTGCCAAAAGTGCGAAGTAAACCGAGGACCGGTCTGATACAATCGACTTCGGCACTCCATGCAATCTGACCACTTCTCTGACATAGATCTCTGCCATTTGGTCATGTCTATACATCATCTTATACGGAATAAAACATGCGGATTTGGTCAATCTATCAATAACGACCTAAATCTCATCGCAACCTCGGGAGGAACGCGGTAACTTTGTCACGAAGTCCATGGAAATGTGATACCATTTCCATTCAGGAATGGACAAATTCTGTAATAGACCTCTTGGTTTCTTTCCTTCCGTTTTTATCTGTTAGTAATTCAAACACTTGGATACAAATTCATCAATATCAGCTTTCATCTGTTTCCACCAAAACTGTCTTTTTAAATAATTGTACATCTTTCTGCCACCAGGATTATAACGGCCCGAAAATTCGTGTATGAAAATTTACGGAAAAAGTAAAAATTTTCTTTTTAAAATAATCAAAATTTCCTCATTCACAATATCAACTGATAAATCAAGTTTCGATGTTCAAAATAGCAGCGGAAGAAATTATTACTTGCCAAAATAACAAGTTAAAATATTCAACAACTGATAAAATATTTGAGTATCAAAAAAATGGCAAGTGCTGAAACTGAGGTCCTCGGGTGTCACTACTGCCGACTCAAGCTAGCTCACTGGTTCCCGCCCTCGATTCCGACATCATCAGTACCTACAACAATCAAGTCTAGTGAGTCTAAAGACTCAACATGCATATATCGTAAATAACAAGTAAATAATATAGTAAAACTTGCATGGGATAAAAATATCATGTCATGAGGCATACGTGAAAATAGCTTGTCATGAGCAATTATAATACGTGCATAACTGAACTGAAAAATCATAGTAATAATGTTTGCTCCTTGGAGCCCTGTACTAAAATAGCTTGTAATAATTTTCTGGTGAGATTATGGTCTACGCAAGTGGTCCCTGAACTGAGCTGACCGATACTGGGGACCGGACCGGTAACTGGTGACCGGATTTACGTCTGATCAGACTACTGCCACAGTATACTGGGTGAAACAACTGAACTGACCGGTAATTGATGATTGGACCGGTAACTGGGGACCGGATTTAATCATGATAGTAAAGTGACCACAAGCAACATCGCATAAATCTCAAAATGAATATTTTTGCACGTAATATAATTAATTCACACAATTAAATATCCTGTAAAAATTTTACTGATGGATTGGATCGCTCCCAGGCTCGCTGCAACCTAAATATGCCATGAAAAATATGAAATGTATGTATGGGACCAAACTATGCAATAACATTCGAAAATGTGACAATTACACCGAACGATTTCGTATTTAATCATGACTCCGTACCAACCCGAGCCAACACTGAAACATCATATATTCATGATTAAAATACGCTTAAAATGATGAATTAATGCTCCTAAAATGATGCAAGTAGAATTTTAGGTGAATGGAGGACAAAACATGAAACGCTCTTTCGAGAGTCAATTTGGCACATCGCACCGTAAATTCTCGTATGACCTCAAAAATGATCCGAATCACAAACGGCCAAAAACATGACCTTCCTAACTCAATGAGGCACTGTCCAGTCCAAGGCCATAGGCTAAAAGCCAACCAAGAACTCGAACAAGCCACTGAACCGTCACAACAAGTTGCTGTCAAAAAATACAGCAACTGTGCTTTTGTTTCTTTGCGTTGTTTGCGAGGCTAATGGCCATTGGGGCTTGAACCACCGACCATAACCTCTTACCAACATCCCAAGGAATGATTTGAACCATGGATAAGGGCCCTAGGCCAGCCACAATTTGCATCACACCATAACTCCATCGAAAGTCACACGCGAGAGCACCCTTGCATGCGTGTGGTGTCTTGCTTCGTTTGTTGTCTCGTGTCGTTCCAGTGGCCATTTGATTGACAATGGAACAATCTAGACATCTAGGGGCCTGGTATGAATCATGGTTAGGGGCCATAGGCCAACCAAGATCCACACCATCCCTCAAAACCAAATGTTACACTTGATGAATTCGAAAAGGGTGAAGGGGATGTTCTTGTTGTTTAATTTAAAATCCGATTCACCATGGACCAAGCCACAAAAAGGGCGACTTAGTCACTTCTTAGACATTCTAGGGAAGTGATCTAACCATGGCTATAGGCCTTTAGGGGCAGCCATGATCAGAAACCTTTCCCTTGACCACAATCTGAATTTTTCGAAACTCATATGGACACAAATGGGAGGTTGCTGTCATCTTCGTGTTTCCAGCGTGCATGGGGTTGAATGAGTGGACCAACATGGTCCTAATGCATCCTAATACATGTCTAGATATCGCCTTGGGAGCCTGGAACCGAACCAATACCTGAAACCAACACAGAAAAGCAACCCGTGAAGAGCATCAAGAAAACCGAAAATCTCCATGTGTTGTTTTCTGAAAAATTCTTGAAACATTTCGGTTTTTGGATATCAAAACTTGATCATGGAATGAAAATAAATGATAATAGGACTTGATTGAAGAGTCAAGGAAGAATATATGCATGCCTAGTTTCGTTTGAAAGAAAAACGAAAGAATGAGACGATCCGGCGCGGAGGAGGTGGAACGCTTTCTTATCTTGCTTCTTGCTCGATTTTTCTCTCTAGTTTCTAGCTATGAGGATCACGAAATTTCTACTCTAAATGCTCTGAATTTTGGTCATGGGCGGTGGAGAATGATGGTTAGGAGGGTGAGGGGAAGATCCACTAATAAAGGGATTCAAAGGGAAAGACTAAGTCTATATCAAGTCTTCTTGGGGGGGAAATGAGGTGACCGATTTGCATGTCCAACAAGGCTAGGATAAGGTTGATCATTAATTAAATGGTGCTATAAAAATGAAGGGGATTATCCTACTAATTAAATACAAAGAAAGGGTCAAAGGTGGTGAGTTGGCAAGGCATGTTCTAGCAACTAAGGGTGGCCGAAATCTTACAATAAAAGGAAGGGGAAATGTTGTTTATTAAGTAAATTTTAATACCTTAAGAGCCTTACCTATCCTTTAATTAATTTAGTGAACTAACCCCTTAATTATGGAACTTAAATGAATTTATTTCTTACTCACCTCAAGTAACTAAATTAAATCCTCAAACCTCCTTATTAACTTAAATTAACTTACTTGCTAGCTAAAATAAATTCTGGAAATGTTTTCTGAATCTTAAATTTTATCTCTAAACTCCAACTCCAGTCCGGCCTTACTGAATTAACTGAACTGATAAAAAATCAAACTGCTGCATGAAATAATTAACTTAAGGAAAATAATTTAAACACTCATGAAATAAAATCATTTAAAATACTAGAATTATGCATGGCTTATACGTAGTCTTAAATTACGGGTTCTACAAGGATGAATACTGAATCGACTGCTATGCGCTACTGACAATATCTTTCGTTTCAAATCTGAAACATCTGGCACAATGAGACGATTATTCACATATAAAACACTGTCATGAACCTGATACTCGGATCGATGCCCTGCTCTGACCATCGCTATCTAGTTCTGCACATCCTGATCAACTTTCTGAGCCGCTTTAATTCTCAAAATCAGCTCTGGTTTGGCTTGAACAACATATAATCTCAACGGTTTACAATATGTCTCAAATATCAATCCAGAAAAACAACAATCTTCTATCAAATTTGAAACACCAATAGTCGATAAGGATAAAGAACATAAATTTTGACTCAGTGCATTAGCTGCTGCATTGGACTTTCCCGGATAGTACTTGATTTCACAATCAAAATCTTTAAGAAAATCAAGCCATCTTCGCTTCCTCATATTCAACTTTGATTGTGAAAACAAATATTTCAGGCTCTTATGATCAGAATAAATTTCAAACTTCTCACCTTAAAGATAATGTCGCCATATCTTCAAAACAACACAATGGCCGCCAATTCAAGATCATGAATTGGGTAGCGAGTTTCATGCGGCTTCAGCTGTCTCGAGGATAAGCAATGGCATGACCTCGCTGCATCAAAAGACAAACCAATCCTCTGTGAGAAGCATCACAATATACAACAAATCACTAGTACCTGATGGGATAGTCAACACCGGAGCACTGGTTAATTTTTTCTTCAGCTCTAAAACTGAACTCACAATCCTCTGAAAAAATAAAGGGTGCATTCTTCTGATTCAGCTGCGTAATAGGTTTAGCAATACTGAAAAAATCTTTAATAAATCGTCAATAATATCCTGCTAACCCATAAAACTACATATCTCAGGTACAGATGTCGGTATCGGCCAATTGATTACGGCCTCAACCTTGCTGAATCAACATAAATACTGTCTCCAGATATAATGTTACCCAAAAATACAACCTATCTCAACCAGAATTCACATTTCGACAGTTTGGCATATCATTTCTCAGCCCTCAGAGTTCTCAAAAAAATTCTCAAATGTTCGACATGATCAATCATATTCATGGAATAAATCAAAATATCATCGATAAAAATAATCACGAATTCATCGAGATATTTCTGAAACACACGGTTCATCAGACCCATAAACACAGCTGTAGCGTTTGTCAAACCAAACGGCTTGACTATAAACTCATAATGGCCATACCTAGTTCTGAATGCTATCTTCAGTATATCAGAATCTCTAACTCTCAGCTGATGATATCTAGATCTCGAATCGATCTTGGAATAAACAGAAGAACCCTGCAACTGATCAAATAAATCATCTATACGAGGCAAATGATACTTGTTCTTTACCGTTGCCTTGTTCAGTTGCCGGCAATCAATGCAGAATCTCATTGAACCGTCTTTCTTTCTCACAAACAGTACTGGAGCACCCCAAGGAGAAACACTCGGTGAGATGTACCCTTTGGCCAGTAAATATTCTAACTGCTCTTTTAATTCTTTCAATTCAATCGGTGCCATTCTGTACGGAGCTCTAAAAATCGGAAATGTACCTGGTACCAATTCCATTATGAAATCTATCTCTCTGACTGGAGGCAATCCCGAAATCTCATCTTGGAAGACATCAGCAAACTCACATACCACTGGCAAATCAGCCAATGATGGGCTCGATTTCAGTACATCAACTGAATAGACAAGAAACCCCTCTGCTCCTTTCTATAATAATCGAGTCATAGACATAGCAGATATCAAAGAAATTCTAGCTCTAGAACCCTTACTGTAATATTTCCATTCATCAGCCATATCAGGTCAGAATCTAAGAATCTTATGGAAAAAATCAACGGTAGCTCTGTACTTGGTCAGCATATCAATACCGATAATACAATCAAAATCAGATAACCCAAGTACAATACAATCTAACTCAATCTCATGCCCGTCATAATGTAGCATACAATGTTTCACAGAATTCACTGATATCAAACATGTCCCCAAAGGAGAAGAGACATACACTACAGCAGATAAAGACTCAACAGGCAAATCATGCATCAAAGTAAATCGCTGAAAATAAATGTATGAGAAGCACCCGTATCTATCAAAACATAAGCAGGGAAACCACAAAGATAACAGTTACCTGAAACAACATCATCTGGTGCTTCCTGGGCCTGTTCCTCGCTCAAAGAAAATACTCTGGCCTGCTGTCTAGGAGGCTGGCTAACTTTCTGGCTTCCTCATGGCCTTGGCTGTGACTGAGCTAGTGCTAGCTGAAAAGAATGAATAGTTGATGATCGTCTATCAGTTTGAGCCACTTATCCAGCTAATTCTTCTCCCTGGGATCCCAGGGAACCTCTCTGTGGACATACTTTAGCAAAATGTCCCTGCTGTCTGCAAATGCGGCAACTACCAAGTACTCCTTGACATTGCTCTGTTGGATGTCTCCCTCCGCAAGTTCTGCAATAAGCCCCGGTATAACCCTGGCTCTGTCGGGAACCACTGGAGCTAGAAGAACTGCTGCCAGAATTCTTAAACTGTCTTCCTCTGGCTTTCAAATAATCTTTCTTCCCGCTGCTGCTACTGCCACTCTCAAATCTAGGAGGCGGTTGATGAGACGGAGTCGAGGGTTGTCGTTGTGGTCTCGGTGTTGGGGCAACATACGAAGCTCTTTTCTACCTAATCAGACCCGCTTATGCTCCTTTGGCTCTATTCAGGGCATCAGCAAAATTATTTGGTCGCCTGGTGTTCACCAATGTAAATATCTCTGGATTCAGCCCATTGATGAACTGATCAGCAACAGCTTCGTCATTCTCGACAACATGTGGAGAAAAAAGCAACAAGGTAGAGAACTTGGCCACGTATTCTTCTATATTCAACTGACCCTGTCTCAGATTGGCAAACTCTGCACCCTTTTCTTTTCTGTACGACACTGGGAAAAATCTTTGATAAAATTTAGGCTTAAATATATTCCAAGTAATAGTCGTACCTCGATGCTCCAATGCTCTCTTTGTCGTGATCCACCAATTTTTAGCAACATCATGCAATTGGTGCCATATCTCTCGGAGTAGGCGCTCATCACTGTAATCCAACGAATCAAACAACATTTCTATGTCATCTAGCCAGCTCTCACAGTCAACTGATGTCTCAGTACCCTTCAGAATTGGCGGTTTGAACGACTGAAACCTCTTCAGCAGTGTTTCCATCAGAGTTGCTGTCACGTCCATCCGATTTGCTGAAGTACTGCCCTATTCTGGGACTCTTCGAGGAGGCATATCTGATTATCAAAATGATTAGTAACCCAATACAACAAATCTGTTTCAATCCTCCTCCGATCATCTTATTGCCGATCAAGAATCGGTTCTGATTCATTCTCCACAACACATGTTTCTAATCAAAGCAGATATTCAGGTAAACATGCATTTCAAAGCAGTAAAACATGCTAGCAATCAAAAGCAAGGAAGAGAACTCAATCTACCCCGCTCACTAACTTCTATCTCAATCTAAGGAACCTATAGTTCTGGAGCCTACAACTCTGATACCACCTGTTGTGGGGAACCGGACACTAATTGATCTATTAATCGTTCTTGGGAATAATTGGATCAATTCAATAAATTGGGTCTAATTTTTTTTTTTTTAAACACAAGTGCGGAAACATAATCGAATCAATCTGATATAAATATCCACATAAAAATATTGGTCTTGTACAATTACATTAAAATCAAACTAGGGTTCAACTACTATATATCAAGTGCTGAAGGCTATTCTACTTCTGGGTCCGAATCTCCACGCTAACTGTAATCTCTCATCCTCTTCTTGACCCTGATCATGTCCCACCTGTTGTCATGCACACATACAAACACAACAACAACCGGATAACTCCGGTGAGAAATACATTCCCAGTATAAACAATGTGTACATGCAATCATATAACAGATATAAAAGCATGAAACAGATATCAATCACATGTATCGTAATCTGAAAGACATGTATCGATATAAAACAATATATCAACTAGTGACTCATCATCTCAGACTCGACTCATCTCTAATCTAGGGATCCCGGTTTCTGGACATTGGCACAATATACCGAATATCCGCAATAGAAGCCGATCTACTCCTATGCAACATCGAAACAAACCAAACATCCAGTGTCTTGGCATCTCCGCCAAAGACTTGGCATCTCCGCCACAGACTACGCATCTCCGCCCATGACTCAATACATGCTTTGCTATAACTCAATAGACTAAGCATATTAATCTCATGAAATTGCAAACATCAATGCAATGAAATAAAGTATGTGATTTTTGGGAAACTCAAGTCCAATCTGACTCGAGTCGATCTCCCGGTTAACATTGATTTATAGCTTTCTTTTATTGGTCTGACGAAGTCGAAGTCTCTAATTCGAAGCATGTCAATACTCAATCTGGCAATGACAATATTGAGGAGTACAATGTCAATATACCACTCAATTCAATACTGGATATAATCAAAACTCAATCTAATTCTGTTTCAATGGCATAACTGCACAATCTCAATATATCCAGCAATACAAACATCAACAGATATCAATCTCAACTCATAATCGATCGACAAACAAAATCTGATATCAAATCTATATAATCTCAACAATTCAATTCTGAAAAATCATAACAATTCCATACGGTATCTTTTTTTCAATCTGGTTTCAATTATACAATGTCTACTATGTCAAGAACACCATGTATCAATCATATCTAATTTCTTCAATATCATATTTTCAAATCATAACAAAACGTAGTAAAAATTACGTCCGTGTGAAGCCGTTGACACGAGGATCACAGAATAAACTCATATTGAAAATCAGACGAACGGATTTTGAACAAATCAATTTCTAGTACTTGAGAATTCTCCGGAGCTTCCTTCGTTTCTTTTTTTTTTCCTTCTGAATTTTGAGGAATAACATTGCTTATGATATATATATCTCATGCATGAGAATGAACAAGTGGCTCATTCTTTACTCAGCACGACTCACGCATATGCGCGACCCTCCTCGGCGCATATGCGCGAGACATTATGTCTCGGTACTTATCTTCTCGGCAGCTCACGCATATGCGCGAGACCTACTGTCTCGGCTGCACATGCTCGTGCATATGCGTGCACTCGCTTCACGCATATGCGTGAGGTCCTCTGCCCATCTCGCGCATATGCGCGCATCGGTGCCGCGCATATACGTGAGGTGTTCTCTCCTCGCACATCGAATATCACATGCAAAGTCAAATCAAGTCTCGGAGGGGTCCTTCATAATCATATCAATTCAAAAACAATAATCGCAGATTAACAGCAAAATAAATCTCGGGCATTAGTTCTTAAGGACTAATTGTAACATCCCGAAAATTTGAAGGTCCACGAGAACCACATACATGCATGAAACGTCTACTGCTAAAATATTACTAGAAATTTTTTTTAGGCCGAAAATACACATACACAATCACATGTATAAAAGTCACACCATGTATTTTAAAAAGTCATCCAACCACTGAATAATAATAACTGATGTTAAATGAATCTTAAATGTAATCAATGTCCTAGTCCACTATTTTGAAATGACTCGAATGCAATACCCAAAAGTCCGTCAAACTCCACAATGTATAAAAAGTTGCGAAAAAATTTAAAAATAATGTTTCAACCCATGGCTCATGATCATAATACGTGGAAGAATGCAAGTTCCTCGGGTTTTCATGTGCACAACCAGACCCAGTCCACTCAGTTCTCGGCACCTCCAGTCTCGCTATCAAAAAATTGGTCACCTGCATCAATCACACCTAACGAGTCTAAAGACTCAACACACCTGAACCGAAGTAACAAGTACATATATATCATGAAACAGTGAAATGTATGGTAATTAAAATAAGTTTTATGATCCATAAAAACGTAAACATGAACGTAAACATGTCGAGTCATATCACATCATCATATACATTTGCATTTTTCCTTTATTGAATTTAGATCATTAGTTGTGACTTTCGTATCAGCTCTAGGTCGATGGATCCATCTACGTATAACTGGTACCCAACGATGAGGACATCAGCGACCTTTTTACCCATCCACTGAGCCTTGGCCTTACATGTTCGTGTTTATATTAGTCACAACCAACTCACCTCCTTGAAAAATGTGACATTGTATTCATCATTTGAAAAATTCATGCATATATTTAAATTTTTTTTAAATCCAAGTATGCAAAGAATTTTCTAGCATTTTCATAAAAATTCATATTCGTAATTCTCATATAAATTTTTAAATTTGAAATATCGGTTGTCGAGGCACTGCCAGGACTTAATACCTAACTCGGTGCAAAATGACCATATCCCGTTCAAACTTGCCAAATGCCTTAACATATCATTTCTTAGACGTAAACTCAAGTTCAAACTTTAACTTCTATAATTCGATTAAAACTTAGACCGGATCCCCAGTTTTAACTTGAACTTACCAAACTTAAACCATAGTTCAACGACTCCGAATCAAATCGTGTATGACCCAATTAAACCATAAATAACCTTGGACATATTGAAATATTAATACCCAATACGGACCATGTCTACTAAAATCTCCGACGCTCAAGTAGAGGGCTAGCGCCTAGGCGCTGGCTGGGTAGTGCTGCGGCGCTTGGTGAGTGCCTAGGCGCCAAGCGCATCGTTGCGGCACTACAAGAGCCGAAGCTCAAGCGCTACGGCTCTTGGTGAGCAGCGCCGCGGCGCCACCCCTTGCGACTAGAAAGCCCAAACAACGTCGGAGCCAAACTCTACACCACACTCAATTAGCCAAGACCAGGCTCGAACCAACCCCTCATCGTACCATTACACAAGATTTAGATACCTTCTAGATGTAGTATCCATGACAAAGAACCCACATGTACCCTCCGAGACTCAAACCGAACCCTAACATCCTATCAACCTCAAGAAAGCCAAGAAAAACGCTCGGCCCATGCATGTTGCTGCACCAAATTGGTACAAACTCTCTTAGCACTCCTAGACCTTCCCGGGTTCGTGCTCACATGGTCCCTACATCGACAAACCCATTGTAACAACAAAAACTTGAGTCATGATACAAGAAAACTCAATGATTCATGTATAAACAATGCAAAAACCGATCCAAATCCTTCGATCTAACAATTATCACGCAAGATAATTCAAAGGTACATAGTATGGTGTAAAAGACGAAAGAAGAGAGGAATTGTGCATTCCTTTGTGATTAAACGTTGTATCTCAAGAATTATACGTAGAACGAACACCGGAGGGATGAGAGATTATCCTTAAACCTTTACCTTGAAAAACCAATCAAAATATGATGTCAACCGTGCATGTGTGTGCGTGAGCAGCTGCTGGCCGTGAGAAGGGTGAGGGGGCTAGGATTAGGGTGAAGAAAATAATGAAAAGAAATTAAAAAATGAGACAATTAGTTTTGATATAAAAGAGGTTAGTGATCTAGGCCCAAAACTCCTACTAAAACAGTCCCATCAGGCCCAAAAACGCGCACATAAAATATTTCGTTTTTGATACGCTTTCGTTTTGTTATAAATGGTATTAATTTTGTTGTATATGTTATGGTTATGTGTTAATAACCTATGGTTCAAGTTTGGTTAAGTTTTGAGTCGATTCGGGTTAAATCGGGATGTACATCTAAGTTAAAAAATGAATTGGGAATTAAATTGAAGAGTGAAAGTTTAAATCTAAGAAATATGTATGGGTGTATTTTAAGGTGTTATGTTAAGTTTGGATGAATTTGGTTCATCGTTTTAAGGTCTAAGGATAAATTGGGGAAGTTAGGGTTTCAGGGGCAAAATGGCCATTTTACACCTAAATGTTAAAGGTACTGGCAATCTCCTGAAATCTATATATAATGAATGTTAAAATGTTTATTTTAAATGTTTATGAAATTTTATGATGAAAAAAGATACTTTTAAAATATGTGTTGTATGATTGGTTTTAAAAGAAAAATTATATGCGTGGATTTTTATAAGTTATGAAAATAATGAAAGGTTGAAGGAGGTGACTTCATTGTGACATAAAAGGATATGATTGGGGATATCGTGAGAGAGAAGGCTCCAGAGAGAGTTCGACGATCGTATTCCACTGAAATGATATGCTGATTATGATGATATGTAATGCAAATGCTCAATTGATGGGTGAGAGTGTCACCGATGTCCCGTCGCTTGGTACCATGGTTATACCTAGATGGATCCATCGACCTACAGCTGAAACGAAGTCACAATTAACGATCTGAATTCAATAAAAAGGAAAAAATATATGTATATGATGAATGGGAAAAGTTTATTATGAAAGGAAAAAGGTTTAATGTCACGCCCCGAGCCCGTGCCTGCGCCTGCGTGACTGTACAATGGACCCCTATAGCAACTACTTCGTATTCGTCCTCGCTTTACGAAAATGATTAACCTAAGTTGCTATAGAAGTCTATTGTAAGCCATTATAAACTCATTTTAAATATTTGATTTTTCAGATGTGGGACAAGAGTATCACAATCACCACTCCTTCAGAACGCGACGTCCTCGTCGCGGCCTGACCCCTCGATCAACCAGCACCGAGAATCTAGAGGTGGCTCCTACAGGTTCAAGAGGTGGCTCCCGTCATGTAGCACTTTGCCCTGCAGGTTCAAGAGGTGGCTCCTATGCACGTAGCACTTTGCCCCGCATAGCACTTATTTCTTGGTGTTCCATGCCCATGACCGGCTCTGATACCATTCTGTCACGCCCTAGATTCGACGACTGTCCTCACTGTACCAAGACTATTCTTTCCAGCGTGCTTATTTCCTCACTCACACGCACCCTAGGAAACTTCCCAGGAGGTCACCCATCCCAAAATTGCCCCAAGTCTAGCACGCTTAACTTTGGAGTTCTTATGTGATGAGCTATCGAAAAGAAGATGCACCTTCGTGATATGAGTAGTACAAATCAAATCTTTTAAGCTCTCTTCAATTGTACAGTCTATTACATTGAACAGTCTCGGAATCCCTCTCATTCCCGTGTGGGTCGGTTCATTCATGTTCCCTCCACCTAGAAGCTTGCCAGGAGCCGCTCATTGTCCGTGCAACTGATGGCACCGGCGATCACCCCCGTCCTCTTCGGCCTCGAGCCTCACATAGATCAACTGGTACCAGGATTGATGCCAAGATCTATATAGGTCCAGGAGGTCTTGGGTTCTAATCTTGGGAAGGCAAAAACTCCAGTGCCTGGGCTGGAGAAGTTCTATGAGTAATGGGTAATTATGAATTAATTATGCAATTGTGGAGATATTTGGGGACTAGTTTAGCAATAAGTGAGAATTGAAGAGTTTTAATGATAGGAATTTTTAATAATTTAGGCTGGAAGAGATATGTAGAACCTTGAGATATCTTGGTTATAATGCTATAAGAAATGGTAATTAAGGGCATTGTAAAATGAATCAATATTGGGCTTGAAAATCTAAGCGTTATTGAAATAATGTTGTGGCAAATTAAAAATTTAGATTGACGACAATTTAGGATAAAGTGATCAATTAGATAAGTTATAGGATTAGACATTAAGTTAATATATATTTTTTTGGGAACTCAAGGTTTGATTTACGTGTATCATAAGTTTTAGTCATGATCTTAAGAGTTAAAATTATACGTTTGTTAGAGTTAAAACATTTTAGAAAATTGGGTATAATTGATGGTTAGATTACTTGGGGACGTATGTAAGAAGTGAGATAGACATCATGACTTGGGGAAATTAAAAATTTTTGTTCTTAAAAGTCTAGTAATATTGTGATATTTGGAAGTAAGTACATATGGTATACTCATAAAAATTTAGAGGTTATGCTTTATAAGAAACAAAGGCAATTGAAATTTTTTTGAAAGTCATTAAGAAACTTGGAATTAAGTAGACGTGTGTGTTAGAATTATGTTATCTAAGACTATTTGGGTTGTGTATGCTTGAATTATAAGTATACGATATAGGTGTTTATATAAAAATTCTGGGCTAAATTTAAGATTTGCAGCAATTTTATATTTGGGATATACTTGTAAATAGTTAAGTCACGTTAGTTTGGTGTTGTAAGATAAAGATTTAATTCAAGGATCTTAGACTTATATTATTATGGGGTTGAGATAAGGTTTAACTATTAAGTGTATTACCTAGGATAGAAGATCGATTAGTAAATATAGGTGATAAGATCTCTTAAATTGAACTGCATAAATGCTAATATTTGAATTTAAAGCCTTAGCATACCGGAGTTCAATAAATTTAAGAAATGATGTTTTTGGGATTTTAATATTGAAATATAATAGATTGACGAACATCTTGAGCATTGAATAAATAAATAAGATACGATAAGTTTGGACCTCCATTTTTAATACTGGGAATTTTGAAAAAATTCGAAATTCGAGATATAGTAAAATAGAACCAAGTCACCATAGATCGTTCTAAGTCGCGATTCGCAAATGAGGATCTTGAAGGCAAATTTAATTAGGAATAAAGAGACATAAGGACAGCCTAAAACTTATTTTATCTGAGTGGCACATCGGAAGCTTGGATTATTGGGATACAAGAATTAAGAGTCTAAATTTTTTTGTTATCAAGGATAAGTGAATTTTGACGACGATCAATTTAAGAGGGTTAGATTGTAACGTCCCGAAAATTTGAAGGTCCACGTGAACCACATGCATGTAAGTTATCAAATTCTTATGTATTTTAATTATATTGTTTTAATTACATGAAGTAATTATGGTAGGCATATAATTTGAAGGTCCACGTGAACCACATGCATGCAAGTTATCAAATTCTTATGTATTTTAATTATATTGTTTTAATTACATGAAGTAATTATGATAGGCATATTTACATTTTTAAAATGTAGTTTATATTATAATGCATAAAAAATTGAGTTTTAAAGGTTATTCGAGACGCGATCGAGGAAGGAGACCGGGAACCGTAAAGGGAAAATATTTTTATTAAAAGACTATTTTTAATTATTTAATATATGATATATTTTAAATGTTATTTTCGAAAATGATGACTTTTGAGGTGTTTTTACGCGCCGAGTCGTCTTTAAAACCGGTATTCGATTTTTGACAAAAATATGGACTTTTTGAAGACTCGGTTAAAATTTTTGAAAAGTATCCTAAAAAAAATATTTTAATTACTATCTAATGGGCCTAATGAGCCTATTATACAAGGTTATTGGGTATAAACCTTTGCCATGATATTTTATATTAAAACTAGTGTTTGAAAACCCTCAACTCCTACATAAAACTCACGCTTCACCCTAGAAGAGAATTAGGACTCCTCCTTCAGTCGAGAAACACACACACAAAAGTTTAGGCCAACACTTCATGTGAGTTTTGAAAGAAAAATTCAGCAAGCTTCTTCCCCCGTCTCTCCGCCCATCAAGGATTGAATTTCGTGCGTGAAATACGAAAAAGCACGCCTTAATCTTCCTTCGCTCATCTTTCACATTATATTATATGTTATTGCATGAAAATCATGATACACTTTGTATATTTTCATTTTTATGGCATAAACATAATAAAACTAGAATTGTTTTTATAGAACTCTTGCTTATGTTGCACAAAGCTGCTGCCATGGTAGGGATATGGGAGGGATATTTTTCCCGATGTTTAAGGGTCCTTAGGTGCACGTTTAAAGGCTGGACAAGGTAGGGAAAAATATTGAACGAAAATTTGGGTTTGATAAACAAGGGTTTTCTAATTTTGGGTTCTAGAAGCGCAAGGTTGTGTTCTGCATATGGGACACGTTCAGGGATCTCAAGAGGGTTGTATGATGGTCCTAGAGGGGTTATAAAGGTGCCAGTGGGAGGTGGGCTGGAGGCGTGAAGGTTGGGGTCACGAATGCCATGAGGATCGGGTTTGGGTGCTATGGGTTCTAGGTCCTTTAAGCTCAATCCAACAGGGTCTCTAGGGTTTAGCCATGCTCCTAGCAAGGGTGCATAGGGGCTGGTCTTGTTGGTTGAGTACTAGGGCCGAAGCGGTGCATGGAAAGTTAAGCTAGGTTTTGAGATTAAGGGCAAAATCGTCCAGCAAGGGTCTAGGTTGGTTTAATGGTTCTAAATGGTTTGAATTGGGTTTTATATTGTATGGTTGTGTGTTAATAACCTATGGTTCGAGTTTGGGAAAGTTTGGAGTCAATTCAGGTTAAAACCGGGATGTACGTCTAAGTTTAAAAACGATTTTGGAAATTAGTCGAGGATTTTATAACTAAGAAATATGTATGGGTGTATTTTAAGGTATTATGTTAAGTTTGGATGAATCTTGGTCATCGTTTTAAGGTCTAAAGATAAATTCAGAAAGTTAGGGTCTCAAGAGCAAAACAATTATTAAATACCTGAAAATCTTAGACGTCATAGCAGTGCCTTAAATGCTGTAATGAATTTTAATATGTTAATTTTAAATGTTCATGAAATTTTATGATGAAAAACTATACTGCTAAAAGATGTGTTGCATGATTGGTTTTAAAAGAAAAATGATATTTATATGCATGGATTTTTACGTGTTATGAAAATAATGAAAAGTTGAAGGAGGTGACTTGATTGTGACATAAAAGGATATGATTGGGGATATCGTGAGGGAGAAAGGCCCAAAGAAAGCCCGTTTACGCGAGAAGGCCCAGAGGGAGCCCGACGATCGTATTTCCATCGAAATGATATGATGATATGTAAGGCCAAGGCCCAGTTGACGGGAGTGAGTGTCGCTGATGTCCCCGCCGTCTGGTACCATAGTTATACGTAGATAGATCCATCGACCTACATCTGAAACGAAGTCATAATTAATGATTTGAATTCAATTAAAAGGAAAACGTATACGTATATGATGAATGGAAAAAGTTTATGATGAAAGGAAAAATGTTTAAAGTTATGCATATTCATGAAAAGCTATTTTTAGTAAAAGTATTTTATTGATGCATATAATTGTATATGTATTACTTGTTATCATGATTAAGGTTTGTTTAGTCATTAAACTCACTAAGTGTGATCGATGCAGGTGATCATGATTTTGATGGAAACTTGATGGTTGAACTAGCTGGACTGATGCTGCACATAACCCAAAGACCTTTGCTAGTTTTTCGCAATACGTTTATGATTTAAATTTACTTTAAAGATTTTATGACTTAAGATGCATTTGAGAGATTTTTGAGGGATTAAGATGTTTATGCTTTATTTTGAAGAATGCTAAATTTAGGTTTGGTTGACATTTATGATTTCATGTTTCGAATTGTGATTTTTTGGATTTTCAAATATTAGTTTGGTTAGTTTATCTTTAGATGATGCAAAATATTCATATATGTGTATGTGTTTTGCCGAAAGCTTGGGAAAGAAAGAAAAAAATATTCTAGTACATTTTAAAGAAAAACAAGTAGTGGATGTTTCAACATATCTATAGGGATAGATAGAAAAGGATACAAGGGCTCACCCAAACCACTTATATTGATACCATACTGAGAAAATTCTCTATGGATGAGTCCAAGAGAAAATATTTACCAGTGTGTCATAGTGTGACTCTATCCAAGTCTATGTAGCCTAATACTGATGAAGAAATAAAAACCAAGAAAAATGTTTCCTAGGCAAAATTAATTGGTAGCATTAATACAAAAACACAAATACAAACATACATAGGATGTTTTAATGTTTTACTTATCAATCACAAGGATTGATGATGGCTCCAACTAGGTTGCTAAACAACTTAGCTCTTCAATGGGTAGACAACTCTACAAGCTTCCCTTGAGCACTCTTTGTTCAAAATCAAGCCCACCACGAACTAGCTAGAACCACCTTACAATTGCACTAGGAAATGAAAGGAATTTGTTGAGGATCGAAGTTGAGTTTAGAGGAGGGGGGGTGAATAAACTCTACTGGTTTTTCTTTCTTTGATGAGGTACTAAAATCCTGTTAGAAATAGTAGTTTATCTTGTTGTGTATACCTTCACCTAGATTACAATAATAGGTGCAGAATCAATCTGATGAAGTAAGTGAAAGACAATAATAACAGTAGGCAGTAGTTGTTTATGGAAGTTCGAAGATGAAATATTCTACGCCTCCCCTTCTCCTGTTTCCAGAAGGTATAACTAAAAGACTTTGGATATATACAGTACAACTCTTGTACACACCCACTTCAGAAGTACTTACACCTTTGCCTACTGAAACTCTTAGTTACTCAACTCAAAACGAACGTGATACAAAAAGTTCTGAAAAGACTCTTTTCAGATTACAAGCTCTTACTGATAAAGTATAAGTGTTGTAAAAGATTGTGAAGAGTGTAAGAGTCAGTAGCACAAGATGATCTTCAAAAGATCAGATATTTGCTATGAAGCGTGTGCTACTTTTCTTTGCGTTGAACTCAAAGTTATCAAGGAATTTCGAGGTTGTCTCGTTGAGTGAAATAGCGTTGATCCTTGAAAAGATATTATGCGTGAGGTGCTCTGTAATGTTTTGTTCCATGTATATATAAGCGACTGAGTTCAACGTTCATAATCAGAAGATGTCTTTCAGATTTCTGATAGAGTCAGCTTTATGACCAAAAAAAGGTTCCTGCAGAAAAGCTATAAAACAATCAGTTATGCTTTATAATAAACTCGGTAAAGTGAATTAAATGACTCCGTATAGCATTTAATGCTGCAATTAATACTAGTACTTGGTAACTTTAACGGTAACATTTAAAATGGTCACGTTAAGCAACATCTTCTACTGATTCTGTTTTTCTATCCTTTCTACTGCTTTTGTTTTACTAGACCAGTAGCTTCTGATTTTCTTGTTGTCTACTGCTGCTGGTCAGCTGGTTTTTATTTTCATCGCCACAATTAATTTATGTCTATCAATTTCTACCTTTGTGGTGATGCCAAAACCTAAACAGTAGGAAAGCGTTAAATAACAGATAATCAGTTAGCAAAAGGATAATATCAATGAAATTAACACAGTAAATTGTCAATCAGTTACAATGTCACTGTAAATGACTTCTTCATCTTGAGGATCCTGAAATCTTCTATCTGAAGGTTCAGCTTCTGATTGCCTTAGTTCTGCTTCAGATGGTGGTCGTTTTTCTTCCCCCTTTTTGGCATCAACGGCAATCACATGGGCCATAAGATCATTCATTCTTCCAGACAAGTTTTGAATGCCATTGGTCAACATCTCCAGATACGGAGCTTGAGTAGAGATACGATCATTGAGAGTAGTGAGAGATTGAGTTTGAGAATCAATCTTGGCATCCATTATTTCCATGGAGGTGGAAAATGATCGAATGAGATCAGCATGCTCGGTGAGTCGATTTAGTATATCAGTTTAAACAAGCACGATGTGACTATAATTTCTCGATACAGCTTGTCTGAAAAACAACGGTTTCAGCATGCATTTTCTCCATGGATTCCGCCGTGTTATATATGTGTTTGCTCATTCGTTCTCTGAAGAACTGAGCACCACTAAATTCTGATATGCTTTCACAGGACATCCGCTTGACTAAATCAGACAGGTTATTGAGTTCCCTTTGCAGAACGTCAATCTGAAATTCCAAATTGAATGTTTCTGATTCAAGTGAGGGGGTTCGTGCAAGCATGCGTTGCCTCATTCAGCAGCGCGAGTGTTCGTGAGAGTTTGAACATGATCAGTGACAATCAGTGCAGTAGAGACTTGATTGGTGATGAGGGAAGTGGTGTCCATCACAGCAGTAGAAGGACCAGGGTCAGCAGAGCTTTCAGCTGGAATAGCAGAGACAGTTGGTTCGGCAACAATTTTTGTAGGAACAATCTCTTCATCAGGAGCAACCAAATTGGAGACCAAGGTCTCTTCTATTAGAACAATAGCAGTAGGTGAAGCTGATTTTTCTGCATTTATGGGTTCAGATTGCTAATCCAAAAGAACTTTCATTTCTGCTTGATGAGCAGCAGAAAAGTTCTCTAGATTTGACAAAAGAGATACATCATCTGATTTTGCCATATGTTGTTCTGTGGTTGGAGAGGGTGATGGTGGCAATGAAGTAGCTGGAACTGCTTCCTGAGTAGTAGGGGACGTGGGAACAATTGACTCAATGACTTATTCAACTGAAGCCAGTTCATGCACAGATAAAAGAGATGATGACTGAATAGGCCTTGTTGGTGATGCAGGAGTACTGAGAACAGAAGCTTTTGGTGAAGCTGTAGTCCGTTCTTCAACTGTCTGGATCTGTGGAAAGTCTAGAACAAGGCTGACTTGATATTCAATTGGCTCGCCAAAGCCCTTTTCTTGATCAAAAAGTTGCTCATTCATCTGTTTCAATTTGTCAGTTAGAATCAGAATGACGTTCTGATCCTGAACAACAGTAGGAATTGTAGGATCAAAATTTGATTTAAGAATTTTCAGAGCCGATTCCAATTTCTGACATTTCAGCTGATCGAAGATGTAGCTTCTTCTACGCAAGGCCTCGATTACATTTTCTGTTTTGGCAAGCTGAAAGACCCTCTTCTCAGCGTTCATGATTTTCCGATAGGATCCTTTCTTCTGGAAGTAAGCAAAAGAATGAAAAATTCGGACCTTGTGCCATTCGTCAAAGAAATCCATGTCATCATTGGCAGAGCTTTATATTTCTGCCAAATGAAGATCGACACCTGTGGTCAGTGTTGTTCTGAGTCCAAAAATTTGTGGTTCTTCAGTCATCTTTCCTTTTCCTTTATCGGTTGAAGAAGTAGGCAAAATGGGTCGAAATGAAGAAGACCCCCTTGTTAGTTCTCGAATCACTATTCCAGACATCGGTTTGAAAGTAGAAGCAGTAGATGGTGCTGGAACAGATGTAGTAGCTTGCACTGAAGTAGGAGCAGTGGATCGTGCAGATGGAACCAGTTCTGGAAACACCTGTCTAATTGGCATGTTCTCTATTTCAGAAATTGCTGCTGTCTTCTTGATTTTAAGAACAGTCCGTGCTTTCTTTTTTATTGGAGTTGGTAGGGATGTTTGAACATCAGCAGCAGACTCTTCTGATACTGTTTTATCAGAATCAGTAGAGACGATCACTCTTTTCCTTTTAATCGTTCGTTGAGGTTTCTGAGCCTCAGAAAGAGTCTCTCCAATCTCCTTTTTCAAGGCAACAAATTCAGCCACGGTTGGCTTGGGCCTTAAAGCAAGTACATTATCAGCATCAATCATTGTGACCGAAACAGCATCCTGTTCCCTTGTAGAAGCGAAACCAGCATCCTTTAGCATTGTGCTGATCTGAACGGCAAATCCAGAACTTTTCTTGATGACCATGTCTTTCATGATTCTGAATATGAAATGACTCCAATCCACTTTAGTTCCCTTAGTGATGTCAGCCATCACTTGAACTTTCTCCTTTGTTAACTTGTCGAACGTACCGGCTTTGACTAATATAGCTTTCGCCACAATATCAGCCAGAATTTGATATTTCATCTTGAGTAACTTTTTGTGGCAAGAAGGAGACAATTCTTCTCCCGTGGCTGAGAAAGTGCTGAGAGAAATAGAAATTTCAAGCTTGGAAATATCTGATAGTTCAGAAATACCTGAAAGTGGGAGGAGGAAAGTTGCTCCCAATAGTGCGGCATCAATGGATATGGATGCATCTCCTTTCGAGTGAACGATCTTTCCTTCATGCACAGTTGCCTTAGCGTAGAAATCCAGAAGAGCATTTTTGTATATCACAGCTGGTGCTTCCAAGAAGTTTCGAAGCCCTGATTTCTCAAGGTCTTGAAACATTTGAACAAGATTCTCATCTTTGACATTGAGAACTGAATCAAAGTTGACTTGATATGCATTAAGAGTGTATGCTCCGGCCATTTCTGTACGATGAAAGGATCAGATAAAATTTGCAGTAGATAGGAAATGATGAAGAGAAAGCAGTAGCTGAGTAGCAACAGTTTTGAAACGGTAAAAGTGAAAAGTGAAAAGGTGATATTTTAAAATGAATGTACAGCCGTCAACTAAACATAAGGACACGTGTCAGTATGTTTATGGTTGAATATTTGAAAAGACTTGCAAAGTTTGTCAGAGACACGACTGATTTTAAAAATTTGAAATAGGCGGGCTGTCCAGACGGTTACTAAGAATAAACAAAAGAAGATTTGTCGTTTTATGATAACGTCTGCTAGAAGTTTCAGAGTGCTGAAATATTTGAGCACTTTGACAAAACCAGCAGACTCATTGTTTTATCGAAAAGACAAACACTCTATCTGTTTTCTGAAAAAAAATCTTAGCCTGACTAAGATACTGTTCCCCCTCGGTAAATGCAACTAATAAGTGGCTATTAAACACCGAGCGACTCTTGGCAATCTCTTAATCTGAACCGTTGAAAATGAACAGTCACAAAAGTCTTCGTTTCTTCCGAGGATTACTATAAATGCCTGCACAACTTAAACGAAGTTAAACATTCATAATCTAAAATGAAGTCTCAAGTTAAAGAAGAGTTAGAGTCTGATCCAGGAGCCGAAGAAAAAATGCTCAGAAGGAAGTATGAAGATGTCATTCTTTACGTAATGATCCTTGCATTAAAACTCCTGGAGTTGTAATGTCAACAATCAAAAAGATTTTTTGCTATCATTTAGTCTGAAATGTAGCATCGATCTATTCCAGAGGCTTGCTAATGCAATAAGAGAGTGCTGGTAGATCGATGATGCTGATACCCTGTAAAGTATCTGATCATACAATAGTGCTAACAAGACCAAGCTTGCTAGATTCTTACTAGACCCAAGCTTGCTGGAATCTTTTCGAAGCAGACCATCCTTTTCCTGCTGAAGATACTACGATTTGCTGATATTACTGAATGCAAAAAGTTTAATGTGAAGCTCCTTGTTAAAGAGCATTTGTTGATCTACTGCTTTTACTTCTGCATCGTTTAATGTACTAGAATGGTTTCTAATGAAATTTCAGTTTAAGTACTTGATATTCCCTTATGCTTTCCTGCAAATAACTTACTGTTGGCTAAATAAGATAAATAACTGATGAATGAATAAAATTCAAAAGAAGAGAAGTCGTCTTGATAGCTTCTACTGGAAGGTAAAATAAGCCTTGTTTTGTTAAAGAGAGAAAATACCTTTTGCTTCTGACACAAAATCACAGAATATCAGAATAAAGTTTTTCCTAAATTAATGCAATATATGGTAACAAATCCGATGAGAGCTAGATATGTGATGTTTCATATATTTACTGTAATAAAGACTTTCTCGAGCTTTGGTCCCTGGTTTTCATCTATAAATATGAACAAAGGTTAAACCAGATAGTAATTTTTTAAAAAAATGGCAAGAGATAATAGTCCTGATTTGGCTGATGAGTTTATAAGAGAGGTGACTGCTGCAAGAAAGGAGGCAATAGAGGTCAAGGTGCTGAAGAAGACACTTGCTACTTGGACTAAAATCCAGGAGCTTAGGTCTTCCTTCGAGAGTGGGCGAACATCTTCTACTAAGGAGTTGATGATGATGTCAAAGTATTATCGACGTCTCCATAGTGCTGATAGTGCTGACGTTGTCTCTGATGATGGCGTCTACCTTCTTATGCTCTTAAAAGAGCTTAAGACTATGAAAAAGATTGCTTTTTCAGATAAGTTTTTATGTACCTCTACTGGAGAGCTGACCGCTTGGTTGGCATCCTGGAGAGTTTACGTTAAAACAGAAGTGAAAAATGTACGCCCCCGTTTCTATTATCTTTAATGAAATATTATGTCTACTGATTGTCTCTATCGTTCAACTTTTACCTTCTGCAAAATTAGAAACTGAATAATCACAGAGGAAAAGTTAAGCCAAAATATCAGATAAAATAAATAATTAAGTTAAATCTATCAATCCAAGTGTATTTCGAATGTAAGAAAACTTATTCTCAGGGAGAGGTTTTGTAAAGATGTCTGCTGCTTGCTGATCAGTAGGAATGTATTCCAGACGAATGTTCTTCTTCTGCACATGATCTCTGATGAAATGATTTCTGATGTCTATGTGCTTCGTTCTGGAATGAAGTACTGGATTTTGTGTGATTGTAATGGCACTAGTATTTTCACAGAAAATAGGTGATTCGGAGGCTTGAATTCCATAGTCTTTTAATTGTTGCTGAATCCATAATATTTGAGAGCAGCAGCTTCCAGCAGCCAGATATTCTGCTTCTGCAGTAGATGTGGCTATGGAAGTCTGCTTTTTACTAAACCAGGATATCAGCCTATCACCAAGAAATTGACAAAAACCCACTTGTGCTTTTTCTGTCTAGTTTGCAACATGCGTAATCAGCATCTGAATATCCAATAAGATTTAACGATGAATCATTGGGATACCATAAGCCGACATTTTGAGTTCCTTTTAAATACTTCAAAATACGTTTAGCAGCAATATAATGAGATTGTTTGGGGTTAGATTGAAATCTCGCACAAATACAGACAGCAAACATGATATCTGGTCTACTGGCAGTCAGATATAATAAAGAACCAATAAGACTGCGATACTGAGTTACCTCTACTGGAATTCCACTTTCATCTTTATCAAGTTTAATAGATGAACTCATTGGAGTAGAAGCAGCAGAGCATGCTTCCATACCGAACTTTTTCAGAAACTCCTTGGTGTACTTGGCTTGATTTATAAAAATTCCAGTATCTAGTTGTTTAATCTGTAATCCTCAAAAGAATGTTAATTCTCCCATCATGCTCATTTTGAATTTATCCTGCATCAATTTTCCAAAATTTGCACACAATTTGGGTTAGTTGACCCAAAAATAATATCATCAACATAGATCTGTACTAAAAGTATATGCTTATTCTTGACTAAAGTAAACAAAGTTTTGTCTATTGCTCCAATTGTAAAGTCATGATTATTAAGAAATTGCGATAAGGTGTCATACCACGCTCTAGGTGCCTGTTTTAGACCATATAATTCTTTGTGTAATTTGAATACATGATGAGGTGAGAAATGATCGATAAAACCTGCAGGTTGTTCGACGTAGACTTCTTTTTGTAAAAAACCATTCAGAAAAGCACTCTTCACATCCATTTGATATACTTTGAAATTCTTGAAAGCAGCAAAGGCCAAAAATATTCTGATAACTTCGAGCCTTGCTACTGGTGCGTAGGTCTCATCATAGTCTATTCCTTCTTCTTGTCTGAAACCTTGAGCAACCAGTCTTGCTTTATTTCTGATCACTGTGCCTTCTTCATTGAGTTTTTTTCTGAATACCCACCGAGTTCCAATGACAGCTTGGTGAGATGGTCTAGGTACTAGAAACCAAACTTCGTTTCGTTTGAATTGATTCAGCTCTTCTTGCATAGCTTCAATTCAACTAGGATCCAGAAGAGCTTCTTCAATTTTCTTTGGTTCGTCATGAGAGATAAAAGCAGCATGCATATATTCATTAATCATTTGCCTTCTGGTTCTCAAAGGCGCTGCTGGATTACCAATAACCAATGATGGAGGATGAGATTTTTTCCTAATAAAAGGATTTAAAAGGATATCTTCCTGATTTGATATGTTGAGATTGTTCTCGACGGAACCAGTAGTAGGTTCTTGAGTGTCTTCTACTGGTATTGGCAGATCTAATGTCTGTACTTCTGGTTCCACTATCGGAATGTCTAGTTCTGGATTTTGAAGATCCTTGATGTTTGCTTCTACATCATCTTCACTATCCAGTTCCAAGTGGATCCTGTCTAACCTGTTACTTAAAGCAGACGTGTTAGATATTTCAGGAGCACTGCTGTCTTCATCAAAGACAACATGAATCGACTCTTCAACATTAAGAGTTCTATTGTCGAAAATTCTAAAGGCTTTGCTTACAACAGAGTAACCAAGAAATAGTCCAGCATCTGATTTTGAGTCAAATGCAGTTAAATGATTTTTGTCATTATTTAGTACAAAACATTTGCAACCAAACACATGAAAATAAGATACGTTAGGTTTATTCCATTTCCATATTTCATACAGAGTTTGATTGTGTCTTTTGTTGACCATAGTTCTGTTTTGCATGTAACAAGTAGTGTTAATTGCTTCAGCCCAGAAGCGCTGAGAGATGTCTGCATCTGCTAACATTGTTCTAGCTGCTTCTTTTAGAGTTCTATTTCTCCTCTCAGCTACTCCGTTTTGTTGAGGTGTTCTGGCAGCTGAATATTCATGATGAATCCCCTGTCCAACCAAATATAACTCAAGATTTTTGTTAGTGAACTCAGTACCCCGATCACTTCTGATTTTAATGATGGAAGAAGATTTTTCATTTTGAATCCTTTTCAGAAGCTTGATCAGGAGGATACTGGTTTGATCTTTTCCTGCGAGAAATATTACCCAAGTGAATATAGAAAAATCATCAATAACAACAAGAGTATATTTCATTCCCCCTAAGCTCATGATAGGGATTGGACCAAATAGATCCATATGCAGTAATTCCAGACATCTTGAAGTTGACTTGGTTTCTTTGTTCTTGAAACTAGATCTTATCTGTTTCCCAAGCTGACAAGTAGAACAAACATGATTTTTAACAAAATTAATATCAGGTAGGCCATCAACTATATTCTGCTTTTTGAGATGATTGATTGACTTGAAATTCAGATGATTCAATTTCTTGTGCCATAGCCAGTGTTTATTACTAAGCGAGGCAACTAAGCATGTAGGAGTGTTGACATGATTTGAGTTCCAAGAGACTCTGTAGGTGTTGCCTTCTCTCTTTCCAGTTAATACAGTAGTTTCAGCAGAATCTCTAACTACACATGAGTGCTTCTGAAAAGCTACAGAATAACCATTATCACATAGTTGACTAATGCTAATTAGATTGTAGCAAAGGTTGTCAACTAATAACACATCATTAATGGTTATGTTACCATGGATAATCTTACCTTTACCCTCGGTTTTACCTTTTGAGTTGTCTCCAAAAGTTATCTTTGGTCCAGTGCAACTCATTATCTTGGAGAGTAGGTTTTTCTGTCTAGTCATGTGTCTGGAACATCCACTATCCAGATACCATGTAGAGTTACTGATTTCTGTTTTCTTCTGCTGTTCCTGCAAACACAATTTTTAGTATTTGGTACGCAAATCTATTTGGGTCCAAGCCTTATCAGTCCTTTGGGGACCCACATTTGTACAATTTTTGTACTTCGGGTATCCATGGAAGTGTGTGCAACACAGGGTCTGTTGTTTTTAACATTGTGCATCCTAGTATGTTGTTCTTCCCTTCTGTTTCTGTTGTCTAGCCTGTATCTCTTCTGAACAGGTTGAGAATTATAGTACTGGTAATTTTTAACCTTCATAGGAGGTTGTCTTCCTGAGCTGAATCCACTCATGATTCTAGAACTCTGGTCAACTTTTTCCTTAGGTTTAACATAACCCAGACCATAGTGCATTCTTCTGTTCATCTGATTTACATTCCTTTCTACTGAAGCAGTAGGTACTTCTGGTTTTTGTACCACGCTGGATTTCACTAAGTGAATATACTTCCCTTTGCACATATCCAGTTTTGGCTTAGTATTTGTTTCAGAGGTGCCTTCATTATTACAAAATCCGAGACCACTCCTGTCTCCAGATTGTTTTTGTAACTCTTGCATCTTTTCCAGTGAAATAGAAGACTTGTTCCAAGCATTTACCAGGAGTGATAACTTCTGGTTTTCAAAAGCATCTTCTGGTAATCTGCTTTTGCTCTTTCATTCTCCGTTTTTAATTTACTCATCTCAACTTGTAAATCATTACAGCTGTCTACTTGCAAGCAAGTTAACTTACTGTTCTGATCCTTTAAGTTCTGATTTTCGATCTTAACTTCTTCGAATGATTGAGAAAGTCTAGAATACTCTTCTACCATGTCATGTAATGCATTAACCAGATCATTTCGTGTGAATTCATTAGGATCAAAATCAAATACCTCTCCAGATGTCGAGGTTGAATCAGTGTTTTCCATGAGACATTTAACTTCGTCTGCATCACTGTCACTGGAATGACTTTCTGAATCAGATGACTCAGAACTGGAGTCCGCCCATTTGGATTTGCTTTCTTCAGCAATCATTGCTTTTCGATCTCTTCTGGACTTTTTGTCATTCCTCTTGTGATCCTTTCTCTTCTGGTCATCCTTCTTTGGTTTAGGAAAATCAGCTATGAAGTGACCTATTTTTCCGCAGTTAAAGCATCCCGTATCACCAGATAGTGAATCTTTCTTGAAGTTGCGATTGGGACCCTGATAAGTTCGATGGTTCTTTTTCATGAACTTGGAGAATTTCTTTACAAACAAGAACATAGCATCACTACTGATTTGTGAAGCAGTCTTATCCAATGTACTATCAATGATCAGAGTAGGTAATGCTTGAGGTACAGCTGTAGCAGCAGTAGAGGAGGTAGTAGCAGTAGCAGTAGCAGCAAGAGCCTTGGTAGGTAGACTTGAGGGCTCTTCTCCACTTCTTACCTCCAATTCGAACACGTATGCTTTCAGGTCTGCAAACAAGTCGTGCAGTTCCAACTTTTTTAGATCTTTTGGCACTCTCATAGCCATTGTTTTTACATCCCATTCTTTGGGTAAGGCTCTCATCACCTTGAGAGCTATTTCTCTGTTGCTATGCTCTTTACCCAGAGCTGTTATCTCATTTACCAAGCTACTGAATCTTTCATCGAACTCATTTAGAGTTTCACCAGCTTTCATTTTTAGATTTTCGAACTTCTGCATTGCTACAGACAGTTTGTTTTCTTTCGTTTGCTCATTTACCTCACATATCTGAATGAACATTTCCCAAATATCTTTTGCAGTAGAACACATTTTAATCTTGCTAAAGGTGTTCTTGTCGAGAGTTTTATATAATATATCCTTTGCAACATTATCAAGGTTGGCCTTCTTCTTATCTTCGCTGGTCCATTCACTTCTTGATTTTTCAACCATCTGCGGTGCACCCTCAGTAACAGCAACAGCTGTGTTAGGCTTTAATATTTTCAATGGACCATCTGTGATGACATACCACATGTCATCATCTTGTGCTGCAAGATGAGCTTGCATTCTAATCTTCCAATCATCAAAATCTTCCTTAGAGAACAGGGATCTTGCTAAAGTGTGTCATCTGTTGTAGTTTTTCACGAACAAGAATAACCTGCTCTGATACCAATTGTTGAGGATCGAAGTTGAGTTTAAAGGGGGAGGAGGTGAATAAACTCTACTGGTTTTTCTTTCTTTGATGAGGTACTAAAATCCTGTTAGAGATGGTAGTTTATCTTTGTAATGCCCGAGGATTTGATTATCGTAATTTGCTATGAGATTAGTGAATTAAATAGATATAACTGTAAACGGGCCACTACGAGACCAGATTGGATAAAGAATATACATTTCACCAATTGCGGGCAGAACTAGTGGCGCCCGAGCGGTAGAGAGTGACCGCCCGAACGCCAATGTTCCATGGCATCACGTTCGGGCAGAAGGTGTGGCGCCCGGGCGGTAATTTATGACCGCCCGAGCGCCAGAGTCTAGCATTTCGGACAGAACCTTTCGCGCCCGGGCGGTAGAATCTTACCGCCCGAGCGGTAAGTTTCGACCGCCCGAGCGCCAAACCAGAATTGGCAAGAATGAGCCACGTAGCTTTGCATGCAAGGGGCGATATATATACCGATTTTTCCTCAAAAATCTGATAAGAATCAGAATAGAAAAGCTCCGAGAGGCTTTTGGAGATTCTTGCGCTGGTATTTTACAATCCGTCCGTCTGATTTGAAATCCGACTTCGGTATCGTGTTACTATCGTTACAGGCTACGCGTGGACGTAAGTTTTACTATGTTTTGGCATGGCTTGAAATTATGATATTGTAGGAATCAGAGATGATTCATATATGTTGGTTCTGACATATTAGACATCGTATAATTACAACCGGATTTAAGAACGGACACCGTATAGAATTGTTATGAATTCTAGAGTTGAATTGACTGGGGTTTGATACTAGATTTATATCATTATCAGTTATGAATTGGGGAAATTGATGTAATTGTTTATTATAGAGATTGTGCAGTTGAAATGATACTGAGATCAAGTAGTGAATTGATAGTATAGGTGTTGATTTGGATTAGTAATTGATAAATTGTGTATCAACATTCCATTTCAGATTCATCTTACCTCATTTCGACATCGAGACCTCGACATCGTTAAAGGTTTAGCAAAGAAAGGTATAAGTCATGTTTTGTTTGGGGAGATGTAACTCAAATAAGATATTATTTGAGTTTCCCAACCAAAATCACATACTAGTATTATTAGATAGATTGTAACATGTTTATGAATTGTGTATAGCATTATATTCAATCTTTTAACATGTTTATGCTTTGATTTCAGAATTGTATTCAAGCATGTATGATCAGTGTGATATTCAGATATGAATATGATTATACTTTGTTTACATATTGATATTCATTGCATTTAAGATAGGAGAGTCTTTGACAGGCATTGTCAAATAGCTAGACGTTTCGGTGTATCTCAGCATAGGAGTAGGTATTACTCTTATTGCCGCCGTTGATACAGTTCAGACCGAAGTCTAGGAATGAGACGTTCATTACCCCGATTGGAGGGTAGGTAGTGACGTCTTATTCACCGGGATCCCTAGAGTTCTAGTCGAGTCGAGTCCAGACATGGTTTGATTTGCATTGCATTGCATGTGCATATGATGTCATTCATGATAGCATGTTTCATGTGTAATTGATTATATGCATGTATACATGTTTATATTGGGATTTGTTCTCACCGGTTTTCCGGCTGTTGTTATGTCTGTATGTGTGCATAACAACAGGTGGGGCAGGATCTGGGTCACGCAGAGGATGAGAGATGGACATAGCGTGGTGATCTCGGGCATAGCAGAAGAACTAGTAGTTGTACCTTTGGCATGTACTGTATTTAATTACTAGTTGTCGAATATGGTTTGGAAAATTACTAGTTGTCGAATATGGTTTGGAACCAGACATAGTTGTATCTTTTGTTATAGATTATGTTGTTAATGTCTATGGTGTATGCTTGAGTTATATAACATTAGAATTAATGTTAAAAGCAAAAAAATTTGACCCTCTTTTTATATTAAGGATCCGTTTTAATCCCAAAGAAAAGAATTAGAGCCCGGGTCCCCACAACAGGTGGTATCAGAGCCATAGGTTCTATAGATTGAGATAGAATAGAATGAGCGGGGTAGATCGAGTCTTCTTCCTTGCTTTATGATGTGCTAGCATGATTTAGTCCTTTCATTATTGCATGTTGTATGATTATCTGACTTGTATTACAGCATGTGTTAGTAAAGACTGAATCAGAACCGATTCTAGATCAGAGGTAACTGAATAGAGGAGGGCTGAGACAGTTGTATATCTTGTATTCTAATCAGTTGGATTATTAGATACATGCCTCCTAGAAGAGCAGCCGTTCCTTTACGACCACCAGCGCCAGAGCAGGGTAGCACATCCGGAGATACGATGGATGTCACTGCTACGCCCATGGAGACGTTGCTGAAGCGATTCCAATCCTTTCGACCTCCCACATTAAAAGGTACCGAGAATGCCATCGAGTGTGAAAGTTGGCTTGAGGACATTGAGATGTTATTCGAGTCTCTGGAATATAGTGACGAGAAACGAGTGAAACTCATTGGCCATCAACTGCAAGATGTGGCTAAGTATTGGTGGGTGAATATAAGGAGAGTACTAGAACAGCGTGGCACCGAGGTTACATGGAAAGCATTCAAGACGGAGTTCTATCAGCGATTCTTCCCTGTATCCTATCGCAAAGATAAAGGCGCTGAATTTGCAAACCTGAGGCAAGGGCAATTGAACATTGAAGAGTACGTTGCTAAATTTTCTTCTTTGCTTCGCTTTGCACCTCACGTTTCAGGTAATGATGAGGCCATGGCAGATCAGTTTATAAACAGCTTAAATCCTGATGTCTTTACATTGGTCAATACTGGGAGACCCAATAGTTTCGCTGAAGCATTGAACCGTGCCAAAGGAGCAGAAGCAGGATTGCTTAGGCAACGGAGTGTTCCGTATGTTGCTCCGAGTCCGAGACCGCCATTTCCTCCATCCCAAACTCCTTCTCCCCGATTCGAAAGTGGTGGTAGCAGCAGCGGACGCAAAGATCAGTTGAAAGCAAAGGGTAAACAGTTTAAGAGGGCAGGGAGCAGTTCTTCGAGCTCCAGCGGGTCAAGACAGAGAGGTTTTGGCCAGAGTCTAGAGGTGGCAAGTGGATATTGCAGTACTTGTGGAGGTAAGCATGCCACAGAACAATGTCAAGGTGTAGTGGGCAGGTGTAACGTATGCAAACAACAGGGGCATTATGCCAAGGTCTGTCCACAGAGGAGTGGTGCATCGAGATTCCAGGCTGCAGGATCGTCTGCCTCCGTGACTCAGCCTGAGAGGCAAGCTTCATCTGTTCACTCATTTCAGCCGCCACCAGCACAGACCCAGCCTCGAGCCAGAGGTGGCCAGCCAGGGAGTCAGCCTCAGAGACAACAGGCTCAGGTGTTTGCCTTGACTGAAGAGCAAGCACAGGATGCCCCAGATGATGTCATTGCAGATAACTGTTCTCTTTGCGGTTATCCTGCTTATATACTGATAGATACGGGTGCATCGCATACATTCATATCAGAACGATTTGCATTATTGCATTCTCTGCCTGTTGAATCGTTACTAGATGTCGTGTCTATTACTTCTCCGTTAGGAAGTTGTTTGATATCGGTAACTACGGTTAGACATTGCATTCTACAGTTTGAGGGGCATGAAATTGACCTAGATTGTATAGTGTTGGGTCTGGCTGATTTTGATTGTATAGTTGGTATCGACATGCTAACAAAGTACAGAGCTACCGTGGATTGTTTCCACAAGATTGTCAGATTCAGACCCGAAATGACAGACGAGTGGAAATTCTACGGGAAGGGTTCCAGATCTCGGATTCCCTTGATTTCGGCTCTTACTATGAACAGATTGTTACAGAAAGGAGCAGATGGTTTCTTTATTTATGCTGTAGATATGCAAAAGTCGAGCCCGGCGTTGGCAGATATACCAGTAGTGCGGGAATTTGCTGATATTTTTCCAGATGAGATCCCAGGATTACCTCCGGTTCGTGAGGTAGACTTTAGTATTGAGCTTACACCAGGTACCGTTCCTATTTCGAGAGCTCCTTATATGATGGCGCCGATAGAGTTGAAAGAACTAAAGGCACAGTTGGAAGATCTTCTAGCCAAGGGATATATCCGACCTAGTGTATCTCCTTGGGGTGCTCCGGTGCTATTTGTGCGAAAGAAAGATGGATCGATGCGGTTGTGTATCGATTACCGGCAGCTGAACAAGGTAACGGTCAAGAATAAATATCCTTTGCCTAGAATTGATGATCTATTCGATCAGTTGCAGGGATCTTCGGTCTATTCGAAGATTGATTTACGTTCTGGGTATCATCAGCTCAGAGTTCGAGATGTAGATATACCGAAGACAGCATTTCGAACCAGGTATGGACATTATGAATTTAGTGTCATGCCTTTTGGTTTAACCAATGCTCCTGCGGTATTTATGGGCTTGATGAACCAAGTGTTTCAGAGATATTTAGATGAATTTGTGATCGTTTTCATAGATGATATTTTGGTGTATTCGAAGAACAGAAATGAGCATGCAGAGCATCTCAGAATTGTTTTGCAGACGTTGAGAAACGAGCGACTGTATGCTAAATTGTCAAAGTGTGAGTTTTGGCTGAACCGAGTTGTATTCTTGGAGCATATCATTTCTGGAGATGGTATTTCTGTTGATCCGAGTAAAGTGGAAGCTGTGATCAGTTGGTCGAGACCGACTTCTGTACCAGAAATACGCAGTTTCATGGGCCTAGCCGGATACTATAGAAGATTTATCAAGGATTTCTCCAGTATTGCAAAGCCAATAACTCAATTGACGCAAAAGAATGCACCATTTGTTTGGTCAGAGGATTGCGAGTCTAGCTTCCTAGAACTGAAGAAAAGGCTGACTAGTGCTCCAGTACTGACGATACCTTCAGGTACGGGTGATTTCGTTGTATATTGTGATGCTTCTCATAGAGGTTTGGGATGTGTTCTTATGCAGCGAGGCCATGTGATCGCATACGCCTCGAGACAATTGAAGCCACATGAGGTACGATACCCCATTCATGATCTGGAATTGGCGGCTATCGTATTTGCATTAAAGATTTGGCGTCATTATCTCTATGGCGAGAAATTTGAGATCTTCTCCGATCACAAAAGCCTAAAGTATCTATTCTCTCAATCAGAACTGAACATGAGGCAGCGTAGATGGCTTGATCTTCTGAAAGACTTTGACTGTGAAATCAAATATTATCCAGGGAAGTCAAATGCAGCAGCAGATGCCTTGAGTCGTAAGGTATGTTCTTTGTCCTTATCGACGATAGGTGATAACAAGTTAGTTGAAAATTGCTGTACATCTGGATTAGAATTTGATACAGATAGTAAGCCACTACGACTTTTTACGATCCAAGTTGAGCCCAATTTGATTATGAGGATCAAGGAAGCACAACGAACCGATCAGAATGTGCAGAGATCGATTCAAATGGTCAGATCAGGGCATCTGTCAGAATATCAGGTGTGTGAGCATATCTTGTACGTGAATAACCGTCTAGTTGTGCCAGATGTTGCAGATTTGAGACAGCAGATTCTGACAGAGGCACATTGTAGTCGGTTCAGCATTCATCCGGGTGGCAGGAAGATGTACAACGACTTGAAGACACAGTTCTGGTGGAAGCAAATGAAGTCGGACATTGCCGAATTTGTGTCTAAGTGTTTGAACTGCCAACAGGTGAAAGCTGAGAGGAAGAAGCCTGGTGGATTACTTCAGAGTCTAGCCATTCCTGAATGGAAATGGGACCACATTTCCATGGATTTCGTGACGAAGTTACCTAGGTCATCCAAAGGCTGTGATGCGATTTGGGTCATTATTGATAGATTGACCAAATCTGCATGTTTCATCCCATACAGAATGACGTATAGACAAGATCAGATGGCGGAGATTTATATTCGAGAGGTAGTCAGATTGCATGGAGTGCCGAAGTCTATCGTATCAGATCGTGATCCACGATTCACTTCACACTTTTGGCACAGTTTACAACAGGCCTTAGGTACGACATTACACCTGAGTACTGCTTATCATCCTCAGACAGACGGACAGTCAGAACGGACTATCCAGACATTAGAGGATATGTTGAGAGCCGTTGTGCTAGATTTTGGCACTAGTTGGCAAGATCTCTATCTCTTTGCGAATTCTCTTATAATAATAGCTATCAAACGAGTATCGAGATGGCACCGTTTGAAGCTTTGTATGGCAAGAAGTGCAGATCTCCGCTATACTGGGATGACGTCTCAGAGGTACCAGAACTTGGGCCAGATATGATTCGTGACATGACAGAGAAGGTGAAACTTATTCAGAAGAGGATGAAGACAGCACAAGATCGACAAGCAAAGTATGCCAATATCAGACGTAGACCGTTAGTATTCGAGGCCGGAGATAGAGTATTCTTAAAGATTTCTCCATTCAGAGGCGTTGTTCGATTTGGCAAACGCGGGAAACTATCTCCTCGATACATTGGTCCTTACGAGATTCTTGAGAAGATTGGCGATCGAGCTTATCGACTTGCACTTCCTCCTTCTCTATCCGGGATACATGACGTGTTTCATGTATCGATGCTACGAAGATATATGCCAGACATTTCTCATGTCATTCAACCTAACGAAGCGGAACTTGATCAGACTTTGAGCTACGTGGAACAACCGATACAGATCCTTGATCGGAAAGAAAAGATGCTCAGAACGAAGAATATTCCACTTGTGAAAGTTCAGTGGAGTCGTCATGGCATCGAAGAAGCGACATGGGAGACAGAAGCAAATATGCGACAAAAATACCCCGAAATATTCTAATGATGTAAGTATTAATCTAGCTTTGATGTCATTACTTTGATGCTTACAATGATAGAATGATGTATGAGTTCGAGGACGAACTCTTATCTAAGAGGGGGAGAAATGTAATGCCCGAGGATTTGATTATCGTAATTTGCTATGAGATTAGTGAATTAAATAGATATAACTGTAAACGGGCCACTACGAGACCAGATTGGATAAAGAATATACATTTCACCAATTGCGGGCAGAACTAGTGGCGCCCGAGCGGTAGAGAGTGACCGCCCGAGCGCCAATGTTCCATGGCATCACGTTCGGGCAGAAGGTGTGGCGCCCGGGCGGTAATTTATGACCGCCCGGGCGCCAGAGTCTAGCATTTCGGACAGAACCTTTCGCGCCCGGGCGGTAGAATCTTACCGCCCGAGCGCCGAGCTCGCGCCCGGGCGGTAAGTTTCGACCGCCCGAGCGCCAAACCAGAATTGGCAAGAATGAGCCACGTAGCTTTGCATGCAAGGGGCGATATATATACCGATTTTTCCTCAAAAATCTGATAAGAATCAGAATAGAAAAGCTCCGAGAGGCTTTTGGAGATTCTTGCGCTGGTATTTTACAATCCGTCCGTCTGATTTGAAATTCGACTTCGGTACCGTGTTACTATCGTTACAGGCTACGCGTGGACGTAAGTTTTACTATGTTTTGGCATGGCTTGAAATTATGATATTGTAGGAATCAGAGATGATTCATATATGTTGGTTCTGACATATTAGACATCGTATAATTACAACCGGATTTAAGAACGGACACCGTATAGAATTGTTATGAATTCTAGAGTTGAATTGACTGGGGTTTGATACTAGATTTATATCATTATCAGTTATGAATTGGGCAAATTGATGTAATTGTTTATTATAGAGATTGTGCAGTTGAAATGATACTGAGATCAAGTAGTGAATTGATAGTATAGGTGTTGATTTGGATTAGTAATTGATAAATTGTGTATCAACATTCCATTTCAGATTCATCTTACCTCATTTCGACATCGAGACCTCGACATCGTTAAAGGTTTAGCAAAGAAAGGTATAAGTCATGTTTTGTTTGGGGAGATGTAACTCAAATAAGATATTATTTGAGTTTCCCAACCAAAATCACATACTAGTATTATTAGATAGATTGTAACATGTTTATGAATTGTGTATAGCATTATATTCAATCTTTTAACATGTTTATGCTTTGATTTCAGAATTGTATTCAAGCATGTATGACCAGTGTGATATTCAGATATGAATATGATTATACTTTGTTTACATATTGATATTCATTGCATTTAAGATAGGAGAGTCTTTGACAGGCATTGTCAAATAGCTAGACGTTTCGGTGTATCTCAGCATAGGAGTAGGTATTACTCTTATTGCCGCCGTTGATACAGCTCAGACCGAAGTCTAGAAATGAGACGTTCATTACCCCGATTGGAGGGTAGGTAGTGACGTCTTATTCACACCGGGATCCCTAGAGTTCTAGTCGAGTCGAGTCCAGACATGGTTTGATTCGCATTGCATTGCATGTGCATATGATGTCATTCATGATAGCATGTTTCATGTGTAATTGATTATATGCATGTATACATGTTTATATTGGGATTTGTTCTCACCGGTTTTCCGGCTGTTGTTATGTCTGTATGTGTGCATAACAACAGGTGGGGCAGGATCTGGGTCACGCAGAGGATGAGAGATGGACAAAGCGTGGTGATCTCGGGCATAGCAGAAGAACTAGTAGTTGTACCTTTGGCATGTACTGTATTTAATTACTAGTTGTCGAATATGGTTTGGAAAATTACTAGTTGTCGAATATGGTTTGGAACCAGACATAGTTGTATCTTTTGTTATAGATTATGTTGTTAATGTCTATGGTGTATGCTTGAGTTATATAACATTAGAATTAATGTTAAAAGCAAAAAAATTTGACCCTCTTTTTATATTAAGGATCCGTTTTAATCCCAAAGAAAAGAATTAGAGCCCGGGTCCCCACAATCTTGTTGCGTATACCTTCACCTAGATTACAATAATAGGTGCGGAATCAATCTGATGAAGTAAGTTAAAGACAATAATAACAGTAGGCAATAGTTGTTTATGGAAGTTCGAAGATGAAATCTTATACGTCTCCCCTTATCCTGTTTCCAGAAGGTATAACTAAAAGACTTTGGATATTACAGTACAACTCTTGTACACACCCATTTCAGAAGGACTTACACATTTGCCTACTGAAACTCTTAGTTACTCAACTCAAAAATGAACGTGATACAAAAAGTTCTGAAAAGACTCTTTTCAGATTACAAGCTCTTACTGATAAAGTATAAGTGTTGTAAAAGATTGTGAAGAGTGTAAGAGTCAGTAGCACAAGATTATCTTCAAAAGATCAGATATTTACTATGAAGCGTGTGCTACTTTTCTTTGTGTTGAACTCAAAGTTATCAAGGAATTTCGAGGTTGTCTCGTTGAGTGAAATAGCGTTGATCCTTGAAAAGATATTATGCGTGAGGTGCTCTGTAAGGGTTTGTTCCATGTATATATAAGCGACTGAGTTCAACGTTCATAATCAGAAGATGTCTTTCAGATTTCTGATAGAGTCAGCTTTATTACCAAAAAAAGTTCCTGCAGAAAAGCTATGAAACAATCAGTTCTGTTTTATACTAAACTCTTTAAAGTGAATTAAATTACTCCGTATAGCATTTAATGCTACAATTAATACTAGTACTTGGTAACATTAACGGTAACATTTAAAGTGGTCACGTTAGGCAACATCTTCTACTGATTCTGTTTTTCTATCCTTTCTACTGCTTTTGTTTTACTAGACCAGTAGCTTCTGATTTTCTTGTTGTCTACTGCTGTTGGTCTGCTGGTTTTTATTTTCATCGCCACAATTAATTTGTGTCTATCAGAATTTTTCTTTGAGAAGTTTGCTATCCTTTCATCAAATGAAGAAGCAAATATTTTTGGAAGAAAAATGGAGGAAATTTTGGCCAAAGGGAGAGAAAATGGTAGATGAAGTATTTTCTTGGTTCTTGAAAAATTTAAAGTGTATTCCAAAGGCATGCTTGCCTTCAACTCAAAAAAGTTGACTTCGAACCTTTCACCTATCTAGCATGTTATTTGGGTTTGTAACATGTACAAAGCCCATAGACTAATTTTTAATATATCAAACAAATTTGAGATAAATAAAATCGTATTTGAATTTATTCAAACCCACTAGTTGAATAATTATTTTCATTTGGGCTCTAAAAGACCCAATATAATTTAATTAATTCAATACTTGAATTAATTTAATTATTTGGACTCTACTAGGTCCACTAGTGTTTAATTAACTCAACACTTGAATTAATTTAATTAAGTCCATAACAATGTTTATGAAAATCACAATTTTCAAATACATTATTTTTTTTGCCAACTTTTAATTTAGGAATACTTCCGCAAATTAAAATTTAAATTCCCCATATAGAATTCATACTTCTAATTTTCCTTGTGCTTATAAACTCCTTTATAAGCCGTTCAACACATTGAACTAATTTTATTCTCAACGGGATCTAGAAAACTAGTATTTGTGTCAGTTGTGTGGCCATCAATGGTTCATTGATATAACTAGCAGTGTATTCAAATCCCAATGTGATTCCGGACTAAACATATCCTTATATGAGCATACCCCAATTGCCCCATTCTTACTTATCAACTCCTCGATAATAAGAACGTCATAACTCAAATCTGATAGTACCCAACCAATCATGTTAAATGCCTAGCAACATCGCTTTAATGATTCCTTTGGTATCAAATGATAATGCCTGCAAGAACCATTCCATTATGGTTAGCGTACAGTATGGTGGTCCCTTCATCTCATATATCACGACCGATTCGACAATTATTGGTACATCGAGAGTTGTCAAAGAATCGATACTATGTGTCATGTCGTAGTTGCGTCATTGGTGTAATCTAATAAACCCTTTTTTCTTAGTTACCACCAACACTCTAATCAGATATTTCAAACCACATATACATGATAACACAAAGAATATCCATACCCGAAGGTAAGCGATAAATCCCCGACTCCAATGCATCGACTCCTATAGGTTTCGACAAAACACCCAACCTTGCCACCTGATGACCCCATATGAGTCGGTAAACAATTCAAAGTTAAATACTAGCATATAGAGTCTCAATGTTGTCCCGGGTGAAAAGGACTAATGGTGTACAACCATAAACTAGGACGTTTCCACTCGATAAGTAAGAACCACTTGGAAAGTCCTTTATGGAAGGTTGTTCAGTGCACTCTACAAGGAGCACCTATCTGTATGCTCAGACATCACAACGTCCCCTATCAATGAAACATGGTACTCACATCGCAGATACTCTCAAATTCAAGCGGCCTTTATCCTTCTTAACGGCGGTTGAATCAACCATGAACTGTTTAGAATATACAGTATTCCAAATATGAGTTTCATGATGCTCATCATATAAGCATCTCATATTTTTTCTACTATTTATATATTCAAGGACTTTATCTATGTAACTAGCATTGGTATACAGATAAAGATGTGTCAAAAGAATAATTTCAAATATTATTAAAATAAAGATTGTTTATACATTGAGTTTCAATGTGAACCTTCGGCCAACACTTGGCTCGACGGGTACCTACTCTAACAATCTCTCACTTGCACTAGAGCCAACTACCCATGTGCTTCAAACCCATCGATTCGCGATGCTTCTCGAATAATGGCCCAGGTAAAGGCATAGTTAGTGGATCAACAACATTATCTGCAGAGCCGACTTTGTCAATCGACATTTCTCCTCTTTCCACAATCTCAAGGAGGATGTGGTACTTTCCCAATATATGATTGGATTTCTGATGAGACCTTGTCTCCTTTGCTTGAGCAATGGCTACCGTGTTGTCACAAAACATCGGGACTGGAGAAACTCCATTAGGAATGACGCCCAACTCTTGGACGAAATTCCTTAATCAAACTGCCTCCTTTGCTGCAGCTGATGCAGCAATGTATTCGGCCTTAGTGGTGGAATCTGCAGTACTGTCTTGCTTGGAACTTTTCCAAGAGATAGCAACACCATTGAGCATGAATAGGAACCCAGAGATTGACTATGAGTCATCGATATCGCTTTTAAAGCTAGATGTCGGTATAGCCTTCCAATTTAAGTTCTCCACCCCCATAGACCAAGTACAGCTTATTGGTCCTTCTCAAATACTAGAGGATGTCTTTCACAGCTTTCCAGTGTAGAATATCAGTGTTCGATTGATATCTACTCACTGCACTTAGTGGAAAAGCCAAGTCAGGACCTGTAGATATCATCACATACAAGATACTACCAATTGCAGATGCATAAAGAATGCTTGTCATCTCCGCTATCTCTGCATCAGTCTTGGGAGACATAGACTTTGATAGGGACACACCATAACACATTTATAGATGTCCTATCTTGGACTCATCCATCGAGAACCGATTAACGATGATATCAATGTATGTGGACTGGGTGAGGCCAAGCAATTTTCTTGATCTATCTCCATAGATCTGTATCCCTAATACAAAAGATGCTTCACCCAAGTCCGGCATCGAGAACTTACTCGCTAACCATATTTTAGTTGATTGCAACATCCCTACATCATTTCCAATGAGTAGTATGTCATTACCATAAACTACCAGGAATGTCACAACATTCTCACTTACCTTCTTATACACATATGGTTCCTCAGGATTCTTAGTAAAACCAAACTCTTTGATTGTACTATCGAATATGACGTTTCAACTCCTAGATGCCTGCTTTTGACCATAAATAGATCTCTAAAGTTTGCATATCATATGCTCACTTCCAATAGATGTAAACCCTTCAGGTAGAGACATTTAAATCTCTTCCTTAATATCCCCATTAAAAAAGGATGCCTTTACATCCATCTGCCATATCTCATAGTCATACCATGCAGCTATGACTAGCAATATCCTTATAAACTTGAACATTGCAACTGGAGCAAAGGTTTCCTCAAATTCAACTCTTTTTCATTGAGTATATCCTTTTTTCTACCAATCGCGCCTTGAAGGTCAATACCTTCCCATCCGCCACAAGTTTCCTCTTGTAAATCCATTTACACCATATGGGAACATTTCCCTCAGGTGGATCTACAAGATTCCACACTTGGTTCGAAGGCATGGAATTCATCTCAGATTCCTCAGCTTCAAGCCACTTGGATGAATCGGCATCAGATAACGCTTCCTTGAAGGTTATTGCATGACATCCATGGTTAGGCTCATCATGGCCCTCTTCAAGAAGCAGACCATACCTTCATAGGTGGTCTCGAGACTCTCTCGGATCTTCTAGGAGCTTGTATCTCATCTCTTGGCTCTTCGGGTGTGGGTTCTAAAATTGTGAGTGTCTCTCGAACCTCTTCGAGTTCTACCATCTCCCTTTTTCCATCCAATAGAAATTCCTTTTCCAAAAAATTTGCATTCCTAGAAAAAAACACTTTTGTTTCTTGGGGATGATAGAAATAATATCCAACCGAATTCCTTGGATATCCAACCAAGTAACATAAAATGGATCGACTATCCAATTTATCTTCCACAACCTGCTTCACATAAGCAGGGCATCCTCATATTCTAAGATTAGAATATTTGGGAGATTTACCCATCCATATCTCATATGGTGTCTTATCAACTGCATTTGAATGGACATTGTTCAACAACAGTGACTCTGTCTCAATCCCATATCCCCAAAAAGATGACGACAAATCAGTGAACCCCATCATAGACCGAACCATGTCCATCATAGTCCGGTTACAATGCTCCAAAACACCATTCAACTGCGGTGTAGCAGGCGAAGTCAACTGCGAGATAATCCTATTCTCCCTAAGATACTCTTGGAACTTGGCACTCAAGTACTCACTACCTCGATCCGATCGAAGTGTCTTCATGCTTTGTCCCAATTGATTCTCTACTTCATTTGTGAATTCCTTGAACCTTTCAAAGACTTCAGATTTGTATTTCATGAAATACACATACCCATACCTCAAAAAATCATCGATAAAGGTGATGAAGTAGGCATGTTCATGCTTAGTGGTGATGCTAAGTGGACCGCACACATCGGTATGGATCAAATCCAATAATCTTTTGGCTCGCTCCATGTAACGTACTATACTTTTTAACTATTTTAAAACTTGCGGAAAAATAAAAAAAATTCTTATATAAGAAATAAACTCTAAAATTTTGATTTAAAATAAATTGTTCATCTAAAAATTATTGAAATAAAGAGATCGTAAATAAAGTTTGCTAAAAAAACTTGCTTAAACATCGTAACCCAAAACATGAAATCAGAGTAATAAAAATTTTCATGCGAGAAATCTTAAAAATATGGGCGGTCCTCGGGTTTAGCCTCCCACTCAGTCCAAGCCAGCTCACTGGTCTGCACCCCTTGTCTCCTCAAAGTCATCCTCACCAGCATCGATCAAGTCTAGTGAGTCTAAAAACTCAACATGTATAAACTGGATATAACAAGTAATACGTAATAAAACCACATGCATCTTTAAAATAGAGCGTTCATACTTGAAACTTGAACTTGCATACTAAAGCATGAACATACGTACATACATACTTAAACGTGACGTCAACATAAAACTTTTCGTAAACATTCTTGCTTCGTACATAGTTGAGCATACATAACATCATTTTGCGTAGAGGCATGTTTCAAAGCAAGTGACCCATACATAAAGACTAAACCACAGTACTGGGCTGACAGGAAAAATCGACTGCCACATTCATGAGATCCCGTTTATGCTTTAACGGATGGATTGGTCCCTGGTCATGATTTACCACTTTCCAATCCTGATCTAACATGTTCATGCTTTAACAGGGTGGATTGGTCCCTGGTCATGCTTAACCGCTTTCGAATCTCATACATAATTTGGTCACAAGACATTTAGCATACCTCAAAAAAACTTAAAAAGTATTTTCTCTCACACGTGGAACATACTTACATGACGCTGAGGGATTGGTTGGATCTCGTTCGGGGCTCTGCTGCACATGCTAACATGCTACCATGAACTTTAAATTCCACAGCTTAATCATGCCTATCAAATGCATCACCAATTGACTCACTAACTTATGACCTTCTAGAAATGCTTGGGACTTGACCGTGATAAACAACATGCCCCCCCCGGCTCAACCTCGAAACAATTCTTGCCAGAAGCATGAATTTCCCCAAACAATAGAATGCACGGACCTTGCCTAAAACATAGTTCAACGTTCCCATATCGAACTTCATAACATCTTAATTAAATTTTAGTATACTAGGACATAACGACTTAGTAGTACCCAAAGTAAGCAAGAGCACCTAAATCTGAAGCCTAAATTCGTCTGAAGGAGCGCCTAGGCACTGCAGAGCAGCGCCAGACTAGCCCCTATGCGCTGCCCTACAGAGCTACGGCGCTTCCTGTGCGCACCAGTAGCGCTATGGTGCTTGCTGGCACGTACTGGCAGCGGTGCGGCGCTGCGGTGCTGGTTCTGCGCCAATCCACCCAAAATTCTGCACCAGAGGTCCCTATGACTTCTAATGCATGCAAAACCTCTCCAACCCGAGACAACACCCCAAAATTCCCATGATCACCCCAATGGACACTTCTAAACCCAGCAAGGCACCTCCGACGATTCCCAACGAAGCCTGCAACAAGAAATTCTCAAGAATATGACAAGAACACATTCGACGTTTTACATGTTGAAAGTTTTTCAAAATAAGAGACCGAAAATTCGCAGCACACGAAATGACAGCATACAAATTTTTAGATATGAAAATTTTGATCCAAAAATCATTTCAAACGTTCTTGCTCAAACTTTTTCAGAACACACATGGATTTGACGCACAATAAACATCACAACACGTAATATAACGAGATCGATGCAGAAACAATAGGTTATACATGCCTTTTGATCCTAAAATTTACCCAACCAACGATACTGAAGCGAGGATGATACGAGGGTTGATCCGAGATGAATGTGGCACTATTTCCTTGAAGAAAAAAGTACGAAAAACCTGCTGGAAAAGTTCAGAGGTAGGGGCGGTTTCTGATAGCTTAAGAACCCTAAACATTTCTCCAATAAAATATGAAACTGAAATGTGTAGGTGTGTGTTGTGTGTTTAACGTGTAAGTGTGTGTGTAGGGGTGTGTGCGTGTATGTTTAGTGGCAAAAATAGGGTTTAAATTACTTAATTACATAATTAACAAAGTAACTAAAAATAATAACTCCCCACTAACCTATAATAAAATCTCCTAATTAACAAAAATAAACACATAAATGCTAACTTTAAAAGTTTTAAAAATTCTAAAATCACTAAATAAATCATTTAGGCTTTAAAATACTAAAACTTATAAATCATTTAAAATGCCCCCAATATAAACTTAAAAATAATTTACCACATTTTAAAATTGCCAAAATCGTCACCGATCTCTTCTCCTCGATCCTACATCGAATAATCGCCTGAAACATGAAACTCGAGAAAAACTTTTGACGTGCATCACATAAACATAATAATTTAAAATAATGCATTTAAATAAATCATTCATCGCTAAAAGTAAATTTTAATTTTTAAATAAATGATTTAACAGTTAAATAAATGCATGGATTTTACGTGTACTGATTTTGGGCTCTACAGTTCCTTCCCCATTTATATAAATTGTGTCCTCGAAATTAAATCTTACCAAACGATTCTGGATAGCGACTCCTCATGTCTGCTTCTGTCTCCCGAGTGGCTTCTTCCACTAATTGATTCAGCCACCGGTCTTTGACTAGCTTGGTCACCTTGTTCCGAAGTCTACGCTCCTGCCTGTCTAGGATTTGGACAGGTCGTTCCTCATATGACAGATCTAGAGTAAGCTGCAACGGCTCATAACTCAAAATGTGGGAAGGGTTTGCTAGATACTTCCTCAACATTGAGACGTGGAACATATTGTGTACACCGGCCAGATTCGGCGGTAAGGCTACACGATAAGCTAGTGTCCCAACTCTGTCAAGAACCTCAAATGGTCCAATAAACCTCGGGCTAAGCTTGCCTCTCTTCCCAAATCTCATAACACCCTTCATGGGTGCTATCTTCACGAAAACGTGATCACCTAAGCCAAACTCTATGTCCCTTCTCCTTTTGTCAGCATAACTTTTTTGACGTCTCTGTGCGGTCTTCATCCTGTCTCGGATCTTGACCACCACATCTGCAGTCTGCCGAACAATCTCGAGACCATGTTCTGAACTCTCACCGACTTCATCCCAATGAATCGGCGATATGCACTTGCTCCCATACAATGTCTCGTAGGGAGCCATACCATTAGATGATTGGAAATTGTTGTTGTAGGTAAACTCCACTAGAGGTATCTTAGATTCCCAAGCCCCGTGGAAATCTATTACACAGGCTCGCAATAAATCCTCCAACATCTGAATCACTCGCTCGGACTGGCCATCTGTCTGAGGGTGGAAAGCTGTACTGAATAGCAACTTCGTCCCCATGGCTGCATGTAAACTCTTCCAAAAGGATGATATAAACCTCGGATCCCTATCGGACACAATAGAAACTGGGATTCCATGCAATCGAATTATCTCCCTGATATAGAGTTCCGCATACTGCGTCATGGAGAAATTCGTCTTTACTGGCAAGAAATGTGCTGACTAGGTAAGTCGATCCACTATAACCCAAATTGCATTGAATCCTCTGAATGACTTTGGTAACCCAATATCTAAGTCCATGGTAATATTCTCCCATTTCCACTCGGGGATAGGGAGCGGCTTAAGAATTCTTGCTGGCCTCTGATGCTCTATTTCACCTGCTGATATGTGAGACATTCAGACACAAATCGGCAGATGTCTCTCTTCATACCTGGCCACCAATACAACATCGGCAGGTCCTTGTACATCTTGGTACCTCCTGGGTGGACAGAATACAGAGATGCATGTGTTTCTGACAAGATATCCTCTCTGAGCAAATCAATGCTAGGCACCCACATTCTATCTCTGTATCTCACAATATCATCAGACACTGTGTAGAGTACACTGCCCTTGGCCTCATTCTTCTGTTTCCATTTCTATAACTGATTATCTGAAGACTGACCTGTTCGGATTCGGTCAAACAACGAAGACTGGACTGTCAGATTAGACAGCTTAGGCTCTGCCCTTGGGATAAAAATCTAGACCAAATCTCTGAATCTCTAACAGAAGATATTTCTGCACTGGCAAAAATGCTACAACTGCAACTTTCCTGCTCAAGGCATCTGCCACAACATTAGCTTTCCCCGGATGATAGCTAATCTCGCAATCGTAGTCTATTACTAATTTTAACCACTGTCTCTGCCTCATATTCAGTTCTTTCTGCGTAAAGAAATACTTGAAACTCTTGTGATCAGTGAATATCTGGCATTTCTCGCCGTACAGGTAGTGTCTTCATATATTCAACGCAAAGACAACAGCGGGTAATTATAAGTCATGAGTCGGATAGTTCTTCTCGTGCACCTTCAACTGCCTGGAAGCATAAGCTATAAAACGACCATGCCGCATCAACACTGCGCCTAACCCGAGCTTATATGCATCGGTGTATAACACAAAATTGCCTTGCCCCGATGGCATGGCTAACACTGGTGCTGAAATAAGAGCTTGCTTCAAAGTATCAAAGCTCTTCTGACATTCATCACTCTACAAGAATTTGGCATTCTTCTTGGTCAATTAAGTGAGTGGCACTGCTATCGAAGAAAGTCCCTAAATAGACTTCCTGTAGTAGCCTGCTAAGCCTAGGAAGCTGCGGATCTCGGACGTATTTTTTGGCTCAACCCATTCCTTAACTGATGCTACCTTAGCTGGATCCACCTCAATGCCACAGCTAGAAATTATGTGACCCAAAAATGCTACCTTCTCCAACCAGAATTGACTTCTCTTTCTTGATGGTAGACTCAAACGTAACAAGCATATTCACCATCTCGTCAATTGCAGGCTTCAGCTTGTTCATGTTGAAATTCACCACAAAATGATCAAATGAGCTAGGCAGCGACAAGAGCAACACGTCAGTTGCCAACTCCGATGGCAACGTAAGATCCATGCCAACGAGCTTGTCCACAAGCCCAATAATTTTTAGGCCATGCTCATGGACCTAAGCCCCATCTTGCATGCGTAAAATGATTAGCTCCTTGACGGTAGCATTCCTAAGAGGTCGTGTTTGCTCACCAAAGAACTCTTTGAGATACAAATGAATGTGAGCAGCACTCTTAGCATCCTTAAAACGCCTCTGCAGCTCATCATTCATATAAGCTTGCATATAACACTTGGCTTTCAAGTCATGGTCACATAATTCCTTGTAAGTCTGCAATTCCTCGGTAGTGCAGCTAGTCGGAGCCTCAACAAAGGCAACTCATTAAGTGTATATGATATCATTTTTGAATTCAAGACGATTTTCAGGTTTCTTAGCCAATTTAGGTAATTAGGTCCGGTTAAAATGTGTTTGTCGAGTATTGTAGATAATGGATTGCGAATTGAAGATATTGTCAAATTTGTACTGAAAAGTAAAAAGAGATAAATGTTAATGACTAGTTTAAAATATTTAGTAAGATATAAAGTATGGACTTTTACTTCATAAATTTTCGCTCCCACTCTTTTGACATTTTTCACTACCCTCTAGTGAAAACGGGAAACTCTTTTCCTCAGCAGGTACGTAAAGTCCAATTAGCAAATTATGATTCGGAATAATATAAGACAATCATAATTCCCAAAAGGTAGTTTCCAATTGCATCTCCATGCAACTCTTTACGTAAACTTTTGTCTCATATTTGATTAAGACCCAATAATATGATGTTGTTCATCTTTACATGTCAAGCCTTACCCATCAATGTTGAACTTTAATGGACGGTCGCTATGAGTTCCCTCAATAATATGAGTCGAAATCATGGGAGTTCCATGTGGTTCACATCACCATGTGAATGGATGTCACAGCTTTCCGGCATCCAGGGATCTCCCCCAATAATATGAGTGAAGCACTGAGCACGGGTAGCGTTCATCATGCATCCATTGTCGATGGAAGACATGAAAATTATAAACACATTTTTAATTCCCCTTTTCGGGCTTGATATTATTTTTGAATCTTTTTAAAAATGAGGTTTTTTTTTTTAAATTTGAAAGGTCTCATCATTAATTTTATTTAAAAGCTCGCTATGTTTGATCGTATGTTTGCCGGATTCATGCAACTTAGTTATTATAATAATAATAACGCACATACTAATTATTTATAATATATCATACATATATTATAAACAGTAAAGTAACAAGGATGATCAATCGCCCCATTACTAATTCCCGTGTGAGCTAAGCACGTGCCTAGGTTCAATCCTAGGAAATGCATGGGATGCAAATCCACAATTACACAAGCTTCCAAAATTTACATGTCTTCGATCTTCATAATCACCAAGGCTCATTATCTTCCAATCTTGATCTTCCACTATAATAATATTTACAAATAAATATCCATGGCAAATAGGGATACATCTCATGGAGTGGGAACGGGCTATAAACCAAGCCTACTTATAAATTGATAATTATTACAATCATTCAATACAAAATATCCTAACATACACCTAGCAAATTGGGCTTGGGCTTTTGAACATCCTTCATGCATAATATCACATATCATATACTATCAATTAATTATCACAATAATATCAATTGATCCATTATTTTATACCTTGATCCAATCAGTAACCGCCAAGATTATAAATTAAATCAACAAAGTAAACAAACTCCTTTGTTTATTTTTAAAATTATTTATTTATAATCGAATTTCTTGTAAATCACCATTTATTATAAATAATTAAATTCCAAATTCAATTATTTATTTTATGAAAAAATATATACAAATTTTGTAGATTTAAACTTAAGGACCCAAAAAGACATTTTTCACCAAAAAAAATTTGGCCCATTTAAATTTCACAAAATATGTCAACCATCTAATGACCAAACAACTCAAGGGCCATGACACTTTGATATTCCAAAACACTCTTAGAAACCCTAGTCGACATCGTCGTTGGCGAAGCTCCGTCGCCGGATTCCGGCTAACAAAAATTTTTGTTATTAAAAGGAGGGGGGTTTCGGGCATCCCCACTAGCTTCCCTTGCTGCTCGAAATGGGCAGCCCCTCGGGCAGCCCTAACTGCCCGAAATGGGTAGCAACATGCTCCCAAAACAGTCCCTCAAACCGACCTCAATTTGTTGTGACGAATTATTTCATGCGGTTAGAAATAGTTCTCAATATAATATCATGTATTTGCTACACAAAAACGACCTAAGCTCCTGATACCACTTGAAAGGGGATCGGTTACGGGTATCCGAATGTGCAACGGAAGTTTTTAAAAAAAATTACAAGAGCAAAACCAAGCACCCCTAACTAATGTGTAGCAAATACAAAAACACAAACACAAACACAAACATACATAGGGTGTTTTAGTGTTTTACCTATCAATCACAAGTATTGATGATGGCTCCAACTAGGTTATTAAAAAACTTAGCTCTTCAATGGGTAGACAACTATACAAGCTTCCATTGAGCACTCCTTGCTCAAAATCAAACCCACCACCAACTAGCTAGAACCATCTTACAATTGCACTAGGAAATGCAAGGAATTTTTCTTTGAGAAGTTTGCTAAACACAAACACAAACACAAACATACATAGGGTGTTTTAGTGTTTTACCTATCAATCACAAGTATTGATGATGGCTCCAACTAGGTTGTTAAAAAACTTAGCTCTTCAATGGGTAGACAACTATACAAGCTTCCCTTGAGCACTCCTTGCTCAAAATCAAACCCACCACCAACTAGCTAGAACCATCTTACAATTGCACTAGTAAATGCAAGGAATTTTTCTTTGAGGAGTTTGCTATCATTTCATCAAATGAAGAAGCAAATATTTTTTGAAGAAAAATGGAGGAAATTTCAGCCAAGGGGAGAGAAAATGGAAGAGGAAGTATTTTCTTAGTTCTTGAAAAATTTAAAGTGTATTCCAAAGGCATGCTTGCCTTTAACTCAAAAAGTTGACTTCCAACCTTTCACCTCCCTAGCATGTTATTTGGTTTGTAACATGTACAAAGCCCATGGAATAATTTTTAATATCTCAAAAACATTTGAGATAAATAAAATCTTAGTTGAATTTATTCAAGCCCACTAGTTGAATAATTGTTTCCATTTGGGCTCTACAAGACTCAATGTTATTTAATTAATTCAACACTTGAATTAATTTAATTAAGTCCATAACAATGTTTATGAAAATCACAATTTTCAAATACATTATTTATTTGATCAACTTTTAATTTAGGAACACTTCCACAAATTAAAAGTTACATTCCACATATAGAAGTCATACTTCTAATTTTCCTTGTACTTATAAAATCTTTTATAATCCGTTCAACACATTGAACTAATTTCCTTCTCAACGGGATCTAGAAAGCTAGTACTTGTGTGGCCTCAATGGTTCATTGATACAACTAGCAGTGGGTTCACATCCCAATGTGATTCATGACTAAACATGTCCTCATATGAGCATATCCCAATTGCCCCATTCTTACTTATCAACTCTTTGATAATAATAACGTCAGAACTCAAGTCTAATAATACCCAACCAATCATGTTAAACGCCTAGCAGCATCGGTTACATGATTTCCTGGGTATCAAATGATAGTGCCTGCAAGAACCATTCCATTATGGTTAGCGTACAGTACGGTGTCTTCATCTCATATACCCCGACCGATTCGACAACTATTGGTATATCGAAAGTTGTCAAAGAATCGATAATATGTGTCATGTCTTAGTTGCATCGATGGTGTAATCTAAGTGTTGGAAAATTAATTACGGAAGTTTGACAAACGGAGCATAAAATATGAACGAACTAATCAAGAAGACTGAAAAAATCTGATCTAAAAATACACAAACTATTGGTTGCCTAACTGAATATTGGTGTGCAGATAAGGAAACTGAACTATGTAGTCGACTGGATGATCAGTTGGAACTGATCAGTTTTACTACAATCAGTTGAGAGCTACCAGCCAATTCTATCGGCTGTGTCAAACTAATAAAACAGTTTGACACGTCATCAGTTAAGGAATGTCGACAACTGTACAAAAGCAGACTGCAACATGTAGTGGGAACGCCGCATTTCAGCAATGCTACAGTGTAAGATTGTCAGAAGGATCTTGACGTGGCAATAAACGGATTGAAAGATTCAAATACGTTCATTGTTATCGTTAGATGCAAAGCCTAAAAAATAGCCGAGAAGATCAGCTGAGAAAACATAACAAACCGAACTACCAAGTAGTTATTTTACTTAAATCTCTTCACAAGCTTTCTGTTCATATTCAAAAGATTTCAAATGCTCACACTTAGCATATGCATTCATAGCATTCAAGGCTATACATATAGCTTACAAGCACAAACACATATCGTTGTAATATTCGATCTTATAGAGATCAGTTGAGAACTGATAAACTATATTGAAACTAAGAGTTTCAGTTTGGCATTGTTAAGTCCAAAACTGAAGGGGGTCTGTACAAGTCTTGTATTGATCAAAGTCTTCTAGTGAATATCATATCTTCTAGACAGAAGAGGCGACGTATCAGTGATTGAAATCTCCAAACATCGATAAATCTTGTGTCTCTTAATTTAGGTTTTATTCTATCTGTCAGTCAGTTTATTTCCGCACTTTCATTAGTTAACTGATTTATATTGACATAACAAGATTTCCGAGTTTAGTTTATCACTAAATTGACTCATATTTTGAAAAAGAGGTAAAATTTTCAAGTGTTTATTCAACCCCTCCCCCCACCCTTCTAAACACTCTTTCACCTACCAACCGATCCTATAAAGTGGTATCAGAGCAGTTGAATCTTGTTCCTGAATATTCTTACCTACTAAATCTGATTACCATGTCTTCCTTCAACAAAATTCTAATGTTCTCAAGAGAAGAGTTCGATGACAAGAAGATTAGAATGCAGGCTTATCTAGCTGCACAAGATGATGACATGTGGCATGTCATTACTAAACGGACCCATAAGAATACTGAAAGCAAATACTGCTCTCGCCATAACTGATGGCGCACCACACCGTATTGAGAAGCCAAGAGAAGAATGGACATCAAGACAAAAGGAAAGCAAACTTGGACAATGTGGCTAAAGATATCTTGTACAAAATGCTGGATAAAATCACTTTCAGCAAAATAAAGACGTGCAAGACTGCAAAAGAAATCTGGGAGAAGTTGACTCAGCTCTGCGAAGGCAATGAGCAAACCAAAGAGAATGCACTTGGAAAGGTGTATTCAAATAAAGAAGTAGCGCTAAAGGTAGTCAGAGGTCTTCCCAAGGAATGTGATATTAAGACAATGGCTATGAGATAATCAAAGGACCTAAATAAGGTCGAATTACATGATCTATTTGATGATCTAAAGGCCTATGAGTTTGAGATGCAAACGAGAGAAGGATAACCTTCCACACCAGCAGATACAACATCTTATAGTGCTGTCAAACTGGAACCAACTGGTTCAGTTGAGAAAACTGGTGATCAGTTAAGTAATGACGCAATGTCATTATTTGTCAAAAAAATTGGAAGATTAATGAGAAAAAATCAAGGTTCTTTTCAAAGACAATATCGGAGGAATAACACCAAGGAAGAACCAAATGATTGCTACAACTGTGGCAAAACTAGATACTTCATTGTTGATTGTCCTAAGCCAAAGAAGGATATTCAAGTGTTAGCTGAAAAGGGAAATAAATCACATGAGCACAGAAGAAAAGCCAAAGATGATAAGAAATCATTCAGAAAGAAAAACGAAGTTCTTTAAGCTGAGGAAAGTAAATCCAAATGGGATAAATTTGACAACGATGAATCGGAACCTGAGAGCTTGAGTAGTTCCAGCGATGATGAGGAAGTCAAGTGTCTGATGGTTGATGACACAGAACTAGAATCAACCAGTGAACATGTATTCTATTTTAGTTCAACTGACTTTACACGTGATTAACTTATTTCCATATTACATGACATGGTCAAGGAGTATCACAAGCTTGCCCTCACAGTTGAGAAGGCCAAACAAAGCAAATTGACCCCAATCACGATAAAACTGAAACTGGTAAATCATGTAAGGCTCGAGAATTATCAACTGGCATTGATGTTAAACTTGGAAAGGTAAGAATGCATGACATTTAAATCAGAATTGTGAGGTTTGGGCCGAAGCTACACCGCACCCGCGGTGTTAGAGATACAGCACCCGCGGTGCATTGAAAAAAAATTGATGAATTTGTGCAAAGCAAGACCGCACCCGCGGTCCTGCAATGACCGCACCCGCGGTCTGTGATTTTGAAAAATAAAAGGTTTGCCGAAACATGAGCGCACGCTCGGTGCTGGAGTGACCGCACCCGCGGTGCTGCATGCGGAAATGCCACCTTTGATTTTTACATTGACACATGTCCTGAGGTATAAATATTTGTAATGACACCTCATTGTCTTCACCTTCAGCAAAGAGAGAACCGAGAACTCCCCTTAGTTTCCTTCAAGCTTCTTCATTCCTTAGGATTTGTATTGTGCAAGATTTACACATCCGAATTGGAAACCGAGTTGAGATTATTGTTCCTTACACCAAGAGCTATCTAAGGATGTAAGTATATCTCATTTTCAGCATGATTCAGATTTTAGATGTTGGGGAAATTATGATTTTGTTGTAAATATGTGTTCTTGATATATAGAGCATCGTATATTCGTTGTCAGATTGATTTTCGGACACAGTATGCTATTGTTTCGATTTTCAGCATGTATTATTGAAGAGTATATCGATTTTTAGAGTTGGGGAGGATTATGTCATTGATATGATGATGTTGATGAGATTTTGGTATTGATATGTGAGTTGTGAATTGGCTGGTATCGAAGAATTACGTCGTTATGCCATCGATTTATACCGAGATTTCTTATTGATTGGAATTGATGTTGTATGTCTACATTGCCATTTCAGATTTGTATTGGTTATTGTGAACTCGAGACTTCGACTACGACACCGACGATTCGACAAGAAAGGTATAATTCATGTGGTCACGGGATTGCACAACTCGATTCAGATTTGATACGAGTTTCCCTAAATCACATACTATACTGTTATTATTACATTTGATTATGTAATGTCTTGTCTATTGATTTATATTCGAGTCCTGAGATAGGAGATATTGGCAGATCGGCCAAAACTAGACGTTTCGGTGTATCGTCGCATAGTAGTAGATTTGCTCTATGTGTAGACCCTCGATACAGAGTTGACCGAAGTCTAGGAATAAGACGTACCGTCGCCCCGAGTGGTTGGGTAGGTGACAGACCGTCTTATTCACACCGGGATCCCTAGATTAGAACTGAGTCGAGTCAAGATTTAAATGTTGAATACAGATTTGTATTCTTCTACATGTTTAGATTTGAATTTATGTTACTTGATATATGCTATGCTTTTGTATATGATTATTACATTGCATGCATCCATGTTTTATACTGGGATATGTTCTCACCGGAGTCATCTGGCTGTTGTCGTGTCTGTATGTGTGCATGGCAACAGGTGGGGCAGGATCTGGGTCTCGAGCTAGATGAGAGATGGATGATAGCGTGGAGATCTCGGGCATTGCAGATTACTAGTGTTTTATTATGAAACTTGTACTACTCATGTTTGTAGTTGATATTTAAACACTAGTGTATGGTTGTATTAAACAGACTGGTATGTATCTTATGTCGTTTAGGTAATATATAGACTTGTTATGCTTTAATTATACATTTGAAATAATGTTAAAAGCAAAATTTTGACCCACATTTTCGAACAAAGATCCAATTAAATCCCAAAAGAATTGAGTTAGAGCCCGGGTCCCCACAACAGGTGGTATCAGAGCTGTAGGTTCTGTAGACTGAGATAGAATAGAATGAGCGGGGTAGATCGAGTCATCTTCCTTGCTTTTGATGTGCTAGCATGATTTACTGCTTTCCCTACTATATGTTGTTGTATTATCTGAATTGATTTACAGCATTTCAAGCCTGAATCAGAACCGATTCTCGATCAGAGGTATATGATCAGAGGAGGGCTGAGACAGATTGCATAATTGGTGTACTAATCAGTTTGATAATCAGATTTATGCCGCCTAGACGTATACCACAGCCAGAGCAGGGTAGTACATCCGGTGCACAGATGGGTGTTACCGCTACGCCGATGGAGACCTTATTGAAGAGATTTCAGTCTTTCCATCCGCCTACCCTGAAGGGCACAGAGAGTGCAGTAGAGTGCGAGAGCTGGCTTGATGATATCGAGATGTTGGTTGAGTCTTCGGCATATACTGATGCGCGACGTGTGAAACTGATAGGGCATCAGATGCAGGAGGTTGCAAAGAGCTGGTGGTTAACTACGAAGAGAGCCTTGGAGCACCGAGGCATTGACATCACGTGGAAAGTCTTCAAGGATGAGTTCTATCAGCGCTTCTTCCCCGTCTCCTACCGAAAAGATAAAGGGGCTGAATTTGCGAATCTGAGGCAGGGACAGTGGAACATCGAGGAGTATGTTGCTAAATTTTCTGCATTGCTACGATTTGCACCTCATGTGGCAGGGAACGACGAGGCAGTGGCCGATCAGTTCATCAACGGGTTGAACCCAGATGTTTTTACTTTGGTGAATACGGGACGGCCTAATACTTTTTCAGAGGCACTGAACCGAGCTAAGGGGGCAGAGGCTGGCTTGATCAGACAGCGAGGAGCTTCCTACGGTGTTCAGGGACAGAGACCGCCACAGTCCACGACCGTACAGTTTCCACCACCTCCTCCTCGTTTTGACAGTGGAGCTAGTGGTAGTGGCAAGAAGGAATTTTTGAAGGCTAAGGGCAAGCAATTTAAGAAGTCCGGGAGTAGTTCATTGAGTTCGAGTGGATCTCGACAGAGAGGTCAGGGTTCAGATTACAGTGGCGTATATTGTAGCTCGTGTGGAGGACGACATGCCACGGAGCAGTGTCAAGGAGTTATGGGACGTTGCAACATCTGTAGGCAACAGGGACATTTCGCCAGAGTTTGTCCCCAGAGAGGTGCACAACGATTCCAGAGTACCGGGTCATCAGCACCAGTGCCACAGTAGAGAGACAGGCGTCCTCTGTACACTCCTTTCAGCCACCATCCACACAGACCCAGCAGAGACCAGGAGGTAGTCAGACGGTGAGTCAGCCTCCCAGACAGCAGGCACGTGTCTTTGCCCTGACAGAGGAGCAGGCGCAGGAGGCGCCAGATGATGTCATTGCAGGTAACTGTTTTCTTTGCGGTTATCCTGCATATGTGTTGATAGACACAGGGGCATCTCATACATTCATCTCTGAACATTTTGCATTGAGACATTCATTGCCTGTTGGGTCGATGTCGACGGTAGTGTCTATAGCTTCTCCGTTGGGAAGTGGTTTGATATCTGTGACTAATGTTAGACACTGTATGCTTCCGTTTGAGGGGCATGAGATTGATCTTGATTGTGTAGTACTTGGTCTAGCTGATTTTGATTGTATAGTTGGTATAGACATGTTAACCAAGTACAGAGCTTACTGTAGATTGCTTCTACAAAATTGTCAGATTCAGACCTGAAATGACAGATGAGTGGAAATTCTACGGAAAGGGTTCCAGATCTCGGATTCCCTTAGTATCTGCTCTGACTATGAGTAGATTGCTTCAGAGAGGAGCAGAGGGCTTTCTCGTATATTCAGTAGATCTACTGAAGTCGAGCCCAACATTGACAGATCTGCCAGTGGTTTGCGAGTTTGCAGATGTTTTTCCTGATGAGATTCCAGGGTTGCCTCCGGTTGGAGAGGTAGATTTTAGCATAGATCTTGTGCCAGGCAGTGTTCCTATTTCGAGAGCTCCGTATAGGATGGCGCCTGTTGAATTGAAAGAATTGAAAGCGCAGTTGGAAGATCTTCTGTCCAAGGGATATATCAGACCCAGTGTATCTCCTTGGGGTGCTCCGGTGCTTTTCGTCAGAAAGAAAGATGGTTCGATGCGACTATGTATTGATTACAGACAGTTGAACAAGGCGACAGTGAAGAACAAGTATCCTCTGCCTCGCATCGACGATTTGTTTGATCAGTTACAGGGATCTTCGGTATACTCGAAGATTGATTTGAGATCAGGGTATCATCAGCTCAGAGTTAGAGACATTGATATTCCGAAGACTGCATTCCGAACCAGGTATGGGCACTACGAGTTTATTGTTATGCCTTTTGGTTTGACGAATGCACCTGCGGTGTTTATGAGTTTGATGAACCGCATTTTTCAGAGATATTTAGATGATTTTGTGATTGTGTTCATTGACGATATTTTGGTATATTCGAAGAGTCTGACTGAGCATGCAGATCATCTGAGAATCGTATTGAAGACTTTGAGAAAAGAGCAGTTATATGCCAAACTGTCCAAGTGTGAATTCTGGTTGCGACAGGTTGTCTTCTTGGGGCATATTATATCTGGAGATGGTATTGCTGTAGATCCGAGTAAAGTTGAAGCTGTTATCAGTTGGCCGAGACCGACTTCTGTGCCTGAGATACGCAGTTTCATGGGTCTAGCCGGGTATTATCGTCGTTTTATCCGAGATTTCTCCAGTATAGCGAAGCCTATCACCCAGTTGACCCAGAAGAACATGCCATTTGTGTGGTCCGAAGATTGTGAAGCCAGTTTTGTAGAGCTGAAGAAGAGGCTGACTAGTGCGCCTGTCTTGACGATTCCTTCAGGTACAGGTGAGTTCGTTGTATATTGTGACGCATCTCACAGAGGGCTAGGATGTGTTCTTATGCAGCGAGGGCACGTGATAGTGTACGCCTCTAGACAGCTAAAGCCGCACGAGAATCGTTATCCGATTCATGATCTTGAATTGGCGGCGATTGTATTTGCACTCAAGATCTGGCGTCATTATCTGTATGGCGAGAAATTTGAGATCTATTCCGATCATAAGAGCCTGAAGTATCTCTTTTCTCAGTCAGAGTTGAACATGAGACAGCGACGATGGCTTGATCTGCTGAAAGATTTTGATTGTGAGATCAAGTACCATCCAGGGAAGTCGAATGCAGCAGCAGACGCCTTGAGTCGAAAGGTATGTGCTCTTTCCTTGTCGACGGTAGGTGTATCGAATTTAGTAGAGGATTGTTGCTTGTCTGGGTTGACATTTGATACAGATAGTAGACCGTTGCGACTTTTTGTGATTCAGATTGAGCCAGATCTAATTTTGAGGATCAAAGAAGCGCGGAGAACTGATCCGAGAGTTCAGAGATCGATTGATATGGTCAGAGCTGGTCATATATCAGAGTATCAGGTTAGAAATTCTGTTATGTATGTGAATAACCGCTTGGTAGTGCCAGAGATTCCAGATTTGAGACGACAGATCATGTCGGAGGCACACTGTAGTCGGTTCAGCATTCATCCTGGTGGCAGAAAGATGTATAACGACTTGAAGACACAATTCTGGTGGAAGAAGATGAAGACAGACATTGCAGAATTTGTGTCTAAGTGCCTGAATTGCCAGCAGGTGAAGGCAGAAAGAAAGAAGCCTGGAGGTTTACTTCAGAGTTTGTCTGTTCCTGAATGGAAATGGGACCACATTTCCATGGATTTCGTGACGAGGCTACCTCGATCTTCGAAGGGATGTGACGCGATTTGGGTTGTGATAGATAGACTGACCAAATCAGCGTGCTTTATTCCGTACAGAATGACCTATCGACACGATCAGATGGCAGAGTTGTATGTCAGAGAGGTCGTCAGATTGCACGGTGTGCCGAAGTCGATCGTATCAGATCGTGATCCACGATTTACTTCTCACTTTTGGCACAGCTTGCAGCAGGCTTTAGATACGACTTTACACCTGAGCACTGCTTATCATCCTCAGACGGACGGACAGTCAGAGCGGACTATCCAGACTTTAGAGGATATGCTGAGAGCTGTAGTACTAGACTTTGGTACTAGTTGGCAAGATTCATTGCCGTTGTGTGAGTTTTCATACAACAACAGCTATCAGACTAGCATCGAAATGGCACCGTTTGAAGCTTTATACGGAAAGAAGTGCAGATCTCCGTTGTACTGGGATGATATCTCTGAGGTACCAGAGTTGGGGCCTGATATGATTCGTGAGATGACCGAAAAAGTGAAGATCATTCAGAAACGAATAAAGACGGCACAGGATAGGCAGGCGAAATACGCCAATATTAGACGCAAACCGTTAGTATTCGAGCAGGGAGACAGAGTGTTTTTGAAGATTTCTCCTTTCAGAGGCATTGTCAGATTTGGCAAGAGAGGGAAGTTGTCTCCTAGATACGTCGGTCCGTATGAAATCCTTGATAAGATTGGCGATCGAGCTTACAGACTTACTCTTCCTCCTTCATTGTCTGGTATACATGACGTTTTTCATGTATCGATGTTGCGCAAATACATGCCGGATGATTATCATGTCATTCAACCTGACGAAGCCGAGCTGGATCAGACTTTGAGCTATGTTGAAAGACCGATACAGATTCTTGATCGGAAAGAAAAACAGCTCAGAACGAAGTCCATTCCGCTGGTGAAGGTTCAGTGGAGTCATCATGGCATCGAGGAAGCGACTTGGGAGACAGAGTCTGATATGAGACAGAAACATCCAGAGCTATTCATATGGTGTGAGTCTTCCTTTCAATTTTGATTATACTGTGTTGTATATACTTGCATGATTATTTGCTTACGAGTTCGAGGACGAACTCCTGTCTAAGAGGGGGAGAAATGTAAGGCTCGAGAATTATCAACTGGCATTGATGTTAAACTTGGAAAGGTAAGAATGCATGACATTTAAATCAGAATTGTGAGGTTTGGGCCGAAGCTACACCGCACCCGCGGTGTTAGAGGTACAGCACCCGCGGTGCATTGAAAAAAAATTGGTGAATTTGTGCGAAGCAAGACCGCACCCGCGGTCCTGCAATGACCGCACCCGCAGTCTGTGATTTTGAAAAATAAAAGGTTTGCCGAAACATGAGCGCACCCGCGGTGCTGGAGTGACCGCACCCGCGGTGCTGCATGCGGAAATGCCACCTTTGATTTTTACATTGACACATGGCCTGAGGTATAAATATTTGTAATGACACCTCATTGTCTTCACCTTCAGCAAAGAGAGAACCGAGAACTCCCCTTAGTTTCCTTCAAGCTTCTTCATTCCTTAGGATTTGTATTGTGCAAGATTTACACATCCGAATTGGAAACCGAGTTGAGATTATTGTTCCTTACTCCAAGAGCTATCTAAGGATGTAAGTATATCTCATTTTCAGCATGATTCAGATTTTAGATGTTGGGGAAATTATGATTTTGTTGTAAATATGTGTTCTTGATATATAGAGCATCGTATATTCGTTGTCAGATTGATTTTCGGACACAGTATGCTATTGTTTCGATTTTCAGCATGTATTATTGAAGAGTATATTGATTTTCAGAGTTGGGGAGGATTATGTCATTGATATGATGATGTTGATGAGATTTTGGTATTGATATGTGAGTTGTGAATTGGCTGGTATCGAAGAATTACGTCGTTGTGCCATCGATTTATACCGAGATTTCTTATTGATTGGAATTGATGTTGTATGTCTACATTGCCATTTCAGATTTGTATTGGTTATTGTGAACTCGAGACTTCGACTACGACACCGACGATTCGACAAGAAAGGTATAATTCATGTGGTCACGGGATTGCACAACTCGATTCAGATTTGATACGAGTTTCCCTAAATCACATACTAGACTGTTATTATTACATTTGATTATGTAATGTCTTGTCTATTGATTTATATTCGAGTCCTGAGATAGGAGATATTGGCAGATCGGCCAAAACTAGACGTTTCGGTGTATCGTCGCATAGTAGTAGATTTGCTCTATGTGTAGACCCTCGATACAGAGTTGACCGAAGTCTAGGAATAAGACGTACCGTCGCCCCGAGTGGTTGGGTAGGTGACAGACCATCTTATTCACACCGGGATCCCTAGATTAGAACTGAGTCGAGTCAAGATGTAAATGTTGAATACAGATTTGTATTCTTCTACATGTTTAGATTTGAATTTATGTTACTTAATATATGCTATGCTTTTGTATATGATTATTACATTGCATGCATCCATGTTTTATACTGGGATATGTTCTCACCGGAGTCATCCGGTTGTTGTCGTGTCTGTATGTGTGCATGGCAACAGGTGGGGCAGGATCTGGGTCTCGAGCTAGATGAGAGATGGATGATAGCGTGGAGATCTCGGGCATTGCAGATTACTAGTGCTTTATTATGAAACTTGTACTACTCATGTTTGTAGTTGATATTTAAACACTAGTGTATGGTTGTATTAAACAGACTGGTATGTATCTTATGTCGTTTAGGTAATATATAGACTTGTTATGCTTTAATTATACATTTGAAATAATGTTAAAAGCAAAATTTGGACCCACATTTTCGAACAAAGATCCAATTAAATCCCAAAAGAATTGAGTTAGAGCCCGGGTCCCCACAAATCAATTGAACTGTTGAGTCTTAAACGAGAGATTCCTGAGCTGAATGCTGAAGGAAACAAGAATCAATCTATGATTTAGCAGTTAACGCTTGAGAATTCAAAGCAAACTGAGCTTATTCAGGCATGGAACAAATCATCAGTTGCACTAGCTGAAATGCAAGATATGAAAAAATCAGTTCTCGATAAAACTGGATTAGGCTTTAGCAATCATGATGAAACTTCTACCAGTGATACTCATCCAAAATTGAACATCGGCAAAGAGAAATATATTAACTTTGTCAAATCAGTTTTGGAACAAGAACAACCTGAGCCGAGTAGACCAGTTGAACAGCCTATTGAAAATAAGAACAAATCTAAAATGTATGGAATTGGTTATAGCCCTAAAACTTCAACTGATTCGCGTAGCTGGACATATAAAAGGTTCAGCAATAAACATCTGATTTCTTCAAATGGCTATTTCAATTACCTTAACTATAAACCAGTTCAGTAAAGATATCGGCTGAACAACCAGTTGAACAAGGCTAAAGAACATATTGCCTCATCTACACACAACACACCAAGCACACACAAGTCGGGAAAAACCATTTGGAACACAGCAAGTATAAAGTCTGTCAGACTGATCCAAGTCTGGATTCCTAAAGGACTAATCAGTTTAGGACCCAAATAGATATGGGCACCAAAATTATTCATTGTGTGTGATTGCAGGTGACAGGTACAAACAAAGAATCAATCGAGTATCTGGATAGTGGATGCTCGCGGCATATGACAGGTAATGAAAATTTGCTATCCTAACTGATCAAATACATTGGTCCAAACATCAATTTTGGAAACAACTCTAAAGGTAAAACTGTGGATAAGAGTAAGCTTATCCATGGTAACTTTACTATCAAAGATGTTTTACTAGTTTAGAATTTGAAATATAACTTGATTATCATCAGTCAGTTGTGAAACAACAATTTCTCAGTTCAGCTCAACATACGCACTTGCACAGTTAGAAACTCAACTGAAGAGATTATTTTAACTGGAAATTGTTGTAGAAATACTTACAAAGTCAGTTGGACTGATCAACCTAATGCAGCAGTTTGTTTTATAGCTTCAAAATTTTCTAAGAAATGGGGCATAAATATGATGTGAATCTGGTCGGGCATGGCGTTCAAAGGACGGCTAAGGAAGTTCAAAGAGGCCCTACAAGGATTGATGATCAAGGAAGTAGGTCTCGTGATGCATGGGAGTGCGTGGGAAAAGCCAAAGGACATTATTCAAGAATTGTTCAAAAGACCCGAGGCTGCACAGACCCGAGCACGGGCCTGTACACGGGGTCCGTACCCAGTACTGTCGAGAAGGCGAATTCCCGAGTCTGCACGGACCCTGCTCCGGACCTCTACACGGGGTCCGTGTCCTTTGTTTCCAGGAGAATATTTTGGCCGAGTGTACACGGACCCTCATCCGGAGGCATACACGGGGTCCGTGTCCTATATGTTTTGGGGAGAATATTTTTTCCTAATTTAGAGTTTTAATTAGTTAGGTAACTAGATTTCATATCTTTGTGATTTGGTATCAATATATAGACTAATTTTCATTCATTGTAAACAACTTTGGTTCATTATTGAGTTTATGAAAATTCCTTTGAGAATTCTCTCAACACAAGCTTAAGTTTTGTTATAACTTTTGCGTTGTATCAAATCAAACTTATCAAAAGATTTATCTTTTGTGGCGTTTGTCGATCGATTTTCACGAGGGTTGCCAAGGGCGGGTTCTTTGGAGGTTCTCTTGAAACGCGATTGTTTCTCTCGTTGATTAATTGTTGCTAGACCGTGTGATCTAGAGGCGATTATCACACATATCCATTACTTGTTTCAAAGATCGGGAAAACACAACCGTTTCTTTATTCCATCGAATCGAGGGCGTGACTCGGATTTTGGGCGCGTTTGCTTTTCGTGTTTGAAGAATCGCATCATAAAAGGTTGAACCACCTGAACTTTAAGTGTATTGCTTATCTAAGTAACTATGATCTTGTAACTCGTTTGCCCAAAATAGATTTTTCAAAGATAAAATTTGTTCAACATGTCATTTTGGTAAGCAAGTAAGATCTTCATTTAAAAACAAGGGGAGTAAATCATCGATGCTTAGAACTACTGTATATGCATCTTTTTGGTCCTATACCAGTTATGAGTTTAAGGAGAATGAAATACACATTGGTGATCTTTGATGATTTTTCAAGATTTACTTGGGTTATCTTTCTAAAATCTAAGGACCAAACTGCTGCACAACTGATTAAACTTTTCAAAAGATTATTAATTGAAAAATTAGTTGGTATTGATAAAATAAGGTCTGATCTATGGATTGAATTCATCAATCAAAATCTTTCACAATTTTTAGAAAATACTGGGATCAAGCATTAGCTCTCAGCAGCTAGAAAACCTCAACAAAATGGTGTATCTGAGAGAAGAAATCGAACCTTTAAAGAAGCTGCTAGAACAATGCTTGCTGATTCTAGTATTTCTCAGATGTTTTGGGCAGAAGTAGTAAACACTACGTGTGACACTCAAAACAGATCGATAATTAATAAAAATAATTTGAAAACGCCATATGAGATCTGGCATGGACGTAAAAGTGTGGTTTCTTATTTCAAATATTTGGCTGCAGATGTTTTATTCTCGATAATGGCATAAAGCATTTAAAAACTTTTGATGCTAAATCTGTAGAGAGGATATTTCTTTGTTATTCATCAGTTAGTAAATCTTATAGAGTATTTAACAAATGAACTTTGAATGTGGAAGAGTCAATCCATATGGTATTTGATGAATTTATACTAACTGATAAGCCAACTGATCTAGTTGAGTTAGTTGATCGCTTTACAGATATAAGTTTGGAGGATGATAGTGGAGAAGAAAATCTCATCAATTAAAAATCCTTCAAACACAAGAACCATAAGTGCTGGTTCAATCAGTTGAACAAGAAATTGTTCCTGATAATTAGTTGGTAAAGCAAAATGATAATATTCAAATACCAACTGAAGCAGCAGCAACTGAAAATGAAGAGAACATTCATTTGCCAACTGAAACAGTTGCTGATATCGATGCAACAAATGTTGAATACAGATTGAAGAAATCTCATCCGCCAGAATTGGTGATAGCAAATCCATCTTATCCGGTAAGAACTCGAAATCAAATGATTAATTTATTTATTCATTCAGTTTTTGTTTCCCAACTGGAACCGAAGAAAACTGATGTAGCTCTTGCTGATCCTAACTGTATAAATGCTATGCAAGAAGAGCTAAATCAGTTTAGCCATAACAATGTCAGGAACTTAGTTCCAAGACTAGTTTTTAAAACTGTTATAGGTACAAAATGGGAGTATAGAAACAAACCGAACAAAGATATTTCAGTTGTGCGCAATAAAGCGAGGCTTGTAGCACAAGGATATACTCAAGAAGAATGAATAGATTACGACGAGACATATGCACCAGTTGCAAGACTGGAAGCAATCAGAATATTCCTTACTTATGCCTCATTCAAAAACTTTAAAGCCTACCAAATGGACGTGAAGAGTGAATTTCTGAATATCAGTTGCAGGAAGAAGTATATGTTGAATAACCACTAGGTTTTGGTAATCACTCTATTCTTGATCATGTTTATCATTTGAACAAAGCTCTATATGGTTTTAAACATGCTCCAAGAGCTTTGTATGAAACACTTTCAAAATTCCTAACTGATCATGATTTTACTATTGGATCAGTTGATAAGAATCTGTTCAAATTTTCAAAGAATGATCATATTTTATTTATGCAAATATATGTTGATATTATTTTTAGGTCAACTAACCCCAAATTATGTGATAAATTTGCCAAGTTAATGCAGGAAAAATTTGAGATGAGCATGATGGGTGAACTGACATTCTTTCTCGCTCTCCAAGTGAAACAACTGGAAACTGGTATTTTTATCAGTCAGATCAAATACACGAAGGAATTGCTCAAGAAATTTGGCATGGAAACATGTTTAGCTGAAAATACTCCCATGAGTTCTTCGATTAAATTAGATAATTATCAAGGAGAAATATCAGTTGAGACAGCACTCTACAGAGGTCTAATAGGTTCTTTATTATACCTAACTATTAGTCGTCCTGATATTATATTTGTTGTTTGAATGTGTCAGATTTCAGGAAAATCCTAATCAATCGCACTTTTTAGCTACCAAACATATAATATTGAAATATCATAAAGGCACACAAAATGTGGGCTTATGGTATGCTAAGGACTCATCGTTCATTAGTTGGCTATTCTGATGCAGATTATGCAGGATGTAAGCATGATCGTAAAAGCATCAGTGGCAGACCGATTTCATGATTTAGCAAGAAGCAAACATCCATAGCAACTTACACAACTGAAGCAGAATATCTTGTTTCTGGAAGGTGCTGCGCTCAACTACCCTAGGTTCAGCAACAACTGAAAGACTACGGAGTAACTGCAAAATAATCACCAATTTTTTGTGATAATACAAGCACAATTGAGATTACATATAATCCAGTTCTTTAATCAAGGACCAAACATATTGATGTCAGACATCATTTAATCAGAGATCGTGCTCTAAAGAAGGCAATCAGGCTGGAATATATAGCAACCGATCAACAAGCAGCAAATCTTGACCAAACCATTATCCGAGATTAAGCTTTCTCATTTTCGCAATATTCTTGGTTTAATTGATATGTATTAATTATATTTGTTTTAGTGATGATATGTTAGTTATTGCTAATTATTATTCAGTTAATCAATTGTCAGTTAGTCAACTACTAGTTAGTCAACTGATATCAGTTAGTTTGAAGAAAAAAAACGACAATGAATCAAAACAGCAACTTTATTGATAATATATTTCACATATTACACGAGTTATTTCCCTTTCAACGGCATTTCGTGAAAGGGACATCCAACTAGAAAAATCATTACATAAAATTCTTTTTTATCATTCCGAAAAGACAATCCTTTCCAGCACTCTTTGTGTAGAACCCGTAAATCAGACTACGTATAAGCCATGCATAATTTCTAGTACTTAAATTAAAATGATTTTTATTGCATGAGGATTTAAAATCTTTTCTTTAAATTTAATTATTTTATCCATTAGTTTAGTTGTTATCTTTTCAGTTAATTAAGTGAGGCCGGACTGGAGTTGGAGTTTTGAGATAAAATTTAATATTAAGAAAACATTCCGAGAAATTTATTTAAGATAAATAATAAGTTAATTTATTGTAAAAGTATATTTAAGGAATTATTTAAGTAACTTGAGATAAGTTGTAAATAAGTCCCTTAAAATTTATTAATTAATTTATTAATTCACTAAAATATTTAATGGGTAGATGAAAAACTAAAGATTTAAAATTCAATAATTAAGACACATTTTTCCCTCCATTTTATTGTAATTTTCTGCCATCACTTTTTAGGGATTTAATTAATTTTTCAACTCATTTCTTTTGATATCTTTCCTTACCCTTTTCTTGATAGATAATTCCCTAAATTTTATTCATCACTAATTAATATTTAAACAATATTTTTACCATGTTTATCTAGCAATATTTCATTCCCATTTATCATGAAGCAATCGACCACCTCATAGGAGACTTGAATAAATATTTGACAACTCATTCATTTCATTCATTCCCTTAATCTCTTCTTGGTAGATAATTTCCCCCACTTTTAAATCACCAACAATTAAATAATTAAGCAATTTTCTCCCTTGTTCCTAGACAAAAAAATCGACCATGTACACCCTCAATTATCCTTCAAAAATCTTTTGATATCAAATCATTCCTATTATCTCTCAACTCTAGGATAGAAAAGATTTTATCTTGTCATTCTACCCCATTTTATTTGTAGACTTTCCCTTCATTTCCTAGACACATTCACCCTCCCCATTTTCGAAAAAAATTCAGTCCCCTTAAGTAGAGAAAAAAAAATCGTGTTTAGCTCAAGGAGAAATAAGAGAGAAAAAGTGAGAAAAGAAGAACACTCCGTCTCCTCCGCGCCGCGTCATCGTTTTCATTTGTTTTTCGTTCAAAACAAATCCAGGCATGTTCATATCTTCTTTCACTCTTCAATCAAGCCATATAAGTATTTTAAAACATCATACTAATGATTTTAATAAGAAAGGACCGAAATTTATTGACAGCATGTTCGAAAATTTCGGCATAGATTTTTCTGTTTCCCTTCATGCTTCACGTTTTCTGCTGGTTTTGATGGTTCAGGTTATGACTCGATTTCCGGGGGCTCAAGGCTGATTTTAGACATGATATAGGGTGTGTTAGGAAGGGATATGTCCATTTGTTTCAGCTCTTTTTCCCCTTTGCATCACGTTTTGACAGAAACTCCCCAAGCATGTCATTTTGTGTCTCGATTTTATTGTCTTGCTGTCAAAGGGGAAGGTTTCTGATCTTGGCTACCCTATAGGCTGTAGCCATGGTTAGAAACTCTCCTTGCAATGTGTAGGACGTGACCAAGATGCCCTTCCATGGCTTGGTTCATGGTTCCCTCGGTTTTAAAACACAACAATGCAAGCGTCCCACGGTTTCTGTTTTCTGAATTTTCTGTGTAGGTGTGTTTTCGGTTTTGAGGTGGTTATGGATCTTGGTTGGCTTTTTAGCCCTTAGCCATGGTTCATACAATATCTCACGATGTCTAGAACATGCCATGGTCAATCAAATGGCCACTGGAATGGTAAATGACAGCAAGAACAAGCAATACGTCCCACGCGTGCAGTTTTGTTCTCGATTGGAAGCGTGGTGATGGTTCATGTGTTTCTTGGTTTGTGGCTGGCCTAGGGCCCTTATCCATGGTTCAAGCCATACCTTAGGATGTTGGGAAGAGGCTCTAGTCAGTCGTTCAAGCCTCAATGGCCATTAGCCTCGCAAAGAACGCATGAAAGCGCAAGCATTGCTGCTGTAATTTTCTGTACAGCAGGTTGGTGCTTTGGTTCAGAGGCTCGTTTGAGTTCTCGGTTGGCTTTTAGCCTATGGCCTTGGACTGGACAGTACCTCATCAAGTTATGAAGGTCATGTTTTTTTCCGTTTGTGATTCGGTTAAGTTTAGAGGTCGTACGAGAATTTACGGTTCAATGTGCCAAAGTGACTCTCGATAGAGCGTTTCATGATTTTGGCCTCCATTGTGCAATTTTCTTATATTACAGCCCTATGGTTATGTTTTCCAGTATTTTAAGAGTATTTTAACCATGGCTAAACGTGGTTTGATGTTGTTTCGGGTTGGTACGAAGCTATGGTTGAATATTAAGTTAGTTGGGCGTAATTGTCTAGTTTTTGGGTCGATTTTGAAGTGTTAGTCAAGATAAGTTTAGGTGCATATTTTTCATGTTAAAATTAGGTCGCAGCGAGCCTGGGAACGATTCAACCCATACGGTAAAATAATACAAGATTTTTAATTATATTACGTGCATAAAAATATAAAATGTTCATCTTTGAGATATATGCGATATTGCTTGTGGCCACTTCACGTTCATGGGATTGCAGCTTATCATAAGATTATTACTTCATCCGGTGGTCGCTGACCAGTTCATGTTCATGTATTGGTAGATCTCTATCGCCCAGTATACTGTGGTTTAGTCTGATCAGACTATTCATTTCATGTTATGGGCCACTTGCGTAAAACATATTCTCAACAGAAAATTATTATTATGATATTTCATGACAGGGCTCAATCGAGCAAACATTTCACTTACGATTTTCCGTTTAGTTATGCACGTATTTATGATTACTCATGACGAGATATTTTCACGTTACGCTTTACGACATGATATCTTTACACGGCATGAAAGTTTATGATATATTTACTTGTTATCTATGATATATGCATGCTGAGTCTTTAGACTCACTAGACTTGATTGTTGTAGGTACTGATGAGGTCGGGACCGAGGGCGGGGACCAATGAGCCATCTTGGGTCGGCAGTAGTAGGAACCCGAGGACCTCATTTTCAACACTTGCTATTTTTATTCCAAACTCATATTTTATTTTGTTGAATTATTTTAAGTTGTTATTTTGAAACAAACATTTACTTCCGCTGCTACTTTAAACATTGAATCTTTTTATCAGTTTATTTATGAATGAGGCATTTTATTTATTTAAAGAGAAAATTTTAAATTTTTCGCAAATTTTCAAGTACGAAATACGGGCTTCTACAGTTGGTATAAGAGCCTATGTTCTTGTAAAGGGTTGTACTACTACTGATCTCGAGAAGCTCACGAAGTCACGTTTTCGGTCTGTAAGTTCTACGTTTACGCATTTTTGTTTAAAGCATGAAATATTTTAACAGCACGTTTTCATGAAATATTTTATGTCAAGATTATGATTATGCAGTATTTATTTAAATTTAAAGAAATAATAGAGATTATGCATGCTAGTTACGTATGGGTTATGTATGGAACAGTATGCCTCCTAGACGCATTCTTGAGCGCACTAGGGATGACGAGCCTCGCCAGGAGGACGGTGAGAACTAGAGGCAGGAGAGAGATTTACCACCTCCACCTCCCCCGTACATGAATGCCCAGATGTTAGCTGGGATGACTCAATTCTTCGCACAGTTTGCAGGGAACAACGCTGTGACAGCCAGACAGACAGGGCCCGAGGCTACCTATGAGCGCTTCATGAAGATGAGGACGAATGAGTTCTCCGGGACTTCCGATCCTATGATTGCCGAGGGCTGGATCAAGTCCCTCGAGGTTATCTTTGAGTTTATGGAGCTTGAGGATGCGGACATAGTTCGTTGTGCCACCTATCTATTCGGAGGAGATGCCAGCTTATGGTGGGAAGGAGCATCAGTAGCCCTGAACTTGGCTACTCTTAGTTGGACGTGCTTCACAGAGGTATTTTACTTCAAATATTTTACTGACGAGGTGCGTGCCAGGTTGACCAGGGAGTTTATGACCCTGAGGCAAGGAGACTTGACTGTTACGGAGTTCATCCGTAAGTTTGAGAGGGGTTGCCATTGTGCCCCTGATTGAGAACGATGTCGGTCCCAAGCTGAGGCACTTTCCGGATGGTTTACGGCCGATCTTGCGCCGTGATGTTAGGGTGGCATGCCCTACTACCTTTGAAGTCACTGTTTCAAGAGCTCTTGCTGCAGAGCAAGATCAGACTGAAATTGAGAGGGATTGCCAGGGCAAGCGACCAGTCCCAGTGCCACACCGCCCTCCTCCTCAGCAGCAGCCACAGCATAAGAGGTCTTTCCACGGCCCACCCAGAAACAGAGGAGAGCTGCAGCAGGGACGCGCAATCCCGAGGACCTTTGAGCACCCAGTCTGTCCTAAGTGCACACGCCGCCATGCTGGAGCATGTATGTATGGCTCAGGGAAGTGTTATAAGTGTGGTAGCCCAGACCACCTACTGCAGCAGTGCTCTCGGGGGAGTCTTCCTACCCAAGGCAGAGTTTTTGCTCTCCATGAAGCGGAGACGAACCCAGACACCATGCTCATGACAGGTATCTTAAAACTTTAAGTTAATATTCGAAATTCAATGTTTTGGGAATTTATGTTTTGGGTTGAGATTTTGAACTTAGAAATTGTGATAGGATTGCATGCTCTAATCAGTGATACATTCGGGAATTAGGTTAGAAGAACTTTGACCTTTGCATGTCTATAAGTTAGTTCTAGTAATTATTGGGTTCAACTTGACGTTCCAACCTTTCATGGAGAATCTTTATAGCGGGTTCAGCTACGAAAGCCTTGATAGATTCAGAGGCTACTCATTCATTCATTTCGGAGACATTTGCTAATTTTTTCAAGGTCAAGTTCATTGGGCTAGATATATCCTATTCAGTAGTACTACCTTCGGAAGAGGAGATGGCAGCTACTAATGTGATCTGAGACATAGACCTCGAGCTCCATGGCAATCTTGTTTATGCGGATCTCATCGTTTTGCCGATTCCAGAATTTGATATCATTCTGGGTATGGACTGGCTATTAAGGAACAGAGTTTTGATCGAATTTCAGCGGAGATCCGTTCTAGTCCGACCGCCTGGGACGGAGCAGTTCTTATTCGAACCAGACAGGTACTTACATTTACAGCGTTTGATATCTTGTGTCCAGGCTAGGAAGCTCATGCATAGAGGGTGTCGAGCGTTTTTGGCAACTTTTATTTCCGTTCCCGAGGCACCCAGTCAGTCAGCCTCAGATTTTCCGATCGTTAGGGATTTCCTACATGTTTTTCCTGAGGACGTCTCTGGTATGCCACCCGAGTAAGAGGTGGAGTTTTCTATTGAGCATATGCCAGGTATGGCTCCGATATCCAAAGCATCGTACCGATTAGCGCCAACAGAGATGGCAGAGATTTAGAAGCAGATTCAGGAACTTCTTGATAAGGAGCTCATTCACCCGAGTTTTCCACCATGAGGTGCGCCAGTCTTGTTTGTGAAGAAGAAAGATGGTAAGATGAGGCTCTGTATTGATTACCGGGAGTTGAACAGGGTTACAGTGAAGAACAAAAACCCACTTCCGAGGATTGAAGATTTATTTGATCAATTGTAGGGAGCTTCAGTATTCTCAAAGATTGATCTGCGTTCCAATCATCACTAGTTGAGGGTGAAAGATGCCGATGTTTCCAAGATTGATTTTAGGACTCATTATGGCCATTTCGAGTTCTTTGTGATGTCGTTCGGTCTGACGAATGCGCCAGCGATCTTCATGGATCTCATGAATTGCGTATTTTAGCCGTATCTTGACCAGTTTGTGATAGTATTCATAGACGACATTCTCGTCTACTCAAAGAATCAAGAGGATCACAGCAGACATCTGACCACAATTTTGCAGACCTTGCAAAAGCATAAGTTATTCGCCAAGTTCAGTAAGTGCGAGTTCTGGTTAGAGAAGGTGGCGTTCTTAGGCCACATCGTTTCTAGCAGCAGTATTGAGGTAGACCCAACGAACGTTGCAGCAGTCAGGGATTGGGTTGTGCCGCAGAATGCATCAGAGATCCGTAGTTTCCTTGGCCTAGCAGGATATTATCGGAAGTTTATTCAGGGATTCTCCTCTATCGCAGTTCCACTCACATCATTGACAAAGAAGAATGTTAAATTCGTGTGGAGCGATTGAGTGTCAGAAGAGCTTCGATACTTTGAAGCAAGCTCTTATCTCAGCACCAGTATTGGCCATGCCGTCAGGGCCCGGCGAGTTCGTTTTGTATACCGATACTTCGAAGCTCGGTTTAGGCGTAGTGTTGATGCAGCATGGGAAGGTGATAGCGTATGCTTCTCGACAGTAGAAAATCCATGAGAAGAACTACTCTACCCATGATCTAGAGTTGGTTGTCATAGTTTTTTCCTTGAAGATTTGGAGGCATTATTTGTACGGAGAGAAGTGCCAGATCTTTACCGACCATAAGAGCCTCAAGTATTTCTTTACACAGAAAGAGCTGAATATGCATCAGAGGCGTTGGTTGGAGCTAGTGAAGGACTATGACTGTGACATTAGCTATCACCCGTGTAAGGCTAATATAGTTGCAGATGCATTGGGCAGGAAAGTCGCAGTGATGGCTCATCTAGCGATTTCGAGACCTCTTCAGTCTGAGATGCAGAGGTTTGATCTAGATACTTATCCTCACGGTAAAGTTCCCCGTCTATCTACTTTGACGATTCAGTCTTCTCTTCTAGACCGTATTCGCAGTGGTCAGTCAGCAGATGAGCAGTTGGCAAAGTGGAAGCAGAGAGATGAGGCCAAGGACAGTGTCTTGTATACAGTTAGAGACGGTATTGTGAGATACCGAGACATATGTGGGTTCCTAACAGTGATTCTATTCGAGCAGATATTCTATCAGAGGCCCATATGTCGCCGTACTCTATTCATCCTGGGAGCACAAAGATGTACAAAAATCTGCAGTTGTTGTATTGGTGGCCAGGAATGAAGAAGGATATCAGACATTTTGTATCTGAGTGTCTGACGTGCCAGCTAGTGAAAGCGGAGCATCAGAGACCAGCAGGCTTGCTCAAGCCTCTTCCTATTACCGAGTGGAAGTGGGAGAATATTACCATGCACTTCGTGGTCGGTTTGCCAAAATCAGTCAGAGGATCAAATGCTATCTGGGTGATTGTTGATCGTCCTACCAAATTAGCGCACTTCTTGCCTATTAAGACGACTTTCACCATGATTCAGTATGCAGAGTTGTATATCCGAGAGATAGCCAGACTTCATGGTATTCCCGTTTCTATAGTATCTAACCGAGATCCTAGATTCACTTCCGCATTTTGGAAGAGTCTGCATTCAGCATTGGGTACGAAGTTGTTGTTTAGCACAGCTTTCCACCCTCAGACAGATGAGCAGTCAGAGAGAGTTATCCAGATTTTGGAGGATCTTCTCCGTGCTTGTGTCATCGACTTTTCAGGGAGTTGGGAGTCAAATTTGACATTAGTACAGTTCACCTATAACAACAGTTTCCAGGAGTCTATAGGTATGGCTCCGTTTGAAGCACTGTATGGTCGTAAGTACAGATCGCCTGTTCATTGGGACGAAGTAGGGAAGAGATCAGAATTGGGTCCGAAGATTATTCAGCAGGCTGCCGATGTAGTAGTCAAGATCCGTGATAGGATGAGGACTGCTCAGAGTTGACAGAGGAGTTGTGCGGATCAGAGGAGGAGAGATTTAGAGTTTGCCGTGGGCGACCATGTTTTTGTGAAGATAGCGCCTATGAAGGAAGGGAAGCTCAGTCCGAGATTCATCGGACCATTTGAGATCCTCGATAGGGTTGGGACGTTAGCTTATCGTGTTGCTCTTCCGCCGAATCTGGCCGGAGTACACAATGTGTTCCACGTCTCTATGTTAAGGAAGTATATAGCGAATCCTTCGCATGTCTAGAACTTCGAGCCGTTGCAGCTCACTCCGAACCTGTCTTATGAGGAGAGACCAGTGCAGATCTTAGACAGACAGGAGATGAAGCTTCGGAATAGGCTGGTTAAGCGAGTGTAAGTCAAATGGCTTAATCATTCAGAGGAGGAAGCTACAAGGGAGACTGAGCCAGAGATGAGGAGTCGATATCCCGAGTTATTCAGTAAGTTTTAATTTCGAGGATGAAATTTCTTTTAAGGGGGGGGAGTAGTAAAACCCGTAAATCAGACTACGTATAAACCATGCATAATTTCTAGTACTTAAATTAAAACGATTTTTATTGCAAGAGGATTTAAATTCTTTTTTTAAATTTAATTATTTTATGCATTAGTTTAGTTGTTACCTTTTCAGTAAATTAAGTGAGGCCGGACTGGAGTTGGAGTTTTGAGATAAAATTTAATATTAAGAAAACATTACCAGAATTTATTTAAGATAATAATAAGTTAATTTATTGTAAAAGTATGTTTAAGGAATTATTTAAGTAATATGAGATAAGTAGTAAATAAGTCCCTTAAAGTTCATTAATTAATTTATTAATTCACTAAAATATTTAACGGGTAGATGAAACACTAAAGATTTAAAATTCAATAATTAAGAAACATTTTTCCATCCATTTTATTGTAATTTTCGGCCATGAACTTTTAGCGATTTAATTAATTTGTCCACTCATTTCCTTTGATATTTTTCCTTACCCTTTTCTTGATACATAATTCCCTAAATTTTATTCACCACTAATTAATATTTAAGCAATATTTCTACCATGTTTATCTAGTAATATTTCATCCCCATTTATCATGAAAAAATCGGCCACCTCATAGGAGACTTGAATAAATATTTGACAACTCATTCCTTTGATTCATTTCCTTAATCATTTCTTGGTAGATAATTTCCCCCACTTTTAAATCACCAACAATTAAATAAATTAAGCAATTTTCTCCCTTGTTCCTAGACAAAAAAATCGACCATGTGCACCGTCAATTATCCTTCAAAAATATTTTGATATCAAATCATTCCCATTATCTCTCAACTCTAGGATAGAAAAGATTTTATCTTGCCATTCTACCCCATTTTATTTGTAGACTTTCCCTTCATTTCCTAGACACTTTCTCCCTCCCCATTTTCGAAAAAAATTCAGTCCCCTTCAGTAGAGAAAAAAAATCAAGATTAGCTCAAGGAGAAATAAGACAGAAAAAGTGAGAAAAGAAGAACACTCCGTCTCCTCAGCGCCGCGTCGTCGTTTTCATTTGTTTTTTGTTCAAAACAAATCCAGGCATGTTCATATCTTCTTTCACTCTTCAATCAAGCCATATAAATATTTTAAAACATCATACTCATGATTTTAATAAGCAAGGACCGAAATTTATTGACAGCATGTTCGAAAATTTCGGCATAGATTTTTCTGTTTCCCTTCATGCTTCACGTTTTCTGCTGGTTTTGATGCTTCAGGTTATGACTCGACTTCCAGGGGCTCAAGTCTGCTTTTAGACATGATATAGGGTGTGTTAGGAAGGGAGATGTCTTTTGGTTTCAGCCCTTTTCCCCTTTTGCATCACGTTTTGACAGCAACTCCCCAAGCATGTCATTTTGTGTCTCGATTTTATTGTCTTGCTGTCAAAGGGGAAGGTTTCTGATCTTGGCTGCCCTATGCGCTATAGCCATGGTCAGAACCTCTCCTTGGAATGTCTAGGACATGACCAAGATGCCCTTCCACGGCTTGGTTCATGGTTCCCTCGGTTTTAAAACAAAACAACACAAGAGTCCCACGGTTTCTGTTTTCTGAATTTTCTGTGTAAGTGTGTGTTTGGTTTTGAGGTGGTTATGGATCTTGGTTGGCTTTTTAGCCCTTAGCCACGGTTCATACAATATCTCACAATGTCTAGATCATGCCATGGTCAATCAAATGGCCACTGGAATGGTACATGACAGCAAGAACAAGCAATACGTCCCACGCGTGCAGTTTTGTTCTCGGTTGGAAGCGTGGTGATGGTTCGTGTGTTTCTTGGTTTGTGGCTGGCCTAGGGCCCTTAGCCATGGTTCAAGCCATACCTTAGGATGTTGAGAAGAGGATTTGGTCGGTGGTTCAAACCCCAATGGCCATTAGCCTCGCAAAGAACGCATGCAAGCGCAAGCGCTGCTGCTGTAATTTTCTGTACAGGAGGTTGGTACTTTGGTTCAGAGGCTCGTTTGGTTTCTCGGTTGGCTTTTAGCCTATGGCCTTGGACTGGACAGTACCGCATTGAGTCAGAAAGGTCAAGTTTTTGGCCGTTCATGATTCGGTTAAGTTTAGAGGTCGTACGAGAATTTATGGTGCAATGTGCCAAAGTGACTCTCGAAAGAGCGTTTCACGATTTTGGCCTCCATTGCACAATTTTCATATATTAAAGCCCTATGGTTATGTTTTCCAGTATTTTAAGAGTATTTTAACCATGGCTAAACGATGGTTCAATGATGGTTCGAGTTGGTACGAAGCCATCGTTGAATACTAAGTTAGTTGGGCGTAATTTTCTAGTTTTTGGGTCGATTTTGAAGTGTTAGTCAAGATAAGTTTATTTGCATATTTTTCATGTTGAAATTAGGTCGCAACGAGCCTGGGAACGATCCAACCCATTCGATAAAATAATACAAGATTTTTAATTTTATTACGTGCCTAAAAATATAAAATGTTCATTTTTGAGATATATGCGATATTGCTTGTGGCCACTTCACGTTCATGGGATTGCAGCTTATCATGGGATTAGTACTTCATCCAGTGGTCACTGATCGGTTCATGTTCATGTATTGGTAGATCTCTACCGCCCAGTATACTGTGGTTCAGTCTGATCAGACGATTCATTTCACGTTATGGGCCACTTGCGTAAAACATATTCTCAACAGAAAATTATTATTATGCTATTTCATGACAGGGCTCAATCGAGCAAACATTTCACTTACGATTTTCCGTTTAGTTATGCACGTATTTATGATTACTCATGACGAGATATTTTCACGTTACGCTTTACGACATGATATCTTTACACGACATGAAATTTTATGATGTATTTACTTGTTATCTATGATATATGCATGCTGAGTCTTTAGACTCACTAGACTTGATTGTTGTAGGTACCGATGAGGTCGGGGACCAGTGAGCCATCTTGGGTCGGCAGTAGTAGGAACCCGATGACCTCATTTTTAGAACTTGCTATTTTTATTCCAAAATCATATTTTATTTTGTTGAATTATTTTAAGTTGTGACTTTGAAACAAACATTTACTTCCGCTGCTACTTCAAACATTGAATCTTTTTATCAGTTTATTTATGAACGAGGCATTTTAATTATTTAAAGAGAAAATTTTAAATTTTCCGCAAATTTTCAAGTACGAAATACGGGCTTCTGCACGTTGCTCCTTCAAAAGCATCAACTCTATAAGACCTTCATCAGTGACAAGATTTGAAGTATGGATAACATCGAGACGCCTCTTATACTTGATCTCAGTTGCCCTCTGTTTATCAGTAACAAATAATTGATCTCATTGAATGGTCCGGAGGTCATGTATTTTAGTCCAAGTGGACATGATTTTTTCCAAGACAAAATCATCTATAGTTTCTTTCAAACTCTCCAAACGGCGAATCGTTGCTGAAGGAAGAGGGTTGTTGGAACTGCTTGCTCTATCCATCTGTGCTTAATTGTTGTTGTTATTATCTAATGATAGTGATCTTATTTATAGATAGACCCGTATTAGAATAAGACTAAGAGACATCAATTAACATAATGCACTTGACTGATTCAGACTGGGTTTCTTCTACCCTCTTTTATTAATATGCATTTGTTGAGGAAGAATGTCGAATTTAAATGGTTAACTGATAAGACAATATTCAGTTGGTCTTCAACTGAACTGACTCAGTTTTCAACTGATCACTCAGTTACCGACCTAAAAGATCATATCCAATAAGTTAACAGATTGTTCGATAAGTATTCCATATTAAGTGATGTGAATATTAAAATCTTGCATTTAATTAATGTCATTCATGAATAATGTGGTTCATTAGACTTCTGTTCACATTTTCATTGCACGTACACAAGATTTTATCTTGGGATGACACGTGTCCAAAAATTTGAACAGTCACAAACATAAGAAATTGAGCCTGCTTCATTTCAGTTTTTGTACGCGCATTACAACTCTCAGAGAAAATCAAATACACTGAGCTTTTTCTCGTAGATATTCAAACTATCAGCAATGTAAAATCAAGTCCCTGCATACATTATCAACACAATGGCTATTAACTTTGATTCAGTTATCTATGTCAAGGACAGAGCTATCAATGATGTCTTTCTCAAGCTTGAAGCAGATGTACTGAAGAAATTTCTGGGATTATTATCTCAAGAAATCTATCCTAAAGAAATTCAAGATCTATATGCTAATGGCTTCATCTCTACAGACGGCAAAATGAATTCAACCGTCAACAGTTTACTGCTGATCATTAACGAAGACTCCTTCATAAATCTCTTCCAACTGCCTTCTGATGGCTTGGTTAATATTTCTGAAGTTAAGACGTCTGATGTAGAGGAGATGCAGACGCTTTTATCTGCAGATGGACGAAAAATCGAGGTTTCCGATCCTAAGAAATAACTTAAGCCAGAGATTTGGTTACTGGCTGACATTGTGGCCAAGGTACTACTCGCCAAAGCAAGCTCATTTGCTGATCTCACCTTGGAAAAGTCCCAAGTGATGACTTCTATCATGGCTGGACATAGACTGAAATGGTCAACAATCATCTTTTCTGTCCTCAAGAACATGATTCAATCCTCCAAACAGTCCAAGGGATTTGTTGTACCACTCAGCTACTTGTTAAATAACAACGGTTTTGTGGGTGACTCTTCTGAGAAGTCATCCAAATTCAAAATTTTCAATGCTAAGAGTGTTCAGCTGCCAAAAAACAAGTTGGACATGTCACCTGAGAAGTTCATTAAAGTGAAGAAGGAGATTATGATGCAGGAAGCTCCCAAATCAGTCAAGAAGATAGCTCAGAAAAAGACAATCAAAAGGAAACTGATTGTCAGTGAGACTGATTCAAAGAGAACTCCATCTCAAAAAATCATGAAAAAGCCAAGAACTCTCAAAACCAAACCAGCAGCTGTTGTAGAAACAATCCCAGCTGAAAGATTGCACTGACTGGAGTTGAACAGCCTATCAGCACCATAACTTTGAGGGCAATTCCAGTCGAGTCTTCAACTGAAGGTCAGTCACCATCTCCAACTGATCCATCTAAGAAGATTATTACCAAATCTGGTGATAAGCAAAAACCAGCAAGAGTCCAAGCTCCATTGATCTCCATCACTTCTCCAACTATTTTACCATTTCCTAGAAAAAAATGAGTAGTCATAAGGGAGAAAGTGGATGCAACTGAATCAGGACTAAGTGTCTTTCATGTCCTCATTGACCCAAAAGGAAAGGGCAAGTTGATTGAAGAGCCTCGGCCGACAAACTAAATTCAAACTCATATCGATCTTATATGGAAAGAGGTCAATGAATTTTCTAAATCAAAGCTCAAGACTTACAATGAATGGGTCAGATTTAGAACCGGATTTTTTGCGAAGAAATTGCAGAAGAAAGCAGTTTTGAAGAAATTCATTGCTTTAGAAACTGTAGTCTTGAAGGTAGTCAAAGCTACCTCGATTGTTCAAGCATTGGAAAGGAAGGCATACTTCTTTGATGTGGTGCCTGTCAAGAAACTGGCACAATTGATCGCTCAGCTCTGCCAAAATTATGATCCAACAAGTCAAACTGCTTTCAATGACAGAGTTGTTTATGATCAGCTGGACACAGATCTACGATCACTACAGATGAATATCAAAAGTTGGGAAATTGGTGGAAACTAAGTTTCAGTGATTTGACAAATTAAGCTTCGAAATGTATTAGAATAACTGATCAAAGGCAACGAGCTTAAATGACTCAAATATTACAATTGATAGTTGTCATTAGCTGAAGATTAATGCGTACCAGCTAAATATTATCCACGCCATCAGTTGAAGCAAAATCTAACCGACTGATCAGTTGGGAATTGATCGGTTGAAAACAATCAGTTATGAGTTTTTCAGCAAAGTATCTTCAGCTGATCTCCCAATTGAACACGTCATCAGTTGAAAACGACAACCGACAAATAGTACAACAGACTGCAACTAGTAGTGGAACGTCGCATTTCAGATATTGTAGTATACGAATGTCAGATAATATCGACGTGGCAATCAACTGATATAAAGATTCAAATGATATTTAATATTATCTTTGAGAGGGAATCCATAAATAGGTGATAAAGGCAGCTGAGAAAGACACCCACGCGAACTACTATTCTATTCAAGCTTGCTGTTACTCTGCTAAATTCACAACTCGTATTCAGATATCAAGAGCTCACTCTTATCAGATTTATCAGTAGCAATCAAGGCTACATTTACGAGCTTGTTAGCACTTTGAAATCTTTGTTAGATTTATTCAGTTGTGTTATATTTAGTCACACTGTAAAAGTTATTGTGAACCAAGAGTTTCAGTTTGGCAGTGTTAAGTACAAACTGAAGTGGGTCAGTACAACGTGTGTATTCGATCAAAGTCTTTTAGTGAAAATCCTATCTTCGTGATATAAGGGGTGACGTAGGAGTTATTCTATTCTCCGAATATCCAGAAACATATCGTGTGCTTTTTATTTCAGTTACTATCAGTTATTCTATCTTTTAGTCAGTTTACTTCCGCAACTGTTTTTCAGTTAAACTGATTGTTATCGACTGACGAGATATCGAGTGTCAGTTTGTCATTAAACTGAACCCAATATTCGAAAAGAATTTATTATCAGTAAGTGTTTATTCAACCCCCCTTTCTAAACTCTTATCACCTAATAATCGATCCTTTCAAGTGGTATCAGAGCGGTTGTATCTTGTCTCATAATATTTCTACTCAAACTATTCATTATGTCTTCCTTCAACAAGATCCCAATGTTTTCCAAAGAATACTTCGATGATTGGAAAATCACGATGCAGGCTCACTTAGCTGCACAAGATGATGATATATGGTACGTCATCATTGACGGACCAATGAAGATTCTGAAAGTTAACAAAGCAGTTGCAATCACCGATGGGGAATCTCATAGAATTGAAAAGCCTAGAGATGAGTGGACTGCTGAGGACAAAAGAAAAGCAAATTTGGATAACGTGGCGAAGGACATACTGTACAAAATGCTAGATAAAATAACTTTCAGCAAGATCAAAATGTGTAAGACAGCCAAAAAATTTTGGGAAAAGCTGATCCAGCTTTATGAAGGGAATGAACAAACCTAAGAGAATAAACTTTCTGTTGATGTTCAGAAGTTTCATAATATCAAAATGAGAACTAGAGAATTGATGCATGAGTACGATGAAAGAGTCAGCTCTATCATCAATGAACTAAATGCACTTTGTAAAGTTTATACCAACAAAGAAGTTGCATTAAAAGTTATCAGAGGTCTTCTCAAGGAGTGGGACGTTAAGACTATGGCAATGAGGGAGTCCAAGGATCTAAACAAGGTTGAGCTTCATGACCTATTTGCTGATCTGAAGGCCTATGATTTTGAGCTGCAAACTCGAGAAGGAGAACCCTCTACTCCAGCAGTCACAACTGCCTTAGCTGCTATTAGAACAGAACCAACTGGTTCAGTCGAGAAGGTTGCTAATCAACTAAGCAATGATGTCATGTCATTGTTCATCAAAAAATTCGGAATATTTATGAGGAAAAATCAAGGGAACTTCCAAAAGCATTATCAGAGAAACAATTCTAAAGAGGAATCAAACGCTTGCTACAACTGTGGCAAACTCGGTCACTTCATTGTTGACTGTCCCAAACCTAAGAAGGACAGTCAAGGCTCGACTGAAAGAAAGAAGAAGTCATATGAGCACAAGAGGAGACCCAAGTATGATAAGAAGTCTTTCAGGAAGAAGCATGAGGTACTCTTAGCTGAAGAGAGTAAATCAAAATGGGCAGAAACTAACAGCGAAGAGTCAGAGCCAGAAACCTCATGCAGTTCCAGTGATGGTGAAGAGGAAGTGAAGTGTCTAATGGCTGGTGATACAGAAGTGGAGTCAAGCAGTCAACAGGTATTTAACTTTAGCTCAACTGATTTCACTAGAGAAGAACTAATTTCAATTCTTCATGACATGGTTAGTGAGTTCCACAAGCTTGCTTTATCTTTTGAAAAGGCCAGAGCAAAGCAAAATGATCCCATAGACAATAAAACTAAAACTGATGTATCAGTTGATGTGTTTAGTCTAAAAGGGGAAATTGCTGAGCTCAATGCTGAAACAAGCAGGAATCAATCAATGAGTCGGAAGTTGATGCTTGAAAATTCAAAGCAAACTGAGCTTATTCAGGCTTGGAACAAATCATCTGCTGCATTAACTGATATACAGAACTCACAGAAATCAGTTACTGGTAAAACTGGTTTAGGGTTCAGTAACCAAGATGAAATGCCTTCCAATGATACTCGACCAAAACTGAATATGCATAAAGGGAAATACATTCACTTTGTCAAATCATTTGTGGTACAAGAATAAACTGAACCAAGTAAACTGGTTAAACAGCCTACTGAAAGTTCGAACAAAGCTAAAAGATATTGTATTGGTTATAGCCCAAAAGTTTTAAATGACTTACGCACTCAGTCGTCAAAAAGATTCAGCAGGAATTATTCAAATGGCTACTCCAATTACTATAACAACAAGCCAGTTCAGAAAAGATATCGGCGGAACAATCAGTTGAACAAAGACAACTCACATGTTGTCTCATCTGCACACTACACACCAAGCACACACAAATCGAGAAAGACCATCTGGAATACAACAACTGGACAGTCAGTTAGACTGATCCAAGTCTGGATTCCTAAAGGACTAATCAATTTTGGACCCAAATACAAAAGGGTACCAATATTATATTTTGTGTGTGATTGCAGGTAACAGGTACAAGCAAGGAATCAATCTGGTACTTGGATAGTGGATGCTCACGACACATGACAGGAGATGCGAATTTGTTATCTCAACTGATCAAGTACACTTGGTGGTTGTAGATGATTTTTCAAGATTTACTTGGGTTATATTTCTCAAATCCAAAGACCAAACTGCTGCACAACTGATCAAGCTTTTCAAAAGAATATTAAACGAGAAATCAGTTTGTATTGATAGAATCAGATCCGATCGAAAAACTGAATTCATCAATCAAATTCTTTAAAAAAATTAGAAAATGCTGGAATTAGGCACGAGCTATTAGCAGCTAGAACTCCTCAGCAAAATGGTGTGGCTGAGAGGAGAAATCAGACCCTTAAAGAAGCTGCTAGAACGATGCTTACTGATTCTGGTATTTCTCAAAGGTTTTGGGCAGAGGCAGTAAACACTGCGTGCTATACTCAGAACATATCGATGATTAATAAAAATCATTTGAAAACTGTGACACCATGACCCGTTTTAAAATAATAAACTCTATAATGCGGAAGCTTTAAAAATAGACTTGGAGGAAAGTTTGTGCTTTAAAAATTTTGACAGAGTTTCCCCATAAAAACGAACTCATCACCTGCCTCAAGCAATAAAACCAATACATCAAAACATTCCCACAACTAATACATAGAGATATACAAAATCAAAAGCATTCCATTTGATTACCAAAATAATTGAGACAAATTTAAACTCTCAAAATATCAGGTGGGTTACAACAAAATATATTAGCCAACTCCAGCAATTACAAAACAAAATACTTTCTTAACCATCCATTGACAAAATAATCATATCATCCTTCCTCCAAGCTTGGCACATTTTCTTCTTCCGTCTCGACACCACGCCATATCAGTCTCGGTTACCTGCATCTGCATCTCATGAACATAACTGAAATGAGTTATAAAAATTCAGCAAGTAGACCTTTAAATAACAAGTACATATATCATAGTGTAAAGAAGAAATCCATACCATTTCTTAACCGTAATATGCCATCAGTCAATAAAATGCGTATATAACAATTATAAGATGGCATCTATAGAACAATTCATTTCTTTCCATTCGTATGGCATTGATAGGTCATCAGTCAATGGTACACATGTACGTCTCAGTCAAAATTAGGGGTGGAAAAAATACCGATAGTTCCGGTATACCGCCTTTACCGTACCGCACAATACCGAACTTATCGAATTTAACGGTATACCGACTATTTCGGTACGGTATGTTACCGTACCAAAATAGTCGGTATCGGTATATAATTTTAAAAATTTCGGTATTTCGGTATATACCGAAATACCGAATTTTTTTTATCAACTTATATTAAAATGTGAATTTGGGTAGCTTGACCAGTTTTGGCCCGGCAACAGGTTAAGCCCAAACATGTGTCATGGGCTTTTTCTTCTAACAGACTACCACAACAGCAGACACGTTACAGTGATGGTTTGCTTCCCTTCTTCGTCTTTTTCTTTTCCTCTCGTCTTGCTTTGTTTTGGAGTCTCGGTTTTCTTCTTCCCACGTGGCAGCAAGCAAAGGTCAACAAAGAAGGTTTGCTTGATTTGTTGTCCGCCTCCTCTTTCTTGAAGTTCCTTCGGTGCCAACTCTGCTGCGTGACGTTCCTCCTCTTGCCATTGGAAAGCGCCTGCTATGTTAGTTTTCTTACTTATGTTTTTCTTCTGTATTTTTTTTTTTTGTTTTCCTTACAATCTTGGGTTTGTTATTGGTTTACAAGGATTAGTTGATCTAACCTCATGGTAGAAACAATGATTATATATTTATCAGTCTTTGGGTGCAAATTATCTCGGTAACTTTTAGCTGCCATCTTTTGGTGTCTGGAACTGTAATGGTTCGAGAAAGTTGCAAGTTTCTATGATTATTAATGATTTGTTAACATAATGATTTTATGTTTACATTAGTTTGTGTTGGTCCTCTATTCTGTGGTTTGGATTCTCAATCTTCCAACTGTTTTTTCATATTGTATAATGATTCTCTTTGAAGCTGTCTATTCTTCGAGGCACTTTTTGTCGATTTCTAGTAAGAAGCTTTTCAGCTTCATCGTTTGCCTCAGCTTGAAGTCTCCATTTCTACATAAAATAAAAAAACAAATTGGTCATATTAGAGGGCACTTTTGCTTGTTATAATATTGGTAAATATTTAATGACACGGCTCTTCAAGATTCTCAATCTCCATAATTGGCTTTATTTGATCAGCGACATTTTCCTGCAGAAGATAGTGTGGATATTTGTCTGTAATGAGAGAATTTACTCCATATTTTATTAATTTTGTGAATACAGTTCTACTTCAATTTCTATCATCGAAGAAATCTGAAAAGACCATAGCAGTGGGTTGCATGCTCTATTATCACTATGTGGCTATTGACTACAGATTAGGCAAAATAAATGAAATTTCATAACCTTCATAGGCTATCATTCGAAAAATTAAATGTAAAATTTTGGTTAGTCATTTTTTAAAACAAAAAAAATGGCAATCATATATTCAACATGGGCATTAACTTAAGACATCAAAATCTACCTTTTGGAGCTGCTTTATTTTTTATTGGTTATTTTTCTTGTCTTGTTTTTGTAGAAATAATAACATTGATCATACATGCATTTTGTTTGTAGGATCATACAATTATGATAAAAAATTATTGGTTTTCTTTCAGGATGGAATCTAATACTCTCCTAAGTTCATCTCAAACATCAAATGCAACAGAACATGAAACACAACAGTCCACTGCTCAAAAACGACCAAGGAAGCCTCCTAAAGCTCCTAAACAATCCAAGAGTATATTTTGGGAGCATTGTATAAAGGGAGGAAGAAAGTTGAGTGATGGGACCGAACAACAAATAGGGATATGCAAATATTGCAAAGTTGAGATCCCAACAGTTTATGAAAGTACTAGTGGGTTAAAAAACCACTTAGTAAGAAGGTGTAAGTCAAGTCCGCTCTATGAAACAAGTGGGGATGATAAAAGTCAAACTATATCGACGAGTGAGACAATGGGGCAAGGAAGTGCTTTGGTTCCTCATACTTTTAATCAAAAAAAAATGTGAATTGAAAGTTGCAAGGTACGTGATTATCGATGAAGTGTCTTTTAGGGCTGTTGAAGGGAAGGGGTTTGTAGAATTATTGCATGAATTACAATCGAGATTCTTAATTCCTTCTCGAAAAAAAGTTGCAAGTATGGTTTATGATCTTTTCTTAGTTGAGAAAGCTAAGATAAAAAGTGTGATCGGTGACAAAAGGGTAAGTATCACTACTGATACTTGGACTTCCATTCAAAACATAAATTACATGGTAGTGACAGCTCACTTCTTGGATAGTGATTGGAAGCTGCATAAAAGAATAATCAACTTCACAAAAATCACTAGTCATTCTGGAGAAGATATTGGGAAGATGGTTGAGGTTTGTCTGAGAGAGTGGAAGATAGAAAAAGTCTTTTCAATTGTAGTTGACAATGCTTCTTCTAATGACACTGCAATTGATTACTTGAAAAGAAGAATGAAAAGTGAAAATTCATTGTTGTTTGAAGGGAAATACTTGCACTTGAGGTGTGCTTGTCATGTAATTAACTTAATTGTTAAGGATGGCTTGAAGGAGCTTAATGTTTCAATTAAAGCCATAAGAAATGCAGTTGTTTTTATACATTCTTCCCCATCAAGATTGAATAAGTTTAGGGAGTTTGCCATGCTAGCCAAGTTTTCTAATACATCAACAGTACCTATGGATGTCAAAACGAGGTGGAATGCAACTTATAAAATGCTTGAAGTTGCATTAAAGTACAGAAGGGTGTTCGAAAGGATGACTGAAGAATGGTTGCCTTTTATGAATTATCTTCGTGAAAAAGATGATAAGGGTAAAGAAAGGATTGGGCCTCCAATTGCTAATGATTTGGAGAAAGCAAAGGCTTTTGTACATTTTCTGAAAAAGTTTTATGATGCCACTTTGGAGCTAAGTGCATCAAAAAGTCCTACCTCTCAATTGATTTATCAATCAATGATTGCACTACAAGTTGAGATTGAAAGAAAGAGACATGATGATTCAGATTCAATTCTTAAAGAGGTAGCAGGTGCAATGAAGTTAAAGTTTGAAAAGTATTGGGGAAATTGGAATAACAGGAACCCTTTGATATTTATTGGTAATATTTTGGACCCGAGGAACAAACTTCAAATGATCAAAGTTACCGTCAGAAAATTGGGAGGTACTCCTACAAGGATCAAAGAATTTGTTGATAATGTCAAACAAAACTTGGTAACTTTGTGGTCGGAGTATAAGGGAATAAATGATATATTGAATGTTGAGAGTCAAAGTATGCAAATAGAGTGTGATAATAGAGATGGAGGTATTAGTGGTGGTGGTGGTGGTCTTTGTGATGAATTGTTTGATGATTTGGAAGCACAAAACGAAGAAGAACAACTTCAAGTGATATCCAATGAAGTAGATAAGTATTTGGCCGATGAGATTGAAAAACGATCTAATCAATCTTTCAATCTTTTGGAGTGGTGGAAAGGAAGTGAAACTAGATACCCAATCCTTTCAATGATTGCCAAAGATATTTTTTCAATTCCATGCTCAACTGTTGCTAGAGAGTCCGCTTTTAGCTTGGGCAAAAGAGTTGTGGATCCTTTTAGGAGCAGTCTGAGTCCTAAAATGGTAGAGGCATTGGTGTGTACTAGTGATTGGCTAAGAGCGGAGGAGTTCTCTTTTTGGAAAGATCCAACAGACGATGACCTTGAACTATATAAGGAAATTGAAGAAATTGAAAAAAATAATATTTTTTATTTAGTTAACTTTAAATTTATATAATGTCGTTGTTAACCTAACATGAATACTAATGTTTTTTTTAACAGCTGCAAATGTCACTCAAGGTCGTGCCAACACTTCATCTTCCTCCTCCACTTTGGACTAACTTGAAGAGTAAGACTATATGTATGTTTACTTATTTCTTCTAATATTTTTAACTAAATGTAGTCTTTAACTTTTGCAGGTCCTTTGAGATGGAGAAGTTTCAACAAAATTATAGTTAGTAAGATTATATTTATGTTTACTCATTTAAATTCTAATATTTGTAAATTTTAGTTTTCAACTTTTGCAGGTCCTTCGAGATGGAGGAGTTTGAACAAAATTATAGTTAGTAAGACAATATTTACATTTACTCATTTAAATTCTAATATTTGTAAAATTTAGTTTTTAACTTTTGCAGGTCTTTAGAGATGTGGGAGTTTCAAAAAAATTGCAGGACATGACACTATTTTTTGCAACTAACCTAGAACATTTTAGAATAACAATTTGTGATATATTTGATGTATCGTTTTGTTTTGAAAATACTCTATTTATCTTTTAGAATTTTTGCTTGTTGAGTTGCTCTTTTGAAACATATATATTATAAAACCCTATTGTTCGATCTATGACATTTAGTTTCCTTTTAAAGATATGGTTTGTGTAGTTGAATCTTTGCCGCATTCTTCCATAAACCTGTTTTGTTTTGAGATATTTATGTTTTCTTGGAATTCATTTGGATAAATCATGTTCTTTGTAGGCTGCCAAGTGAAATTTGAGGTATAGTTCTGATTTTTTATTGGTAGGACATATGGTTAAAAGGTATTTTGTTGTTAATGTGATGAGAATAACAATTTTTTTTTAAAAAAAATTCGTATACACGGTATTTTACCGATACCGTACCGAAATTGCGGTATACCGAATATTTTTGGTAAGAACAGTATGTAATTTATGGCATACCGAAATTTCAGTATACCGACTGTCGGTATACCGAAATTTTCGGTACGGTATCGGTATTCATTTTCCGGTACCGAAATTTTTCGGTACGGTATACGGTATTATTGAAAAAAATCGGTATACCGTACCGAACCAGGCCTAGTCAAAATCAGTCACAGTACATGTCATTTTGTTGATCAACTTAAGTCAAGTGGGTTTAGAATTACCATAGGTAACACCACAATACCATATAACCATCAAAACATAAAAACATTCATTGAAACATTTTATCAAACACGTGGTGTGCGTGCTAAAACCTTAGCTCCTTTACTTTGCCCTTGGCATCAATTCCATCTCTTTTCAATATATCAATACATACAATGTACATAATCAATGAGTTAAAGGAGATAAAATCATTTAAAACATCATTTATCATATACATAGATCATGAGATGCATTCAAAGGAAAAGTATACTTACAACCAAATAGAGTTACACTAGCCTTGGCACTTGGTGATGATTCTACAAGATAAAACCATAATAGAATACATTAATATCACTTTCTTAAGCTTTCAGTCCCCCGTAAGTCGAAAACTTACCAATACAAACTTACAACTCAAGGAATCTAAGAACAAGACTAAGTAATAGCTTACCTTGATACTTCTCTTAGCTTTGATGAACATACCAACTTGGATTGAAGGAATAAATCAAGAGATGATAGGAGGGGAAGAAGAAAAATGGAAGAACCCTAGTTCTAAACTGATGGAGAGAAAAGAAGGAGAAGGAAAATGAGTAAAAAGATTATCCCATTCGATTTTATGTCATCCCAAACACCAAAACACGCTTTTTAACTTGATGGACGCTCGGGCGGTCACATATTACCGCCCTAGTGCCGAAATTACTGCCCAAATTTCAAAAATTCAGAACCGGGCGCGCTCGAGCGGTCAAATCTTACCGCTCGAGCGCCACTCTGCGCACAGTCACATCAAAGATCGCTTCCGAAACGCCTCTTCCCTTCAAAATTAGAAAACGTGGTAAACATGAAATTTGTAGCCCTATGTCGTGGCTTTCATCTCCAATTAGCCTCATGTCATTTGAAGGTCTGAGTAAAAAGTTATGCTCATTCTCCCAACATGTGTCATTGTAGGAACGACGATACGCACGACACACTTCGGGGCACTTTTTGCTTATCTTCCACAATGATTTGAACAAAACACAAAACACTAAAGTTATAGCCTGATATCTTATCTTTCTTATGAAAGAGGCCTCACATCAATTAGATCAATATACAAAACATTATGCTAAAAACCATAACTACTGCCACAGTTTCATACCGTTACAGCACTTCCATTATCTATTTAACTCAAATTCAACCTTCTATTCTACCCATCCATTATTTATTCCATTCTATAACATTCATTATCATTCATATCATAATGTAAAGCCATAAACCATCACAATAAAAATATTGTTATTCATAATAAAAAACATTAACGATCGTCTATTACAAAAACACCTTATGAGATCTGGCTTGGACGAAAAAGTGTGGTTTCTTACTTCAAAATATTCGGCTGCAGATGTTTTATTCTTGACAATGGCAAAAATCATTTAAAAGCCTTTGATGCTAAATCTGCAGAGGGAATATTTCTGGGATATTCGTCAGTTAGCAAAGCTTATAGTCTTTAACAAGAGCACATTAAATGTTGAAGAGTCTATACATGTTTTTGATGAAACTGTTCTAACTGATAAGCCAACTGATCCAGTTGAGCTAGTTGATCGATTTACAGATATCAGTTTGGAGGATGATCATGACAAATAAATTCATATCAATCGAAACATCCTTCAAACACCTGAACCTGAAATTGTGAATCAATTAGTTGAACAGGAAGTAGTTCCTAAAAATCAGTTGGAAGAGCAAAGAAATGATATTCAGTTACCAACTGAAATAACTCCAACTGAAACTGAAATCATTCAGTTGCCTACTGAAGAAATTGCTGATATAGAAGCAACAAACGCTGAACTCAGATGGAAGAAATCACATCCTCCAGAATCGGTGATAGGTAATCCATCTGACTCGGTAAGAACAATGAATCAAATGCTCAATTTATTTTCTCATTCCTCTTTTGTATCGCAATTGGAACCAAAGAAAACTGATGAAGCTCTTGCTGATCCAAACTAGACAAATGCAATGCAAAAAGAGCTGAATCAGTTTACCCATAACAATGTCTGGAACTTAGTTCCAAGACCAGTTTCAAAAACTGTTATAGGTACAAAATGGGTGTACAGGAATAAACTGAACGAAGATGGTTCAGTTGTGCGCAATAAGGTGAGACTGGTAGCACAAGGATATAGGCAAGAAGAAGGGATTGATTATGATGAAACATGTGCACCAGTTGAAAGACTGGAAGCTATCAGAATATTCCTTGCCTATGCATCATTCAAGAACTTCAAAGTCTACCAGATGGATGTAAAGAGTACATTCCTGATTGGCCAGTTGCAAGAGGAAGTCTACGTTGAACAACCTCTAGGTTTTGTCAATCAACATTTTCCTGATCATGTCTACCATTTGAACAAAGCCTTATATGGTCTTAAACAAGCTCCAAGAGCTTGGTATGAAACTCTTTCAAAATTTCTAACTGATCACGATTTTTCTGTTGGATCAGTTGATAAGACATTGCTCAAATTTTCAAAGAATGTTCACATTTTACTCGTTCAAATTTATGTTGATGACATCATATTTGTAAGGCCGAGATTTTATCATTTCAATCCGAGATTATTTAATTTACGAATTTTGGAATGATGAATTAGATTCCACAGTTTTTGTAATTAATTAGGATTGAAATTGAATTAAAAAGAGTTAGTGAGGACCAAATTGCAAATAGTGAAGACTTCAGGGGCTAAAGTGAAATTATGGAATTTGAGTGGGACACTTGTCTCCACCATGTTTATAAGGAAAATTCCTCCCATTTTGCATTCAGCATTTCCAGAAAGAAATCGAGAGCTCCATCGAAAATTTCCCTCAAGTTTCATTAAAGCATAGAATTTGATTTTACCAGGTCCAGTTATCAGAATTTTGATCCGCACATTTTTCTGAGCTCCCCTCGCCAAGAGCTACACAAGGACGTAAGTTTTATTGAGTTCTGTTATCATTTGAAATTATGATATTGGAGGAATTATTATTTGATCATTATGTGGTGTTCTGGATATGTTAGACATCGTAGAATCGAAGTCGGATCGAAGAACAAATTGATTATGGAATTGTTATGATTTTCTGATTATAATGATTCGGAATCGGACAGATTTGTATTATGAATGAATTACAAGTTGCATTGGATATGAGTTATGATTTGTAATTGATGTATGTTGATATGGTATTGACGGGGATACTGAGATTGTGCCGTTATGCCGTTGATTTGAATTAAATCCAGATTAATCAGATTCGGTGTTGAATTAAGAATAGAACATTGAAATTATGATTCTCGATATGTCATTTCAGATTTACAGAGACAGTATTGAGTTCAGAACTGATATTGCTTCAGACCGAGACTACAAACGAAAAGTATAATTCAATGTGGTATTGGGAGATCGACTTGAGTCGGTTTGGACTTGAGTTTCCCTAAATCACATACTTTACTTTATTGCATTGATATTTTCATTTATTTGATTGATGTACTTGTTCTCTTGATTTATAGATAGCAGGTATTAGACGAGTAATCTTGTGACAGAAGTGTCTGATAGTGGCGGGATCGCCACGGGCACATTGCACGATGTCACAAGATAGTATAGGAATCTTTGGACAGATGTGCCTGATAGTGGCGGGATCGCCACGGGCACATTGCACGATGTCACAAGATAGGATATTGGCGATAGGGACAAAGTCCATGACGGTTAGGTCAGAACACTGGATGTTTGGTTATATCGACGTGGATAGAACTGGAGTATTTTCTATTACTGTTGGTCGATATAGGAAAACCACATCTGGAAACCGGGATCCCTAGACTAGGATTGAGTCTAGTCTGAGTCGTGGAGTCACGAGCATTGTCGACAGCTTGATATTGATTATGTTTCAGTTTTGATATATATTGTTGTTATCTATCCATGCTTTTATGTTTATCATATGATTGCATGTTTTGTTGATTTATACTGGGATTATATTCTCACCGGAATTATCCGGTTGTTGTCTTGTTTGTATGTGTACATGACAATATATAGGTGGGACATGATCAGGGTCCAGGAGATGAGGAGAGATCGTGATAGAGTGGAGACTTCGGACTTTGATGTATATAGGGCTTTGGCACTTGATAATTAGATGTTAAACCTTAGTTTTTACTGATTTGTAGACAGTACAGGAATTGTACTTTATTTTATACTGAGTTGTATATTAGTTTGATTTCACTACATTCCGCAGTAAAAAGGAAAAAATTTTATGACCCTAATTACTTGATTAGTAAATTGATCCTGATGACGATTAAGTATTGATTAGCGTCCGGGTCCCCACAATATTTGGATCAACTAACCCCAAATTATGCGAGATATTTTCTAAGTTGATGCAGGAGAAATTTGAAATGAGCATGATGGGTGAACTGACATTCTTTCTTGGACTACAAGTGAAGCAACTGGAGACAGACACTTTTATTAGTCAAACTAAATACATGAAGGAGTTGCTGAAGAAATTTGGCATGGAATCGTGTTCAGCTGCAAGTACTCCCATGATCTCATCAGTAAAACTGGACACTAATCAAGGGGGAATATCAATCGAGGCGACACTTTACAGAGGTTTAATAGGTTCATTATTGTACCTAACTGCTAGTCGTCCTGATATTGTATTTGTTGTCTGTATGTGTGCTAGATTTCAGGCAAACCCTAAGCAATTACATTTTTCAGCTGCCAAGCGTATTTTAAAATATCTTAAGGGCACACAAAATGTTGGGTTATGGTATTCTAAAGACTCCGTGTAACGCCCCGAAAATTTAAAGGTCCACGCGAATCACATGCACGCAATTATTAAATTCTCTTGTATTTTAATTAAATGTTTTAATTGTATTAATTAATTAAGTTGTGCATATTGACATGTTTAAAATATATTTTTCTATATGGTTGCATTAAAACACTAGTAGAATTTCCTTGATTTACTTCGTATATTCAATGAAGTCATTGGTAGATAACTGCCGAAGTAGACGCACGTGAAGTAATAGGGTACCATTTTACTTCGCACTATCACAGAAGTCGTATCCAAAAAATTAATGAAGTCTTTGACAGGTTCAATGAGAGAAAACCGGTCCGGAATTAGACCGGTGCCGAAGTAAAACAACGTCTTTTACTTCATCGACTTTGTAAAGTGCAGAAGTAATATCTTATATATAATTGCATAGTTTATATTGAATGACGAAGTAAATGTGTTGTATAACTTCACATGTTTTGTATTTTGGTGAAGTAATTTATGCGAAAGACTTCGGTGTTTTGGAACTATGATGAAGTAAATATATTCTATAACTTCACCATAATTTTTATTTGTTGAAGTATTTGATCTTTTGTTACTTCAAAATTTACATTTAATGACGAAGTAGTAGGTTTAAAAGACTTCATTTCTTTGTATTGTAGTGAAGTAATTAATAGAGAACGACTTCACAATTATTGAGTCGTGGAGAAGTAAATTCTTTCTATAACTTCGACACAAATTTAATATGACGAGTTATTTTGTATTTTATTACTTCATCATTTAATTTATTGTCGAAGTAAATAATCATATTTTATTGCAATACAATTTTAATTTAACGAAGTAATTCTTGATATCTACCACAATAATTTAATAAAGTATTGAAGTAAAAACATAATTTTCACTTTATCAAAATAATTTAATTAATATATATTAATACCACTATATACACACATACACACAAAACTTAAAATACATTCATTTGAATCATAAATTATCCATATAAAAATAATGAAAATCCACGAATCCACAAGGATATATACCAATCCACAAATATATATATCCACAAATCCACAAATATAACCCAAAAATGTATCCAAAATTACGTATAACCCAAAAATATATCAGCAAGTATATTCACAAAACCAAAAGTATATATCCACAAGTATGTTCTAAAATGCACAATGATGCACATGATCTATTAAGCACCTACATAAGAGTAGACGAATTCGCTCCATTCACTTCTGACTTCATCATATTGAGATTGGTTGAAATATTGGTTCTTGATTGATCCTGCAAACTGAAATGTACAAAGTACAAGATGCATTAGATTAATAAGAACATTCATAAAAAAAAATGACAATATCCAAATGAGAATGCATTATTCGGATGCACACTCACTTCTATGGTCCTATATGATAAAGGATACACACTGACATTGACAAATTCACGGGCAATCCCTTGATTTGGCCCCATGTCTTTGTCAATGTGATTGTGTATCGTAATCACTATATGGATAATAAGGATTCTTGAATCTTTAGTACATTGTTATGGTTCGTACCTCAGTTACTAACTTACTATACTTTAATTAAATTTTAGACTGGGGAGCTTAGGGATCGAGAATGGATCTCATGGAAAATATATCCACAATTGGGCATATATCATACACACCACTCTCACAAATAAAGACCAAATCATATCCATATAAACAACAAAACTAAGCATATCATAAACAACGAAATAAATGGCAAAACATATCAATTATCATAAAATGCATATTACCGTATGCATATATATCCCAATGGAAACAAATTAGCTCAACCATTAATTCTAATAGCACAAATTCCATAATTAATAATTATATAGATTTCATGTGCACATATCTCAATGGCAACAACTTATCTCGATAATAAACCAAAGCATATCATAAAGAAAGAACTTACCATCTTCTCCAATTGGGGATTTTCAGATTCAACTATCTCTTTCATGTACCTCATCACACAATATCCACATTCAACAGAACCACTTTGTTTTAGATTACCCTATATATAATGAAATGGAAAATTTAATGCAACAATCACAATCCAAATAATAAGAACTATTCATTCATGTCTTCATACATAGGCACAATTCATACCGTCAATTGTTTAAAACACGGCTTTTGAGAAATACCCTTCGAGGCATTGTACATTCTGACACCACTACATTTTAAAAAGAAAAAAATTATCTTTTTTTTTTTCATATTTATAATTGAATGCATTCAAAATCAACATAATCTACTACTTACTTGGTCACTATAGTTTTCCATGCATCGCCTCGATTTCTGTTAGCCGTAGAATCCAATAAATATATCATATTTTTATCTTCATTGATGACAGTCAAGATCCAATGGTACCTGCAAAAATGAAAATATAGCATTGACTAGTATGTAGTAGAAATCAATAAATAACTAAACTCTTACCCAGTGTTGTATGGGATAAGGCAGATGCTGTCTCTACACACTGCTTCCAACTGGTCAGCAATATGTTGTGATAAGTCACGACCATCTTTGCCAATTGGGCATGTAGGTATGCTTCCGGGATCCACAAATGAAATATAATCAGCCCTATCTTCATTTCTCAAATATTTGTAGAGGTGACTGCACTCAAATATTACATAACTTTGTTATAAATGTTTCAAAGTACGGACAAGTTCCACATAACATATTAAATTAAATATGCAGAAAATATTAAATTAAATATGAAGAAAACATAGTAAGTTAGACATAACATACCCCATGTAAACCAAAATTTGTCTGGCGCCTATCTCTCTCATCTCCATAAAGCGTAAGATCTCTTCTCTTAGCAACCGTATGTTTTTAGGACGTCCAAACATAGCGTCCTCAAACTCTAAGTATATGGTATCCGATTCATTCATCAATCTTATAGCATGCGAGTAGATATACTTGCATGCCATGGGTAATTCTTTTACAATATCCTTGAACTTGTCGAGCTGACCGGGAACATCCGAAAGAGCAAATAGTTGAGGTTTCCCCTTCTTCTACAATTTAGAATATTCATACAAGTATTCTAAATTAAACCATTGTGCAAGTAACATATTCAACAATTGAAAACAAAAATTCAAGAGAAAACTTGAAGTACCTGCGTCGTTGGAAAAATTATCAACTCTTTAGGCCAACCAACAATGGCTCCAACTGCATCTTTGACGACTCTTGGTCCAGATTTAATTGGGATTGGAAGTTCTGCTTCTTCATCTAAGACAACATCAATAGATACCTTGAAGTTTTGTTCCCCAAGTGGAACATGGTGAATCATGATATTTGGACCTCCTTCTGATATTATTGTGCCATACGCCACCACGTTTTCACGTTGTTTTACAGTCAAGTGGCATTTTTTTCCCTTTTAAGAACAATAAGATATTATATATATAAATATATGATTGTGAAAAAAAATAATTTGACTTGAAATCAAGAAATATAGAACCTTCATATTTGAAGTTTCGCATTTATAAACTTCTTCCACATCATCTGACAGTTTTGGTTCTTTCATGTCTGAGCACTTGTTTGATGTTGCAGTCTCGGAAGTTCGATCATTGATGATGGGCATAACTCTAGCAAGTTCAGCCTTCAATTTCTCCAATTCTGCCTTTAAACTCTTAGTCTCTTCCAATTGTTCTTTGAAGTTTTCGACCATAGCTTTTGAGACTGATTCCCTCTTCTTTCTTGGAGTTTTAAAGAAGACTTGAGGCTTTACAAACCCTCCCACACCTCGAACCCTCCCATAGTGTTCTTGGCTTCCTAAGGCAGTGGTTAGGACATCATTCATTCCATAGTCCTACAATGACAATTAGTATGGCTGACATGACGATAAATAGAGCTGATCATATATCAATATGAAATAAATATTATGGAAAAAATTAGACTAATTGCACAAAATTAAAAATAACTTTATTAATTCCTAAGGAAGTTGATTTGACCCACCTATTAACTTATCCAAACTCGTTTCAACAATTCTGAGATACATTAAAATAAGCACCCGGAATTTCAACAAGGATTTGACCATAAAAGATTAAACATGCTCATAGTGCTAAAATAAATCAGCCACTTTACGACAAATCATCGGCCCCAAGTCCCAAGGAAGCTCATCAAACTCATCTTTTCCACAACCCAAATCTAATATCAAGAGAATCTAGATTCAAGTGTAGTGATGAAAACACTTTCATACTAGCAAAGACAAATTCAAATTTGACTATTTTAGGTCCTAAGATAGACTTAATACCGAAGGAAGCTAATCCGACCAACTGATAAATGGCAAAAACTTGTGTGAGACGGTCTCACGGGTCATATTTGTGAGACGGATCTCTTATTTGGGTCACCCATGAAAAAGTATTACTTTTTATGCTAAGAGTATTACTTTTTATTATGAATATGAGTAGGGTTGACCCGTCTCACAGATTATGATCCGTGAGACGGTCTCACATGAGACCCACTCCTGATAAATTAGTCCGAACTATTATCTAGAGTCTACAAACATTAAAATAATCGCTTCTCATTTGATATCGAAATGCAATCTAAATTTATAATGAAACATAGAATAATTTTGCATATTAATAAGCACACACACACACATATACACACACACACACATGAGTTCACACATGAGTTCTGTGTTTTATGGAGCATAAACCTTAGACAAGCACAATTACCTATTTGTTGGTAAATTACACTAGCCTTCAGAGAAATGAATTTCATAGTTGGTAGCTTTATCCCATTCTATATTGGAAACAATTGGTTGTCTGCATAAACATCCAAGATAAGAGATCTAGCAACATGTTCTTATCATTCATGCAGTGCTTGAAACGAGCTGACCCATCAATGAATTCCCAGCCAGTTATCCTTAAGATAGACACAGTAGGCTAGGGAGTTCAAGGAGTACAGCAAGATTAGACATTCAAGTTTACGACAACATCGACCATCTCTTTGACACAATAGACTGCTACTTCTAAGCGTACGTTAATGGGCTGTTTCTACGAGAAAACATGGAGCCTCTATTGGCTACTGCCAACAGGTTCCCAATAAGGTGACTTGGCCTGCTGAAATGGGGTCACCTCCGGCCTCTGTATTTGAATGCTGGAATGTTCGTGTTCGAGCCTAGCTAGCCCAGACTACTTACGAGAACCTTTGACACTATGGACTTAGTGCACATTCTTATAGAGGCAACAAACTTTGACAAACCAACAACAAGAAACAAAAATTAAACCATCAACAAAAATCCGAAGTTACACATCAACAAAAATTGGAACCCTTCAACATAGAGGCAACAATCTTCGACAAACCAGAAAAAAAATTAATTGGAAGGAAGTTACAAAAATTAAACCAGCAACAAAAACGAAACCAGGCAACAATATCAAGAAACCAGAAGTTACACAAAAAAATGAAATCTTGAAACAACCAAAATCGAAGGCTGAGGTCGCGGGACACCCAAAATCAGCAACAATCATCGAGAAATTAGAATAAATCCGAAGCAAACACCCAAAAATGACATACCTGAAGGGCAGCCGTTGAAGAGAAGTGAAGTCGCGGGAGGCTGAAAGTGAAGGAATCGAAGTATACGTGAGCCGGCTGAAGCGAACAAAGGTTTATAATTAAGGGTTATACGGTGGGTTTTGATTGTGTATATAATAGAATTTTATAATTGCTAGATTAAATTTTAAAAATGAAATTTAATTCAGTAAATAAAATTAGAGATTTTGTCTCTCTTTCAAATTAAATTAAATCTTTAAAATATTGTTTTATTTTATTTTTTTAAATTCGTGGTCTAGTGGCTATTCCAGATTTTAGGTACTACAATTTAAAAATCTAAGGAGATTAAAAGTTGACTATCGGTTCATCTTTTACAAAGTAATTAAGAAAAATTACAAGTTAAGTATGGTTTTTTTTACTTCACTAAATATAAATTTTAATTTTTTTTTAACATTTTACTTCATCAAAACTACTCTGTCGAAATAAAATACTACAAAAAATTAGAAGTGAAGCCCGTGTTTTTTAAATTGTGAAGTAAAAAATAATGTTGCACTTCGCCTATGTTATTACCGAAGTTGATTGGTATATACTACTTCATAATTAATAATCGCCGAAGTAACCTGTGGCGAAGTAAAAACCAATAATTCTACTAGTGAAATGTATTTTTAAAAGGTTATTCGAGTTGCGATCAAGGAACGGAGACCGATGGCTGAAAAATAGAAAATGTTTTTATTAAATAATTGTTTTTAATTATTTAAAATATTGGTGATGCTTTTTATTATTTTTGAAAATAAGGATTTTGAGGTGATTTTATACGTCGGGACGTAGATTTTATCGGTGTTGGCTTTTCAACAAAAATATGAAATTTTTGGCAACCTGACTATTTAATTCACAAACTATTTTTACCAAAACTATTTTAATATTTTAATTAAATCTTAATTAAGACTAATGGGCCAAATTTGGAGGTTTAATGTGCTTAAGTTTAATTAAGGGTTTAATTAGTGTTTAAATATGTAAACTCATCCCAAACCTAGACACTATCACACGCCTCAAATCAGAATTTTATCTCCCAAACCCCACCAAATACACGGCACCCAACACCACATTTTGAAGAAGAAATAATTGAGAAAGTTTAAAGAGAATTCAAGCCAAGGTTCTTGTTCGTTCTTCGCAAATCGTCAACGGTTTTTCGTGTGTTTAAAACGCAAAGGCACGCAATATTCTTTCTTTACTCATCATCACACCATAGTAATTGTTTATGCATGATTTTTAAGGAAAAAAATAGCACACAAGTTGAATTTTCGTAACTACATGCCTATGTGTTCTAAATTTGTGTTTTTTATTCCAAAAAATCATGTTTTGTATGGTATAAAGGGCTGCCATGATTTAAGATATGATCACACACTGTTTTACACGAGTTTGGAAGCCTTAGAAATCAACCAAAGCACCACACACCATAACAAACGCAAACTGGAAACAAGTCGGGACCGAAATCCAAACATCTTGATCATGGGGCTCGGTTTAAGGGAATATTGATGCATGGCCTAGCTTGGGTCGCAGCTAGGTCTTGGTTAGGGGCTGGGAAAGAGTCCTAGCCATGCTAGGACTTGAGAACAAGGGCTGGGGAGGAGTCCTAGCGAGAGCTAAGGAAATTCAAGCGCAGGGTATGGCGGTTGTGCAGGGTTAAGGGGGGGCGAGGCCAGGGGTTTTGGTTGGGCTAAGATAGGTCCTTTAGGGTCTAGAGAAGGTGTTCCAGGGTTGGGACAATGGCTGGCATGGTTTGGTGCAGGTAGGGTCGAGCAAGAACATGGAGCCGTGAGTGAGCAAGAAGTTGCGCAGGTTGTGTTGCTGTGCTCAGGTGGCTTCGCTGCTGTGTCTAGGGGTTTGGTATGGTCTGGGTTGGGTCTAGGCGTGGTCCAGGAGGGTTAGGGTCAGGTTGGGTCAAGTGGTTAACAGCTGGTAGGGTCCTAGAAGGAGGAGGAGTCCTAGTGTGCCCAAAACACTACACACGCACACATGCATGTAAATGGGTTTGAGGGACAACAAGTTTTTGAGCGGGCTAGGGATTGTTTTTCGGGCTGGGCGGCTAAGTTTTGGCTCGGGTGTGACTCGAGTAAATTGGGAGATGGCTCCGTGTGTTCGTCGAGGTGTCAATTTCAAAAATAATAAAGCTAAAATTGAATCCATGGGTCCACGGGTGTGGCTCATGACTTGAAAGGGTAGAATAAATCATAAAAATGTTATGTTAAAAATTTGGGATCAAAATAACGAGTTTTGGATTTATTCGGGATTTAATCTCCGCACAAAACGCTAATTAACGAGTTAATATAAAAGCCTAGTTCTAGACTTCATAAAATTATGGAAAATTAGGTTTAAGCTTAAATAATTATTAGAAGTCTAAGTTCTTAATTTGGGAATTTATATTAAGGTTGGCTTATTTCGGGATTAAAAAGCAATAATACGCCATATTTAAAGAATAAATTAAAAGTCATCGACTTCAGACAAATAAAAATATGATAAAATTCATGTAAGCTTAAATAATTATTTGGGACATGTTAGAGTCAATGAAATTAAGAAAAAGTCAAAACAGAGGTAATTTTATGTCTAGGGGTAAAACGGTCTTTTTACACCTAAAAATTAGTAAAGGTCATGGCATTGCCCTAAATGCTGTTTTATGATATTATGATTATTCTTAATTTTTTATAAAATGTTCATGATTAAATTATGATTTTTTTAAATGTCTATTTGATTTTTATGATTGAGGGAAGACATTTAAAATACATGTTGCATGCTTGGTTTCAAAACGAAAAATGCAAATATTATTCATGATTTTTTTAAAGTGATGGGAATGAAAAATGTTGAAGGAAGTGAAGTGATTGTGACTAATTCTTTAATGATGGCGATGTCGTGAGGGTGTTGGTCCCAGTGGGAGCCCGACGATCGTGTTTCCATTATTACGAATATGAGGTTATGAGGTTTGAGGTAAGAATGAGAATATCGTGAGGGGAGAAGGCCCCAGAGGGAGCCCATGTATGGGAGAAGGCCCCAGAGGGAGCCCCGACGATCGTATTTCTATTCGAATCATGATAGGCCAAGGCTCAGTTGACCGGTGAGAATGTTCCTGATGTCCCCGCCGCCCAATTCTGTGGTTTCACGTAGATGGATCCATCGATTTTTAATGTTCATGTCATGTCAGGAAAGTCACAATTAACGATCTGAATTCAACAAAGGAAAAAGTAAAAATGTTTATGATCATGAAAAATGTTTTATGTCATGTCATGTTGAGGAAAAAAAGGAAAAATGTTAAGGTTTATGAAATGCATGTCATGAAAATGTTTATGCTTAAGTTTATGCATCATGAAAATATTTATGAAAAATGGTCATGTTTGAAGTGTATGTATCTTCATGAAAACGATATTTTAAGCACAAGTATTTTTCACTGTTATATGTTGACTGTATTACGTATTATTTGTTATAAAGATTATGGCGTGTTGAGTCTTTAGACTCACTATGTGTAATGGATGCAGGTGAGGTTGAGGGAGGTCTTGACGGATGATTTGACTGGACTGATGGCGCACACAATCCGAGGACAAGCGCTTCTATCTTTCCGGATTTACGTTTATGACTCATGATTTATGTTAGAGATTTTTAAGATTATTTATTTATGCTTTTAAGAGATTTTTGAGAGGTTTAGTATGGGCTATTCTTTTCAAATTATTGATTTCTTTAGGTTTGGTAAAACAGTAGAAGATTTTATGTTGTGACTATTTCACTTGATTTTTAAATGCTCGTTGGCTGATGTTTTATTTTATAAAAAATATTTTAGGGAAAGTCAAAATTTAGAGGATTTAAAAAAAAATTAGTACTTTTAGCAATAAAAAGGGCGAGACGTTTCACTCCGCTTTCAATTTAGTTGGATATTCAGATGCAGATTATGCAGGATGTAAGCTTGATCGTAAAAGTACAAGTGGATCATGTCAGTTTCTAGGAGACAGACTGATATCTTGGTTCAGCAAGAAGCAAACATCCATAGCAACTTCCACAACTGAAGAAAAATACCTTGCTTCTGGAAGCTGCTGTGCACAACTGCTCTGGGTTCAGCAACAACTGAGAGATTATGGAGTTGATGCTAAAGAATCAACCATATTCCATGACAATACAAGCACGATTGCTATTACCTACAATCCAGTTCTTCACTCGAGAACCAAGCATATAGATGTAAGACATCACTTCATTAGAGATCATGCCTTGAAGAAGGACATACGACTGTAATATGTCTCAACTGAGCAGCAAGCAGCTGATATCTTCACCAAAACATTGCGTGAGACTAAGTTTTCTCACTTTCGCAATATACTTGGATTAATTGATTTATCCTAATCAGTGTTACTGATGATATATCATTTGTTAATTATTTTGTGTCATCTATCAGTTCTATTGTCATTTACTGTTCATTCAGTTCGTTCTTTTATCCATTTGAATTTTAACTGATGTCAGTTAATCATTTGTCAGTTATTATTTCAGTTTATGAATTACTTCTCAACTGATGAGATTATCTATTGCAGAAAAATAAAAGACAAAGATAAACGAAATAAAAACTCTATTCGTTTGAAGAAATTTTTACAGATTACATCGAAAAACTCTTCCTCAACAAAAGACCTCCACTTGTTCAACCAAAGGTTGAAATCACCGGTGGAAGTCTTAAGGAAGCTATCGGAGTCAGCTATACGCTCTAGGATCCTCCTTTCCTTGTAGAACATCAGCTGGTAGACATTGTCTTCGTCGAAGATGTCCACCGTTTAGCAACGTGCAAGAGTTCCCGATATTTCTCCAGTTTTGCCATCAGTATGGGAGTGGTAGCCATTCCACATTCCTGAAGAAACTGGAGTCTTTGTGGCTCCTCCCAGAATTGAAGGATTTAATGGAAGACTTCATCTTCCATATCATTTTTTCTTTTTTGCAAAGCTGAGTTCATGAAGTCTTCAGCCATATCTGGAGGCTTTGAGCTACCTGCACCTGCCATTCTATCTATTGTATATTATTTGCTGATATGTTTGTGACTAACTGAGCTACTCTTATTTATAGCCCAGTGTCAAGGAAGATGAAAGGACAAAGTCATTACGAAAGACGATTAACCTTCTAAGTATAAGATTTAATTTGATTCATCTTGCTTAAATTCCCGTAATCTTTATATGCATTTATTAAGGGGGAATATTGGTTTAAAATGTTAATTGAGAAGACAGCAGTTAGTAAATCTTCAACTGGAAAGACACAGTTTCACAAATGATCGTTCAGCTGATTATTTCACTAATCTTCTCACATAAGTTAACAAATTAACAATTTTTTTATTCCAAATTTAGTGTCGTGACTGATTATCAAGCATTAAATGCTATCTTTCAACAAATGACAGGTTGAAACGTGGACCCTTTTAATCCATGTATTTTCAACACACGATTTTACCACACGAACACACGTCCTTTATTCAAAATTTCGTGGACTGACACGTGTCCAATAATTTGAACAGTCACGTACATTAGTACTTTACCCACTTCATTTCAGTTCTTCTTCCTTACGTTTATATAAAATTCTCAGAGCAAAAGCAAATTCAAGATTTATTCTTTGCAGGAAATCATTCAATTCTAATGGCAAATCAAATTCCCTCTCACATGTTGAATGCTATGGCTATCAATTTTGGATCTGTTCTAACAGTCGGAGAAACCGATCTCAAAAACATATTTCTGAAGCTAGAATTAGCTGGGCTGAGGACATTTTTGGGGCATTCTTCGCAGGAGATCTATCCAAAGGAACTTCTTGACTTCTACTCTAATGGAAATATCAATTCTGATGGAAGCATCATCTCCACTGTCAATGGTCAGTTGTTGACCATCTCTGAAGATTCTTTTGGAGAATTGTTCTTGTTGCCTTCTGATGGGCTGGCACACCTTGCTGAAGTGAAAGCATCTGATGTCGAAGAGATGCAAACTCTCCTCTCTGCTGATGGACGGAAAATCAAGGTTTCCGATCCAAAGAAGCAACTGAAGCATGAAGTTCAGTTGTTGGCTGATATAGTAGCCAAGGGGTTATTGGCGAAGGCAGGATCATTTGCTGGCCTTACCTTAGAGAAATTTCAAGCCATCACTGTTCTCATGTTTGGACGAATACTTAACTGGAAGCACCTTATCTTCAACATCTTGAAGAATATGTTCCAATCCACCAAGAAGTCCAAAGGATTTGCAGTTCAGCTGAGTTATTTGATGAAAGTCAAAGGGCTGGTGGCTGATGATTCAGAGAGATCATCAAAATTCAAAGTTTTCAATGCCAAGAATGTTCAACCACCAAAAACTAAACTGGACATCTCTCCTTATCAGTTTGTGAAGATCAATAAGGAGATTGGGACTTAGCAGGCTGCTCCCAAGTCAGTTAAAAAGGCCAAGACTCTGGCACAACTGAAGACTACCAAGAGAAAACTGATCGTCACTGGATCAGATTCTGAGGAAACACCTTTTCAGGTGATTACTAAGAAGCAAAGGACTCAGAAGACAAAGCCAGTGGCTAATTGGCATATATCCCAGTTGTGAGATTGAAGCCATCAGATGCTCAACTGCCTATTCAGGCTATTCCTTTGAAAGCTATTCCAGCTGATAAGAAGACGGAATCAGCAAAAGCTTCAGCTCCTTTGATCCAAATCAAACGACCTACAATTCTTGCTTCTGCTCGTCCAAAAGGAATCATAATTCAGGAACGAGTGGACACTACTCATTCAGGACTGAACATTCCACATATTCTTTCTGATGAAAAAGGAAAGGGCAAGTTGATTGAAGAGCCCAGGCCATCAAATGCCATTCAGACTCATATTGACCTTATATGGGAACATGCCAATGCATTTGCTGAGTCCAAACTGAAGGTTTATGATGCGTGGACGAGATTCAGAATGCACACTTTTGTCAAACAGTTGAAAAAGAAGTCAAAGCTGAATACATTCATCAAACTAGAGGCAACTGTTCTCAGAATGGTCAAAGCTGCTACAATAGTTCAGGCATTGGGGAGAAAGAACTATTTATTTGATCAAATCAGAGCCAAGAAGTTGGGCCAACTGATTGAGAAGCTAAAAAGCAACTATATTCCCACAAGTCCAACTGTTGACAATGATCGAGCTGTGCTCACTCAGCTGAAAAATGATCTTATTGCTCTGCAATTGCAGATAAAATTTTGGGAAATTGATCAAGAGCTAATCAATCATGAAGGCACTTCCGAAGATGAAGAAGATGAATCGCCATCTCAGCACAGAGAGCCATCCCCTGTACAAGCTGCTGCTACATCAGTAGAGCCAACTCAGGATGTGCCACCATCTTCTTCTGCTGATCCTAAACTTTACTCGGACGCTTACTTAACACTTGTCAATATTGATGAGATCATTCAGTCAGTCACCCGAGAATTTCAAGCAAATGTGCCTACACGGAATCAGTTGATATTACAACAGAACAAGAAGCTACAGATGCTCAAACTGATGTGCCAATTCAATCAACTGTTGAGCCCATTGTAGAAAATGTTGTAACTGAGGAGGGTCAGTTGCATGTTGACGACTTGCAACAAGTTTCAGTTGACCAACCATCAGTATCACCAATCACTGATCATCAAACTGAAACTACCGCAGATCCACAACTGAATCAGCAGGACAGTCCATCTGCTGCTCCTAATCTATTTTCTTCTCCTCCAGTTCAACAAGAAGTCAGTGTGCAAGACATGCCAGAGTTGACACATGAGGAAACAGAGGTTTCTGACCGAAATTTGGTGATATTTGATCAATCTACCAAGGAACAGGAACCAGGGCCGTCTGGACCAGTATCTCCTCATCCATCATCAGACATGGATTTGGTCCTTGAATAAATTCAGGACATTCAACTCAACATGTCCATAATAATGCAAGAAATAAAGGAGATTCAAATCACTCAGCTTTCTCATTCTCTAAAGTTTAACTTCTGAAGTGAATTTAATTCAGGCAAACTGAAATCTATTCAAACAACTGTGACTTCCATCTCCTTTGCAATCGATGAGCTTAAAAAGAACAGAAGCCTAGCTGAAAGTATTTCTCTTACTCAAGACTCAATCAGCAAGAGAGTTGAATCCATGGAGCTATCTGTCTCAAGAAAATCGATTTGCTGCAAACTACTGTATTGACTGTTGTCAAAGACATTGCAGCTGATGTTAGGATTCTATCTCTCAAGGTCGATGTGCTAGATAAAAAGGGGGAAGCAGCTAGGTTGATGAAAGAATAAGAGAGGATACAGCTGAAGAGACATTTTTGTCAGTTATTTGTTGAAGATTATTTGTTTTCTTTGTACGAATCTGTACACTAGAAATTATTTTATCTACAATGATTCAAAGAATTCTTTTACTTCAAAAGATTAGTTTATTATATTCTGAGTTTTGTCAATCACCAAAAAGGGAGAAATTGTTAGAAACTAAATTTCAGTGATTTGACAAACTAAGCTTCGAAACGTATTAAAATAACTAATCAAAGGTAACGAGCGTAACTGACTCAATTATTACAACTGATAGTTGTCATTAGCTGAAAATTAATGTGTATCAGCTAAATATTATCCACGTCATCAGTAGAAGCAAAATATAACTGACTGATCAGTTGGGAACTGATCAGTTGAAAACCATCAGTTATGAGTTTTCCAGCAAAGTATCTTTCACCTGATCTCCCAGTTGAACACGTCATCAGTTGAGAACGACAACCGACAAATAGTACCACAGACTGCAACTAGTAGTGGAACGCCGCATTTCAGAGATTGCAGTGTACGAATGTAAGAGAATATCGACGTGGCAATCAACGGAGATAAAGATTCAAATTATATTTAATATTACCATTGAGAAGGAAGCCTATAAATAGGTGATGAAGGTAGCTGAGAAAGACACCCATGCAAACTAGTATTCTATTGAAGCTTGTTGTTACTCTGCTAAACTCACAACTCGTATTCAGATATCAAGAGCTCACTCTTATCAGATTTATCAGTAGCAATCAAGGCTACATTTACGAGCTTGTTAGCACTTTGAAATCTTTATTAGATTTATCCAGTTTTGTTATATTCATTCACACTGTAAAAGTTATTGTGAACTAAGAGTTTCAGTTTGGCAGTGTTAATTCCAAACTGAATTGGGTCAGTACAACGTGTGTATTCGATCAAAGTCTTTTAGTGAAAATCCTATCTTCGTGATAGAAGGGGTGACGTAGGAGTTATTCTATTCTCCGAACATCCAGAAACATATCGTGTGCTTTTTATTTTAGTTACTATCAGTTATTCTATCTTTCAGTCAGTTTACTTCCGTAATTGTTTTTCAGTTAAACTGATTGTTATCGACTGACGAGATACCGAGTGTCAGTTTGTCATTAAACTGAACCCAATATTCGAAAAGAATTTATTATCAGTGAGTGTTTATTTAACCCCCCTTCTAAACACTTATCAACTACTAACCGATCCTTTCAGAAATAGATCAAGAGTTGATTTATTCCAACAAATGTTCAAATTCCTTCGTCTAAAGAGCCAGCTGAACAATCAGTTCAACACCCTGAGCCATCCCAGGAACCAGTTACTGAATCAACTGAGCCAACAGCTGCTCCTTCCTCAAAAGATGCTCAACCATCACCTTCAGTTCCTCAATCTTCTACTGCACACCTTCAGCTCTACACTGATGTTGAGTTATCATTTGAAAATATTGACAAGTCATACAATCAGTCGCCACTGATATCCAGCTGAATAGTCTAACTACAGAAGCAGTTAAAGAACCAAGCTTAACTGAACAACCAGCCTCAGAGGCTATTTTGCAAGAAACTGAAGACCAGTTCAGTTAGCTGCCACAACTGAACAAGCAGTTCTAGCTGACACTGAAGTGGCTCAGCTGCACTAGGAACCAACTGAATAAGTGCAAACTGAAGAGTCAAATACACTATCAGTTGATAAACAAACTGACGAGCCTTCCAGCTCAACTGTTGTTCAGTTTCTCACTCCTTCTCCAGAACTTCAACAAGAAGCAATAACAAAAGATGTTTCAAAAATGGTTAATGTTGTGACTAAATCAACTGATAGAGCCTTAGTAATCTTTAATCAAGAAGACAGGGAGCAGGAACCAGAATCCTCTGAAGCTTTGTCTCATGAGATACCAACGGGTACTGAATCTATGATCAAAGCCATTCAGTCAAACCTTCACAATGTGATCTCATCCATTTCTGAAATCAAATCAACTCAACCGTTGCACACTTTGAAGATTGATTCTACAAGGGAAAATACTTTTAAAAGTTTACAACAGGTCGTGAAGGATATTACTTCATATTTCTCCAAATATATTAGTTAAAGAAGGACTGAGTGACGATTCAAGCTCATTTCCAAATACAAGATGTGTTTACAAAACGTATGGATTTCCTCCAGAACGTAGTCACAAAGAGAATGGATTTGCTGCAAGAACATATAGTGCATGCCTTATCAAATGTCACTTCGGAAGTTCGTGCTTTATCCAGCAGGGTTGATAAGTTTGACAAAAACGGGAAAGAAGAAAAAAGAGAAGATCACATAAGCAATCCAAGAAGAGACCTAGTCAACTGACTGATCAAGGACCAGTTGATAAAATAGCAAAGAAATAAAGAGATCCTAATCAGTTAGAAGACAGTCTTTATATTCTTTTTCAATTGAAGAGTTTGGAAGATTTTGAAGAATTTTCAGTCAGCAGAAGATTCTTTCATTCTTTGTACGAATTTGTACATTCAAAGAGTTGTCAATAAAAGATTTTTTATCTACAAATATTCAGCTGATCAGTTCAAATTTTCTAAGTTTTGTCAAACACCAAAAAGGATAAAATTGTTGGAAACTTAATTTCGTAAGTTTGACAAACCGAGCGTAAAAAGATTGAACAAACTGATCAAGAAAACTGAAAAGAACTGATCTAAAAATATGCAAACTTTTGGTTGCCTAACTAAAGAATAGTGCGCAGATAAAGCAACTGAACTAAGCTAACTAAACTATGTAGTCGGCTGGATAATCAGTTGGAACTCATCAGTTTTATTACAATCAGTTGAGAGCTATCAGCCAATTCTATTGGCTGTGTCAAACTAATAAAACAGTTTGACACGTCATCAGTTAAGGAATGTATCTATCAACCGACAACTGTACAAAAGCAGGCTGCAACATGTAGTGGGAACGGCGTATTTCAGAAATGCTACAGTGTACGATTGTCAGAAGGATGTTGAAGTGGCAAACAACGGATAGAAGATTCAAACGCATTCGTTGTTACCATTGGAAGCAAAGCCTATAAATAGCCAAGAAGAGCAGCTGAGAAAACATAACAAACCGAACTACCAAGTTGTTATTCTACTGAAATCTCTTCACAAGCTTTTTGTTCATATTCAAAAGATTTCAAAAACTCACACTTAGAATATATATTCATAGCATTCAAGGCTATACATTGAGCTTACAAGCACAAACTCATATCCGATCTTATAGAGATCAGTTGTGCTAAGTAGTTTCAGATCAGTTGAGAACTGATAAACTGTATTGAAACTAAGAATTTCAGTTTGGAATTTTTAAGTCCAAAACTGAAGAGGGTCTGTACAAGTCTTGTACTGATCAAAGTCTTTTATTAAATATCATATCTCCTAGATAGAAGGGGTGACGTAGGAGTGATTGAAATCTCCGAACATCCATAAATTTTGTGTCTCTTAATTTAGGTTTTATTCTATCTGTATGTCATTTATTTATGTACTTTCATTAGTTAACTGATTGACATTGACATAACAAGATTTTCGAGTTCAGTTTATCACTAAACTGACTCATTATTTGAAAAGGTGGTAAAATTGTCAAGTGTCTATTCAATCCCATTCCCCCTGTAAACACTCTTTCACCTACCAACTGATCCTATCACTAACAAACACCTTTCTTAATTACCACCAACACTTTGATCAAAGATTCAAACTACATATACATGAGAACACATAGGATATCCATACCCGAATATAAGCGGTGAATCCCCGACTACAATGCATCGACTCCTGTACGTTTCAACAAAACACCCAACCTTACCACCTGATGACCCCATATGAGTTGGTAAACAAGTCAAAGTGAATACTAGCATATAGAGTCTCAATGTTGTCCCAAGTCATAAGGACTAATGGTGTGCAACCATAAACTAGGACGTTTCCACTCGATAAGTAAGAACCATTTGGAAAGTTCTTTATGAAGGGTTGTTCAGTTCACTCTACAAGGAGCACATATATGCATGCTCGGACATCACAACGTCTCCTACCAATGAAACATGATACTCACATCGTATATACTAGTCTCAAACTCGAGCAGCCTTTATCCTTCTTAGGGGCGGCTGAATCGACTAGGAACAATTTAGAATATACAGTATTACAAATATGAGTTTCATGATACTCATCGTATGAGCATCTCATATTCTTTCTACTATTTGTATATTCAAGGACTTTATCTATGCAACTATCATGGGTATACAGATGAAGATGTGCCAAAACAATAATTTCATATATTCTTAAAATAAAGATTGTTTATACATTGAGTTTCAATGTGAATCTTCGACCAACACTTGGCTCGACGGAAACCTACTCTAACACAAATAACATTATTGATCCACTAACAAAGCCTCTTGCTAGGACCATTATTTGAGAATCGTCGCGTGTGAGCCCACGAATCGTAATATCATCATTAAATTATTCTTGGGGGTAGCGGAAGTGAGTACAATTCTTGATTTTACAAAAGATAACAAAAATAAAAATTTAGTAAAAAAGTCTTGGTCTTGCTAAGCCGTAATTTTGATAATTTCCATCATATTTGGTGTCCTATAATCATGTAACATATCATTGTGAAAATATCATGTCAAGCGAAATACAATGACTGTTCATGACCCTGAAATGAATAGCCTAGACTAAAGAGGTCACGTACTCAAGTTGGATCTGTACAATCGATCATTTATGAGCCAAAGTGGACTCACATTTCCGGATCAAAGCAACGTTGTTCTGATAAACCATATACCAAATTTTAAACATATTGTTCATTGGACTCACTTTCTGGGCAGAAGAGGCTTTGTCCAGTGGACTAGCATTTCGGTACATGAACCATTGTCTAGGCTCAATTCATTCAGTCATTAAATCAGTAATAGCCGATCAACAACCAGTCAAAAACCAATAAATCAATAAATTCAAACATGTAGTACGGTATGACCAGTAAATTGTGAAATGCACGAGGTAATATATGAATAATCATAGATTTTAAAATTTTATTGTAAATTCCAAGAAAAATGTCAAACTCTATTATTAAAAAAACCAATAGGAAAAACCTCACGCTAGTAACCATACGATAGAAATCCTCACCTCAGTAGATTAATTTTCATCTTGATTTCAACCGCAAGTCAAGATAATATCCTATAAATATAATTTGAGCTATTTTACATTGGTTAAGACCGGTAATAAGTGTTGGAAACTTTAAAAATCGTTTCGGTATAAAACTTGTACCGATATTTTAAATAAATTTTAAAAATTCATATTAAATAAAGTACATGTCCAAAAATTACCAAATTTTATATAAATACCTAAAAAAAGTGTTTAATCATTCAAAAGTCGCAATATGTAAAATTGGGGTGGCGTGTGATGTGGCCCCATTGGTGGCCACGCGCGGATTTATTTTTCCAGTGGATGTATTTTGATATGATATAAAACTACTCAAAAAGTATTTCGAAATTCTAAATCGATCGTTCCCTGATTTTGAAAAACCAAGATGATGATCAAGTTTGTTCGGACAATCGAAAATAATACTTCCAATGACTATCGGGAATGTCGGCCGATACATTTGTGAAGTAGGAAACATTTTGAACAACATTTATTTTAAAGCCAAAGGAAAATTCGTTAAAGAAGAATGAGTAAATCAAGCATGAAGTGACTATTTGAAACTAAGATTTCTATAAATTTTTCAGAAAAGTTTTTTACGAATTCGATTTTATAAATATTGTTCTCATGATAATGTTACACCTCCTATACAATTTGATTTCTAGGTAGAATAGCAGTGTTGTATAAAAATTTCAAAAGTTTTGGATATAGTTTGCTATTTTTTCTTTACTTTCCTTCATTTTCTCTTTATTTCTCATTCTAATTCTCTCCCACTCTAGCATTCTATTCCTTACTTTTATGAATATTTTAGTGGTATTCTAAGTGCTTGACACTTGGTTTTAACAAAACATAGCCAAATATCTTCTTTTAATAAAATTGAATAAAATGAAAGTGAGTCATATTACATTAACAAGTGTTCTAACTTATTAACACATAAATTCCATTAAATCCTTGACACCTATTTGCATATTCTTATTGACACAAATATTCCATTAACTTTAATTATTAATAACCTATTTTGAATTAGTTAATAATTTTTATTTTTTATTTTTTATTTTTTATTTAATGTTTTATATTATATATATTTTATTTTTTATTTGTAGAATTAAAATTAACTTATTAATATTATTTAGATGTATTTTTTCCAACTCTTTTAGACATTTGAGTAGATTAATTTATAGGCAAATTATTTATATATGTCAAACATTTGCTAAATTTTTTTATTAATTTCATATTATTATTTATTAATTAAATTTAGACAAAACACCTCAAAATTTTTGGGTTGTGACAATATCTCCCTTAAAGGAATCTGGTCCCCAAACTCCCTTAAGTGATGGAAAGTCCCGAATCTTTTGGTATATTTCTTTCTCATCCCCTCCTTTCATAATTAGGATGTGGAATTAATAAGATTTTTATTCATCTGGCAAGACTACCAACTTTATTTTGTACAAGCTAGATATAAGTAATTTTTGTCGGGAGTCTCTCTTATCACTGTTCCACTAAGTTGACGCCATCTTCCTTCCCAATGAGTATGAATGCTCGAGCTGGAATTTTAGTCTTATGTGCGAGTGATGCTTAGTTCTTCTCGTTAAGGCAATTTTGAATACGATGCTGGTCACTTTCTCAGACCATACATTTCCCATGTTTCTTCCAAAAAATTTCTTTGTTGTGGTCATGGTTAATGCAATATTCACATTTCTCGTGATAGTTGACATATGGGTTTTCTCAAAACTTTTTGCTTAAGGATTCCTCAAACGGATCCAACTGGGTCTCCTTTCCAGGATTTTTTTTCTGAGTTCTTGTTTCCGCAGGTTTGGGAATCTTGTAGTTTATTTCGACCTTTTCTCTTTTGACCAGCGATTTGATCCCTATTTTTATACGCAGTGCTTGATTGATATCAAAACTATAATTTGTGGCTTCGGTAGACAAGTTCTTCCAACGAATACTGAGGGTAAGGCCTTGGACAAACTTCTTTGTTTTTCTATCCTTATATTTCAGGTAATCGGGAGTGTAGTAAATCAAACGGTGGAATTATTCCTCTTATTTTACCATTACCATAGAACCTTGTACTAATTTCATGAAATTCGTGTTCTCATGTGTTAAGTATTATATAGGTGACGTATTTTTCCTTGAATTCCCTCAGATAGTTAATCTAGGTTTTGAGCGTGTTGTTTTTCTTCCACTGGTGATTAATGACTCTCCATTAGTTACGTGATGCTCTCTCAAACTGATGTTAGAGTAGATGCCTTGCAAGCCTTGGCTAGGGATTTTATTGACTCAGTTGTAATTAACAATCTTTGTTTTAATATAATTCATTATTTAATGGTTTGTTATTTCTTTATCTGTATACCCATGTTATCAAACATAGATAAAGACCTTGATTATACTTTAATACGAATGAATCGTAATTCTGTATTGCCCGAGATTTATATCTTGTTAATATGCGATTATTGATTTTTAATTGATGTGATTATGAAAGGGCCACCCGAGACCCGACTGGATTTACCATGAGGAGATTTGATGTGTGAGTACAGAAGGTCTAGCGCATATGCGCGACACGATGCGCGTATATGCGCGAGGCAGGCAGAGAACCTCGCGCATATGCACGAGAGAGGACGCGCATATGCGCGAGCTATGTGGGAAGACAAGTGGCGAGACAGTAGGTCTCGCGCGTATGCGCGGAGATGGTGCGCGCATATGCGCAAGCTGCTGTTATAGTTATGCGCCGAGACAGAATTTCTCGCGCATATGCGCCGAGGAGGGTCGCGCATATGCGCGAGTTGTGCAGCTCAAAAAGTTGTGCCACGTTTCTTCACCATGCAAGTTAAATGTAATTCCTTCATTTCCCTTGAGATTCAACAGCAACAATCCGAGGAACGCTTCAGGAGAAAGCTTCAAGATTTTACATTTTAGATTTGAGTCTTGTGTAAAATCCGACAGTTAGAATTTTAATCCGAGTTCAGTATCGTGTTCCTATCGACAAAGGCTTCACACGGACATAAGTTTTATTGATTTTCTTTATGGTTCGAAATTTATGTATTGAAGAAATCAGATATGATTGATATATGGTGTTCTTGAGTTATTAGACATCGTGTAATCGAAACCAGATTGAAGAACCGATACCGTATGAAATTATTATGATTTTTCAAATTTGATTTGATTGAGATTACTCAGATTTGGTATCAGATTATGTTGTTGATTGATTATGAGTTATTGGGATTGGTATATACTGATTTGTATTACCGGTATTTCAAGATTGCGATGTTATGCCGTCGAAACAGAATTAGATTGAGTTCTGATTATATCTGGTATTGATTGGGGTATATGTTAATATGGTATTCCTCGAATATGTCATTCCAGATTGATATCAAAGATTTCAAAAACAGAACAGAGTCGAAACCCCAACAAAAGAAAGGTATAAATAAATGTTGAACTGGGAAATACGACTCGAGTCAGATTGGACTGGAGTTTCCCTAAACCACTTCATTGTTTGTTATTGTTTTAATACCTTCGTATTAATTGAATGTATATACTTATTCTATTGATTTATAGAAAATCAAAGAATGGAAGATAGATTACGAGAACGAGTCATGGCCAGAGGTGCCAAGTCTTAGGCAGAGGTGCCTAGATATTGGATGTTTGGTTATATCGATGTTGCTTAGGAGTAGATCGACTTCTATTGCAAAGATTCGATATGATATACCAACGTCCGGAAACCGGAATCCCTAGACTAGACTAGATCAGAGTCGAGTCAGAGATATGATTTGATTTACAGTTTTATATCATTTCATGTTTTCAGATTTGATACATGTTATAGATAACTGTTATATGCTTTTATATATGTTTTTATATGATTGCATGTATACTTTGTTTATATTGAGAATGTTATTCTCACCGGGGTTATCCGGCTGTTGTTGTGTTTGTATGTGTGCATGACAACATGTGGGATATGATCAGGGTCGAGAAGAGGGTGAGAGATCACAATTTAGGGTGGAGATTCGGACCCAGAAGTAGAATAGGTTTCAGCACTTGATGTATAGTGATTGAACCCTAGTTTGGCAGTAATGTATTTTTTACAAGACTTGTGCTTTTGCTTTTGACATGTATATCAGATTGATTATCTTATGTTCCGCACTTTTGTACTTTAAAAAAAAATTTAGACCCAAATTAATTAATTGATCCATTTATTCTCAAGAATGATTAAGAAATGAATTAGCATCCGGGTCCCCACAACAGGTGGTATCAGAGCAATAGGTTTCTTTGACTGGGATAGAAGCTAGTGAGTGGGGTAGAATGAGTTTTCTTCTTTGCTTTTGAATGCTAGCATGTTTTAATACTTTAATACATGTTTACCTGATTATCTGATTTGATTGGAAATATGTATTGTTCGGGAATGAATCAGAATCGTTTCTTGATCAGAGGTAAGATGATCATAAGGGGACTGAAACAGATTTGTCAGATTTGATTGCTAACCTTTTTGATAATCAGATATGCCTCCTCGACGAGTCCCAGAACAGGACAGTACTTCAGCTAATCCGATGGATGTTACAGCAACACCGATGGAAACGCTACTGAAGAGGTTTCAGTCATTTAAACCGCCGACTCTGAAGGGTACTGAGATGTCAGTTGACTGTGAGAGTTGTCTAGATGATATCGAGATGCTGTTTGATTCGTTGGATTACACTGATGAGCGCCGAGTTAGACTGATTGGGCACCAGTTGCATGACGAACGTTGCAAAGAATTGGCGGCTCATGACAAAGAGGGCGTTGGAGCATCGAGGTACGACTATTACCTGGTACATCTTTAAGACTGAATTTTATCAAAGATTTTTCACAGTGACGTATAGAAAGGACAAGGGTGCAGAGTTTGCAAATTTGAGACAGGGTTAGTTAAATATAGAAGAATATGTGGCCAAGTTCTCTACGTTTTTGCGATTTGCTCCACATGTGGCTGAGAATGATGAAGTTGTCGCTGATCCATTTATAAATGGGCTGAATCCTGTGATCTTTACATTGGTAAACACCGGGAGACCGAATAACTTTGCAGAAGCTTTGAACCGAGCCAAGGGAGGTGAAACGGGCCTGATTAGGCAGAAAGGAGCTTCGTATTTTGCCCCAGCATCGAGACCACAGCAGCCATCTACTACTCAGTTTCACCAACCGCCTCCTAGATTTGAGAGTGGCAGTAGTAGTAGTAGTGGAAAGAGGGATCAGTTGAAAGCCAGATGGAAACAATTTAAGAATTCTGGCATCAGTTCTTCTAGCTCTATTGGTTCCCGACAGAGTTATACAGGGGCTTATTGCAGAACTTGCGGAGGGAGACATCCCACAGAGCAATGCCAAGGAGTATTTGGTAGTTTCAATATCTGCAGACCGCAGGGACATTTCGCCAGAGTCTGTCCACAGAGAAGTTCCCAAAGATCCCAAGGAGCAGAATCATCTGGATCAATGGCACAGCCTGATAGAAGATCATCTGTTGTTCACACATTCCAGCCAGCATCAGCCCAGTCATAGCCAAGGCCAAGAGGAAGCCAGACTGTTAGCCTGCCTCCTAGACAGCAGGTCAGGGTATTTTCTTTGACTGAAGAATAGGCACAGGAAGCACCAGATGATGTTGTAGCAGGTAATTGTTCTCTTTGTGGTTATCCTACCTATGTGTTGATTGATACGGGTACTTCCCATACATTTATTTCTGAAAGATTTTCATTAATTCATGCATTGCCTATTGAGTCATTATCTGGTGTAGTATCTGTTTCTTCTCCTTTGGGGACAGGTTTGATATCAGTGAATTTTGTTAAACATTGTATGCTACATTATGATTGCCATGATGTTGATTTAGATTGTATTGTACTTGGGTTGTCTAATTTTATTGTATTATTGGTATTGATATGCTGACCAAGTACAAAACTACCGTTGATTGTTCCCATAAGATTGTCAGATTCAGACTTGATATGGCCGATGAATGGAAATTTTACGGTAAGGGTTCTAGATCCAGAATTCCTTTGATATTTGCGTTATCTATGACTCGATTATTACAGAAGGAGCAAAGGGATTCATTGTCTATTCAGTAGATGTACTGAAGTCGAGTCCATCATTGGCAGATCTGCCAGTAGTATGTGAGTTTGCTGACGTCTTCCCAGATGAGATTCGGATTTGCTTCCAGTCAGAGAAATAGACTTTAGCATTGAGTTGATACCAGGTACGGTTCCTATTTCTTGAGCTCCGTATAGAATGGCACCCATAGAATTGAAAGAGTTGAAAGAGCAGTTAGAAGATTTACTGGCCAAGTGGTACATCAGACCGAGTGTCTCTCCTTGGGGTGATCCAGTACTGTTTGTGAGAAAGAAAGAAGGTTCAATGAGACTCTGCATTGACTACCGGCAACTGAACAAGGCTACGGTAAAGGATAAATACCCTTTGCCTCGTATAGATAATTTATTTGATCAGTTGCAGGGTTTTTCTGTTTATTCCAAGATCGATCTGAGATCTTGATATCATCAGCTGAGAGTTAAAGATTCTGACATCTCGAAGACATCTTTTAGAACCAGGTATGGCCATTATGAGTTTATAGTCATGCCGTTCGGTTTGACGAATGCTCCAGCAGTATTTATGGGTCTGATGAACCGCATATTTTAGAAGTATGTCGATGACTTTGTGATTATCTTTATCGATGCTATTATGATTTATTCAAAAAATTTGAATGATCATGCCGAACATCTGATAATTGTACTGAAAATTCCGAGGGCTGAGAAATTGTATGTCAAGCTTTCGAAATGTGAATTTTGGCTGAGATAGGTTGTATTTCTGGGTGACATCATATCTGGAGATGGGATTTCTGTCGATCCTAGCAAATTTGAGGCTGTGATCAATTGGCCTAGCCCGACATCAGTGCAAGAGATACGCAGCTTTATGGGTTTAACAGGTTATTATCGAAGATTTATTAAAGATTTCTCCAGTATTGCTAAGACGATTACTCAGCTGACTCAGAAGAATGCACCATTTATTTGGTCTGAAGAATGTGAATCCAGTTTCTTAGAGTTGAAGAAGAGATTGACCAGTGCTCCGGTGTTGACTATTCCATCAGGTACTGGTGATTTTATTGTCTATTGCGATGCTTCTCACAGAGGATTGGGTTGTGTTTTGGTGCAGCGAAGACATGTGATTGCTTATGCCTCGAGACAATTGAAACCACATGAAACTCGCTACCCAATTCATGATCTTGAATTGGCAGCCATTGTATTTGCTTTGAAGATTTGGCGACACTACCTATACCGTGAGAAATTTGAGATTTATTCTGATCATAAAAGCTTGAAGTATCTTTTTTCACAGTCAGAACTGAATATGAGGCAACGAAGATGGCTTGATTTATTGAAAGATTTTGATCGTGAAATCAAGTGCTATCCGGGAAAGTCAAATGCTGCAGCTGATGCACTGAGTCGAAAGGTATTTTCTTTATCCTTATCGACGATTGGTGTTTCAAATTTGATTGAAAATTGATGTCTTTCTGGATTAGTATTTGAGACAGATTATAAACCGTTGCGACTTTATGCTGTTCAAGTCGAACCAGAGTTGGTTGTGAAAATCAAAGAAGCTCAGAAAGTTGATCAGAATGTGCAGAATTCAATTGCAATGGTCAGATCAGGGCACCGATCCGAATATCAGGTTCGTGACAGTGTCTTATATGTGAATAACGTTTTGTTGTGCCAGATGTTTCAGATTTGAAACGACAGATATTATCAGAAGCACACAGTAGTCGATTCAGTATTCATCCTGGTGGCAGAAAAATGTATAATGATTTGAAAAGACAGTTTTTGTGGAAACAAATGAAAGCAGACATTGGCGAATTTGTATCCAGATGTTTGAATTGCCAACAGGTGAAAGCCGAAAGAAAGAAACCAGGAGGTCTGTTGCATAGCTTATCGATTCTAGAATGGAAATGGGATCACATTTCTACGGATTTTGTGACGAAGCTACCACGTTCCTCCCGAAGTTGTGATGCGATTTGGGTTGTAATTGATAGATTAACCAAATCCGCATGTTATATTCCTTACAAGATGACATACAGACATGACCAGATGGCAGAGATTTATGTCAGAGGAGTGGTCAGATTGCATGGAGTGCCGAAGTCGATTGTATCAGACCGTGATCCTCGGTTTACTTCGCACTTTTGGCACAGTTTGCAACAAGCTCTAGGTACGAAATTGCACTTGAGTACCGCATATCATCCACAGACAGACGGACAGTCAGAGCGGACTATCCAGACATTGGAAGATATGCTTAGAGCTGTAGTGCTAGATTTTGACACTAGTTGGCAAGATTCTTTGCCACTTTGTGAATTTTTGTACAACAACAGCTATCAGACGAGTATAGGGATGGCTCCATTTGAAGCGTTGTACAAGAAGAAGTGCAGATCCCTTCTTTATTGGGATGTTATCTCCGAGGTACCTGAGATGGGACCTGACATTATTAGAGATATGACAGAGAAAGTGAAGCTGATTCAGAAGAGAATGAATACTGCTCAAGACAGACAGACCAAATATGCCAATGTTCGACGTAGACTGTTGGTATTTGAGGCAGGATACAGAGTATTTCTGAAGATTTCTCCTATCAGAGGCATTTTCAGATTTGGCGGGAAAGGGAAGTTGTCTCCACGATATATTGGGCCGTGTGAGATTCTCGATCGGAAAGAAAAGTAACTCAGAACGAAGACTATTCCACTTTTGAAGGTTCTGTGGAGTCGTCATGGCATTGAATAAGTTACTTGGGAGACTGAATCAAATATGAGGCATAAATTCCAAGAATTATTTCTCTGATGTGAGTTTTCTGTTTAGCTTCTGTGATACATTTCTTATTTGATATGGTTTGATTGCGTGTGATTTCGGAGACGAAATCGTATCTTAGGGGGGGAGAAATGTAATGCCCGAGATTTATATCCTGTTAATCTACGATTATTGATTTTGAATTGATGTGATTATGAAAGGGCCACCCGAGACCCGACTAAATTTACCATGAGGAGATTTGATGTACGAGGACAGAAGGTCTCGCGCATATGCGCGACACGATGCACGCATATTTATGAGGCAAGCACAGAACCTCGCACATATGCGCGAGAGAGGATGCGCATATGCGTGAGCTATGTGGGAAGACAAGTGCCGAGACAGTAGGTCTCGCACATATGTGCGGAGATGGTGCGCGCATATGCGCGAGCTGCTGTGATAGTTATGTGCCGAGACAGAATGTCTCGAGCATATGCACCGAGGAGGGTCGCGCATATTCGCGAGACGTGCAGCTCAAAAAGTTGTGCCACGTTTCTTCACCATGCAAGTTAAATGTAATTCCTTCATTTCCCTTGAGATTCAGCAGCAACAATCCGAGGAACGCTTTAGGAGAAAGCTTCAAGATTTTACATTTTAGATTTGAATCTTATGTAAAATCCGACTGTTAGAATTTGAATCCGAGTTCAGTACCGTGTTCCTATCGACAAAGGTTTCAAACATACGTAAGTTTTATTGATTTTCTTTATGGTTCAAAATTTATTTATTGAAGAAATCATATATGATTGATATATGGTGTTCTTGAGTTATTAGACATCGTGTAATCGAAATCGAATTGAAGAACGTATACCGTATGAAATTATTATGATTTTCAGATTTGATTTGATTTATATTACTCAGATTTGGTATCAGGTTATGTTGTTGATTGATTATGAGTTATTGGGATTGGTATATACTGATTTTGTATTATCGGTATTTCAAGATTTCGATGTTATGCCGTCGAAATAGAATTAGATTGAGTTCTGATTATATCTGGTATTGATTAGGGTATATGTTAATGTGGTTTTCCTCGAATATGTCATTCTAGATTGATATCGATGATTTAGAAGACATGACGGAGTCGAAACCCCAACGAAAACAATGTTGAACTGGGAGATACGACTCGAGTCAGATTGGACTGGAGTTTCCCTAAACCACATACTTGTTTGTTATTGTTTTAATACCTTTGTATTAATTGAATGTATATGATTATTCTATTGATTTATAGAAAAGCAAAGAATGGAAGATAGATTACGAGAACGAGTCATCGGCAGAGGTGCCAAGTCTTGGGCAGAGGTGTCTAGACATTGGATGTTTGGTTATATCAATGTTTCTTAGGAGTAGATCGACTTCTATTGCAGAGATTCGATATGATATACCAACGTCCGGGAACTGGGATCCCTAGACTAGACTAGATCAGAGTCGAGTCAGAGATATGAGTTGATTTACAGTTTTATATCATTTCAGGTTTTCATATTTGATACATGTTATATATAATTGTTATATGCTTTATTATATGTTTTTATATGATTGCATGTATACGTTGTTTATACTGGGAATGTTATTCTCACGGGAGTTATCCGGCTGTTGTTGTGTTTGTATGTGTGCATGACAACAGGTGGGGTAGGATCAGGGTCCAAAAGAGGATGAAAGATCATAATTTAGCGCGGAGATTTGGACCCAGAAGTAGAATAGGTTTCAGCACTTTATGTATAGTGATTGATCCCTAGTTTGGCAGTAATGTATTTTGTACAAGACTTGTGCTTTTTCTTTTGACATGTATATCAGATTTATTATCTTATGTTCCGCACTTTCGTATTTAAAAAAAAAAAAATTAGACCCAAATTAATTAATTGATCCATTTATTCCCAAGAATGATTCAGAAATGAATTAGCGTCCGGGTCCCCACAAATTCGATGTTGAAGCTCGTTTGTAAACACTGTATAATCTAAATTTGTTCCTAGACGATTGAGCCGCCTAAAACATGGATAAAGATCGCTTGAGCTCGAGACTAGCATATGTGATGTTGTGTACTGTGTTTCTTAGTAGGGGCATAGAGATGTCCAAACATGCAGATGGGTAGTCATTTGATGATTATACCGAACAACCCTCTCTCAAACTTTCCAAGTGGTTATCATTCATCGAGAGGATAAGTCTGTGGTTATGATTGTACACCATTAGTACTTACGACCTGGGACAACATTGAGGCTCTATATGCTAGGGCTGTGCTTTGACTCGTTTACCGGCTCCAGGAGAGTCATCAGGTGGCAAGGTTGGGTATAGTTGCGACACATATAGGAGCCAGTGCATTGTAGTCGGGGATTCATCGCTCACCTGCGGGTGTGGATATCCTATGTGATCTGATGAAATAATAGTGCGTGGAATCTCTGGCCAGAGTACGAGATGTACGTTGGAGAAGGAGTTATCGAATAGTACACGCGATGCTATTATTATAGTTGTCACATAGTGATCGAATTAATATGCAACTCTCGATGAACCAATGGTTGCAGATTCGATCAGGATATATGAGATGAAGGGACCGTACTGTACGTTAATCATAATCTACTAGTTCTTGCAGGCACTATCAGTGATACCTAGGGGATCATGGAGCAATGCTACTAGACGCACTTACCATGATCCGATGGGTGCAATCAGAAATGAGTTCTGACATTCTTGATCAAGGTGTTGATGAAAAGAATGGGGCTAACTAGGGTAAGCCCGAATAAAAGATTATTTTTTGAATCACACAGAGTTGTGAACCCACAGCTAGCTGTATCTCTGAACCATCGAGGGTCACACGAGCACTGGATCGTTTTGTTCTCGTTGAGAGAAAAAATTCAAGGAGTTGAATAATAAAATTTGAGATATGATATAAATTCAAGGTGTTGAATTTATAATTTAAATAATAAATTCAAATGTTGAATTTATAATTAATTTAATTAATTAAGCTCAAAAGTTGTGTTGATTAAATATTAAATTAAAATTTGTGGGAAGTATATTTAATGGGCTTGTAAGAGTACAAGCCCAACATCCTTAATAATTAAAGTTTAATGGACTTGGATTAAATTAATTAAACTAGTTGGACTACCCCAATTAATTAATCGAGCTCATTAATGTTAATTATATGTATTAGGTCATGGGTTAAATATAAATAAGTGAGATGTCAAAACCCTAGCCACCACTACCACGAATATTTTCGAGAACGCCACCTCCAAAGAAGAAAAAAATGGCCACCTCTTTCGAGAAAGATTTTTGAGCCGTCTCTCAAATATTTTTCTCCTACGTTAAATCTCTTCCATATTTTCTAGTGCAATTTGGAAGAGGATCAAGCGATCTAGTCGTGGACTTCATAGGAGGATCAAACAAGGAGTTCATCGAAGAAAGTTCGTAGGGATTCATCAAGAGCTAATCCGTTTATACCGGATTAGTTGGAGCCACGTGATCTATTCACCAAATGTATAACGATTCTAACGCCCTATGAATGTTTATGATAAAATCATATGAGCGTCCAAAGCAAAACATATTTTGATTGTCAAAATAAATAAGAATTTTAAATCTTCCGCTGCGTTTGGGCGTGTAGAAAACCCAGATCCAACAACTGATACACTGCAAAGTTTACTTTCTGTTCCTCCGAGTGATTAAGAACAGAGAAAATTATTTCCATTTTGATAAGCGATTCTTCGATTTGTTTTGCGTCAGAGATGCCGAAGAATTTGGGTTGGTGAAACCTAAGGAATCTTTCAAGAATTTGATCACCTATTTCTTGAAATCTCTGAAACCCTCGGTTATTTTCACCCAAGCTTCTTGCTTGTGGTTGCTGAAAGAATTGCATAATATTCTGAAATATGTCAAACCTAATTATTGAATTTAGCTCCAGTCGTGGAATACATTGTTTCTCTCCTTGGTTTCCCATTGCTTGGCAGCGTCGATCTTCATCATGGTTGATAGGATTAGCTCGTCTAGCAGTTGAAAATAATTCATCTCGATTTCTAGCTCGTAAACTATTTTTTGAGGATGCCATACTAAGGAAACGAAATTTAAATCGTTTTTCTTTTAGAACAAAAGTTTGTGAGAGATATAAACAATATCAATTTACAAGAATTTATACAGTACTGCCAACATTTTTTGATCAAAACTTGTTGATCACGTAATCCTCAATTTTTGGGTCAAACTAAGGCTGACATTTTATCTTATTTTATTACTCATCATCTGGAAGGTCATACATAATGGTATGCACTAGAGGCTTTCACTATAAATCATAGCCATAAAAATTTCAAAATAAAAAATCTTTCGGATTTGATTCTATCACCCAAAATTTTTTTAGGATAAACATGATGGGGCTCTGATACCACCTGTAGGCCCATAAATCTTAATATGATCATTAACTTGTACTTAAGATAGCAGAAGCTAATACAATTTTTGATTTTACAAATTATAACAAAAATACAAATTTAACTGAAAAGTCATGGTCTTGCTAAATCACCATTTCCATTGTATTTGGTGTCCTGTAAACCTATATCTAGAATTTACAATCAGTAGAAAGAAAATAGGGGTTAACTTTTTACAATCAGTAGAAAGAAAATAGGTGTTAACGTTTTGAGAACATAGTGAGGGAATAAAATTGGGCTTTTATATTTATAACAAGTCAAAATAAAATTTATCAGTGCAGTAATTCATTATGAGATTACCTGTATCAGTAGTAATGTATCATCATGAAAATATCATTTGTCAAGTGACATATAATGACATTTCAGGACTCTGAAGTGAATAGCGTAGGCTAAAGAGGTGACTCCTACCAACATTCGGTGTAGCACTTTTCCCCACGTAATCAAGTAGGATCCGTACAATCGATCATTTACGAGCACAATTGAACTCACATTTCCGGACCGAAGTCACGTTGTTCTGATGAACTATATACCAGATATTAAACATGTTGTTCATTGGGTTCACTTTCCAGGCCGAAACCACGTTGTCCAGTGGACTAGAATTCCGTTACATGGACCGTTGTTCAGGCTCAATTCATTCAGTCATTCAATTAGTAATAGTCGATCGGTAACCAATCAATAACCAATAAATCTAGAAACTCAAATATGCAGTACAATATGAACAAAAAATTATAAAATGCACAACATGATGCAATATATGTATAAATAATTGGTTTATAAATTTTACTGTAAATTCCAAGCTAAACGCCAAACTCTATTATTGAAGAAATTGACAGGAAAAACCTCACGGTAGAAACCATATGGTATAAATCCTCACCTCGATAGCTTACTATGCATATTGATTTCAGTATCATGTCAAGATAATTTCATATAAATATAATTTTAGATATTTTACATTGGTTAAGACCATTGGTAGGTGTTGAAACTTTTAAAAATCTTTTTTGCAGAACCTTGTACCGGGTAGTTTTGATTAAAGCTTAAAAATTCTTATTAATTAAATTATATGTCTAAAAGTTATCGAACATTCTAGAAATGCCTAAAATATAGTGTAGAATCATTTGGAAGTTGGAAACTGTAAAATATTAACAGCTTGTGTGGCCTCACCAGTGGCAATGTAGTATATTTTTCTAGGTGAATATATTTTTAGATGATCTACAAATTTTGTTCGTAAAGTATTTTGGAATTCCAAATCGAACTTGCGCAAATTTTTAAAAATCAAGATGATGATCAAGCTTGTTCGGACCACTAAAAACATTAATTCCAGTGATTGTCTGGGATGATTAGCATGAACATTTGCGAAATAAGAAACATTTTAAACAAATTTCATTTCAAAACCAAAGGAAAATTCATTACAGAAAAAGGAGTAAATCGAGTTTCAAGTGGCTACCTGAAACTAAGATTTCTTTAAATTTCCAGAAATATTCTTGAGGAATCTGAATTTTTTGGAACGAATGTGATCATGATAATGTTTTACATTCTATACACTTTGATGTTTTGGTTGAATAGGAATGTTGTCTAAGAAATTCGGAATTTTTGGAGATTATTTACTATTTTTCTTTTATTTTCCATAATTTTCTCTCAATTTCTCTCCCACTCTTGCATGCTATTCCTTACGGATTTGTGATTCAAAGCTAATGATATAACTATATAAGAAGATTTGACCGAGTAGTGTTTCTAAGTGCTTGATACTTGGTTTCAGCTAAAAATAGACAAGTGCCTTCCTTTAATAAAATTGTATCAAATGGAAGTGAGTCATATTATGTTGGGGATCGATGAAAAGTTTAGAGGGAGGTGACTAAACTTTTTCCTTTACTGATAGATTTTTCAAAGGGTGATAGAATCCTGTTAGAGATTTTAGCTATTCTTGTTCAAGGTTACGTCCAGCAGATCACAATAATAAGTGCAGAAACAATCTGACGGAGTATGGTGAAAACAGTAATAACATTAGGCAATAGAACAGTAGTTGTTTCTGGAAGTTCGAAGATAAAATCTTCTACGTCTCTCCTTCTTCTGTTTCCAGAAGGTATCCCTAAAAGACTTTGGATTATACAGTACAACACTTGTACACACCCACTTCTGCAGGACTTATCCACTGCCTACTAAAACTCTTAGTAACTCAACACAATATGATTCAATATGACAAGGTTCTGGAAAAAACTCTTTTCCAGTTTACAGACTCTTCTTCAAAAGAATATCGTAAGGTGTTTTACTAGAAGAGGTGAAGAAACATCAGTACAAAATGATCTCCAAAGATCAGATGTAAGATATTAATTGTGTACTGCTTTTCTGCAAGTTGAGCTTGGAAGATAACGATTTGTTCGCGGTTGCTCGATGTAACGTTGGATAGATAATAAAAATAATCAGTGTTTTTCTTCAAATGGGTTTGATCCATATATATAGATATCTTGAATCTAACGTCTATAATCAAAACGACTCTTTGACTTCTGATATAAACAGCTTTATGCTAAAAGTAGTTCCTGCAGAAAGGCTTCAGAACAATCAGTCTTGTTACATACTAAAATAGGTAATGTATACTAAATGACTTTTTTCAAAATTAATGAAGCATTTAATAATCGTACTAGATAAAGTAACGGTAACATTTAATATAACAAGGATAGTTTTTGTTACTATCAGTGAATCAAATATTGATTCTCTTTTTCTAAACTGATAAGTACTCGAAGAGTACTGCTTAGTTAAGGCGATGAGCAATCTTCTGTTTTTTATAGTCTTCTGGTTTCACTTAACGAGATCTACTGGTTTGGACTATCATCACTGCAATTAAATTAAGTCTATCAATTTCCTCCTTTGTGGTGATGCCAAAACCTAGACGAGAGTAAGAAGAATAAAAACAGTTAAATCACAAAAGATAAAAATTAAAAACTGAAGGGTAAGTAAACAGTAAATCAGAGTTTAAGACAAAATTAATCATCAGTTCCAATGTCCCTGAAAAGTGCATCATCATCATCATCCTGAGGTTCCTGGCTTCTGAGGGATGATTCTACTTGATGATGTCTTCCCAATCCTTCATCTGCTCTTACATCTGTTCTGCTTACTGTTTCCCCTTTTTTGGCATCAAGACGAGTTAGAATCTCATCCATTCGTCCTGACGGACTTATAATGCTATCATTCATCATTTCCATGAAAGAAACTTGATTGGAAACACGATCATTCATGATCTAAATAGATTGAGATTGGGACTCAATCTTGGTGTCAATGGATTCCGGTTTCGAATCAATAGCCTCCATTTTAGTCGAGATAGATCGTAAAGATGACTCATGATCAGCAACTGTTCGTAGAACATCGGATTGTCCAAGAACTAAGTTGGCGTGGCTGGTCAATACATTATTCCTGAAGAGTTCAGATTCAACTTCAAGCTTAGCCAATGATTCTGCCATTTTAAGGACATTATTCTTTATACAATCTTGGAAGAATTTGGTGGCATCGACTTCACCAGCATGGTCAAAAGACATTTTTTTGATGATCTCTGAGATTCTTTCAATATTTCGTTTAAGCGAATCAATCTCAAATTCAAGGTCAAAGTGTTCTTCTTCAGGGGATGGAGTTGTAGCAAGCATGAGTGCAGATATTTCAGTTGGATGCGAAATGTGAGCAATGCGAGTAGGAGACTTAGTAGGAAGAACAGCCAATTCAGTAGAAGTAGAGGGATCTGATGGACCAGTAGAGACAACAGTAATATGTTCAGTAGCAGCAGATGATCCAGGAAGTTTTCTTTCTCTTGTTGCATGGCTTTGATGGCCAACACTGTTCAGCAGCTGTATTTTGATCAGTCAAGATAGATACCATTTTTTTTTATGTTCAAAAGAGAAGACCTCCAAATTCGGCAGTGACGGAGATTTGGCAGCATCTGATTCTGCTTATTGTTGAGCGGCTGGAGAAGTTACCGGTTGGACCAACTCATCAGCTAGGGCTGCTTCTGGTGCAGCAGAGATATCAACAAAAATGGATTGAACGACTTCATCCACTGAAGCCAGTTCACGGACATAGATGAGAGGAGATGAGTGAGTAGGCATTTTGGAAGAGGCAGGAGTACTAGAAACTTTAGCTTTTGGAGAAGCCATGGTTCTTTCCTCAACTGTCTTACTCTGAGTAAGTTCTGGAACAAATTCTACTGAATATTGAGCGGGCTCACCAAACGCCTGTTCTTGAGCAAGAAGATGCTCATCGATCAATCTCAAGTGGTCAGAAAGAATTTGGATCACGTGCTGATCCTGAGCAGCACTTGGAATCTTGGCATCAAAGTTAGACTGAAGAGTCTTTAAAACTGATTCCAATCGTTGTCGTTTAAGCTGCTCAAGAATGAAACCTCGGCGTTTCATTGCTTCGATCACATTTTCAGTTTTGGCAAGTGCAAACACTTTTTCCTCATTTCTGACCATTTTTCCAAAAGCACCTTTTGTCCTGAAGAAGGTAAGAGGATGTATACTCGAACCTTGTGCCAGTCATCAAAGAACGTCATTTCTTCATTGGCAAAATTCTCAATATCTCCCAGATGAAGATCAAAACCAGTTGAAACAAATGATTTGGAGGCGTGAACCGGTGGTTCTTCAATGAGTTTACCTTTGCCTTTACCTGAGGATGAGGCGAGCAATATGGGTCAAAAAGCAGAGGACCCTGTAGTAGATTCACAGATGACCACTCCAGATGAGGGTCTGAAAATTGGAACAGAAGAGATGGTGTCGGCAGCAGCTGGTTTGGAAATAGCGATGGTTGCTGGTACAGAAAGCACGGCTTCTGGAAATACTTGACGCAAAGGGACAATATCTAAATCAGCAATTGCTGTTGTTTTCTTGATGCGAAGAAGAGTTCGGGTTTTCTTCTTGGTAGGGGTGGCAGGAACAGATGCTTGAATAGGAGCATCAGACTCCTCAGAGACTGTTTTATCAGAATCCGTGGAGATAACCACTCTCTTTCTCTTTATCTTCTTCTGAGGTTCTTGAGCCTCAGCTTGTGCATCTCCAACTTCCTTTTTCAAGGAAATAAATTCAGCCACGGTTGGTTTTGGCCTTAGCGCAAGCACATTGTCAGCATCAGCCATTGTGACGTAGGATGCGTCCTGATTAGTAGTGAAAGCAAAACCAGCATCCTTAAGCATTGTGCTGATTTGAACCGCAAAACCAGAACTTTTCCGCAGCACCATATCCTTCATGACTCGAAACAAGAAAGAACTCCAATCCACTTTGCACTTAGAAGTGATGGCAATCATCACCTGAACCTTTTCTTTGTCAGCCGATCAAACGTTTCGGCTTTCACCAGCAGTGCTTTTGCTATAATGTCAGCGAGCACTTGAAATTCCATCTTCAAAAGTTTCTTAAAATAGGATGGAGAGAGTTCCTCTCCAGAAGCTGAGAAGCCAAGTACAGTAGTAGACATTTCCTCCTTAGAAATGCTAGAAAATTCAGAAAAGCCAGAACAAGGCAGGAAAAAAGTTGATCCCAATAGGGCACTGTCGATGGAGATAGATGCGTTCCCTTGAGAATAGGTAATTTTTCCTTCTTGTACAGTTGCCTTGGCATAGAAATCCAGAAGAGCAGTTTTGTATACTACGGTAGGTGCTTCCAAAAATTTTCTGTCCTGATTTCTCAATAGATTGAAACATTTTGACAAGAGGTTCATCCTTGATAGTTAGGACAGAAGCAAAGTTAACTTGATAAGCGTTCAAAGTGTAAGCTCCGGCCATTTCTGTGAACAAGACAAATTTGAGATAAGATCTATAAAAGAGATGAGCAAGAGAAATCAGTAGCTAGTAGGCAAGATTCTGGAAGCGTAAAAAGTGAAAAGAAATGAAAAGAGCGGTTAATAATCAAAAATTGTACAGCCGTCTATGAAACACAAGTACACGTTTCAATATGTTTGCGGTTGAGTATTCGAAAAGTTTAAACAGAGGGTGTCAGAGAGACACTAATGATTTCAAAATTTGAAAAGCAATAAAAGAGCGGGATGTCCAATTGGTTACTATAAATAATATCCAGAAGAGGGTTTGTTGTTTTATGATAATATCTACTGGAAGTCATAAGGTGCTGAAATATCTCCATCACTTGGATACAAAATCATTAGACACTGTTTTATCAAAAAGTCAAACATCCTTTCTGCTTCTGACAAATTATGAAAGTAACAATCTGAAACGATACGGTTCCCCCTAAATTAATGCAACTAATAAATGCGAAGATACAAAATCTGAGGGAAGTGACAGATGATTCTTGGTATTCGAGTAGTCAGATAGTCGTCTCTTCATCTCTCCAAGATTCTATATAAGTGCCTGCAAGTTCACAAACTAAGTCATATACACTTTTATCAAATCAAAACAAATGGGTAGAACAAGTAATCTCTCGGAGTCTTCTCCAGAGTCTGAATCAGTAGAGGATTTCCAGAAGCAACTTCCAGCGTCTCGTAAGAAGATTTTTGAAGACATCTTTTTTCAAGATATGAGGGCTGGCAAGAAAATCTTCAGTTTATAATATGAACAATCGGTAAGATTGTTCAAAATTGTTAGGACTAAATTGTGGAATAACCTCTTTCACAATCACAATCATTCGAGGAGAGGGGATTCCAGCAGTCCTTAGATAGGTTTCTGTTGAAGTACTTTGCAACGAAGTACTTCATCCTGCTAATATCAACAAATGTAATAGATAAACATTATGTAATGCTTCTAGTTTTATGAATGAAAATCTCATTTTTTATGTCTTGTTTATCTATTGCTTGTATTGATTGCATAAATAAATAATGGATAAGAAAAAGCTCAATCTGTGTAAATCAGTAGAACGGTTCAGTTGACTTGAGACTCTTCAACTTCTTCATCATTAAATGGTACCTGTCTATAAATAAGATAACAACAAATGTTAAGGAAACAATAATTCGATATGTCGGACTCAAGCAATTCAGATGCATGTAGCAGCACTCATGTCTTGGTAACACCAGAGACACTTCCACATCTGGAAGCTTTGAAGAATACCATTGAGGAATATGTCTAGATAAAAGTCATGTCTACATGGTTCAAGGTGCAGGAGCTCCAGAATGTGTATCAAAATGGTTTGACTTCTACTACTGCTCAAAGGGCAAGAGCAAGAAATTACAAACGGGAGTTTGAGGTTTATCAAGTTTCTGAGCTTGCTACTGAAAGATTTCTGCTTCACATGATGCTGTGGAAGGAATGGCATCTGCTTGAGAAGATTTCCAATGCAGAATCCTTTAAAAGGATTAGAAGTCATAAGTTGAATAACTGGATTTCTGAGTGGCAGGATTATGTAGGAAGTGAATTATCTAGTGTAACCTGGTTTCGATTACATTCTAGATAAGATAACTGTATTTGTCTCAAATTGTCTTTTTACTCTTCTGCAAATAACTCAATGTTAGTCAAATAACAGATAGCATATTTAACATAATCAAGTTAAATCAATTAAACCGAGTATATTACGGAAATAAGAAAACTTATTCTCAGGCAGATGTTTTGTAAAGATGTCTGCTGCCTGTAAATTAGTAGAAACGTATTCCAGACGAATATCCTTCTTCTGCACATGATCTCTGATAAAATGATGTCTAATGTTGATGTGCTTTGTTTAGGAATGAAGTATGGATTTTGCGTAATTGCAATGACACTGGTATTTTCACAGAAGATAGGTGATTCAGAAGCATGAACTCCATAGTCTTTAAGCTGTTGTTGTATCCACAGTATTTGAGAACAGTAGCTTCCAGCAACGAGGTATTCTACTTCTGCAGTAGATGTAGCTATGGAAATCTGCTTTTTACTAAACCAGAAGATCAGCCTATCACCAAGGAATTGACAAAAACCACTTGTGCTTTTCCTGTCTAGCTTTCACCCTGCATAATCAGCATCTGAATATCCAATAAGATTAAAAGATGAATCATTGGGATACCATAAGCCGACATTTTGAGTTCCCTTTAAGTACTTCAGAATACGTTTAGCAGCAATATAATGTGACTGCTTAGGGTTAGATTGAAATCTTTCATAAATGCAAACAGCAAACATAATATCAGGTCTACTAGCAGTAAGATATAGCAAAGAACCGATAAGACCACGATACTGAGTTACCTCTACTGGAGTTCCACTATCGTCCTTATCAAGTTTAGTAGATGAGCTCATTGGAGTAGAAGCAGTAGAGCATGCTTCCATGCCAAACCTTTTCAGTAGCTCCTTGGTGTACTTAGCTTGATTTATGAAATTCCAGTATCAATTTGCTTGATCTGCAGTCCTAGGAAGAATGTTCATTCTCCCATCATGCTCATTTCAAACTGATCCTGCATCAACTTAGCAAACTTTGCACATGATTTGGGGTTAGTTGACCCAAAAGTTACGTCATCAACATAAATCTGTACTAACAAAATGTGCTTATTCTTAACTAGGGTAAATAGAGTCTTAACTACTGTGCCGATTGTAAAATCATGATTGATAAGGAAATGTGAGAGGGTGTCATACCATGCTCTAGGTGCCTGCTTTAAACTGTACAGGGCTTTGTGTAATTTAAATACATGATGAGGTAAGAAATGACCGATAAAACCTGGAGGTTGTTCAACGTAGACCTCTTCTTGCAGTAGACCATTCAGGAATGTGCTTTTCACGTCCATTTGATAAACTTTGATATTTTTTAAAGCAGCAAAGGCCAAAAATATGCTGATGGCTTCAAGCCTTGCTACTGGTACAAAGGTTTCATCGTAGTCTATTCCTTCTTCTTGTCTAAAACCTTGAGTTACCAGTCTTGCTTTATTTCTGACCACATTGCCTTCTTCATTTAGTTTGTTTCTGAATACCCAATGAGTTCCAATAACAGCTTGATGTGTAGTATCTCGATGCCTAATTTGAGTTAATTATTGGATTAATTGTATTTCGGTGGGATCGGAAGGACCGAACCGGGTTCGGATCGTCCGAAGTTGGTTCGGATCGTCCGAAGTGGGTTCGGATCGTCCGTTCTGTTCGGAGTCAGACGAGTCATGTCATGTCAGAGTTCGGATCGTCCGATCAGGGTTCGGATCGTCCGAAGACAGGTGGCTGGACACGTGGAAGACATGCAATGTTCGGATCGTCCGAAGTGGATCGGATCGTCCGAAGTGTACCGGATCGGAGCGTCCGAAGTGGATCGGATCGTCCGATCGTTGTCTATAAATAGAAGCGCGAGGCTTCACTTTTCACTCGCCAATTCCGAGAGTTCCAGAGCGTTTTAGTCGTTTCTGATGGGTTTCTAGTCTTTTCCCGAGGTTCGGGCACTAGCGGGGAGCTACTGGTTTTGTAGCGGAGCTGTGCTCTAGTTGGGGGCTAGCGGCATCAGTGGGCTGACTACAGACGCAGGTATAGTTCTGGGTTCCCTTTGAGATTTGGGAGTATCTATTAGTCTAGTTAAGGCTTTTAGATGTGGTTTAGTGATATGGTATCACTTGGATTGTAGGCTTGATTCTAGGGCTGATTGCTAGGATCTACTGGTTTGAGGTACGAAAGTACTATCCGAGATAGCAGGATTGAGTATGCTTTACTATGTGTTGCATGTTTATATGTTGCATTATTATCTGTCATATGATGCATGGTTTATTATGTGGCATTTGCATAATCAAGTTGAGCCTGATTATCTTTGAGATAGCCTGTTGAGAGGGTGCTCAGCCCTCGTTTGTTGTGGATGGTTGGACCCCGTTGGCCGACGGTGGTCAGGTCACCGGTATATCCACAGGTTTATTTTGGTATGGGAGCCACCTCCTGGTGCGACGGCGCAGAGTGCTACATACCTTGACGTCATTTACCTGAGCAGTATTTTCGATATACCCAGATCCTGGTATCCAGTACATTTTGCATACATGCATGTCATAGTCTTGTATACTCATGCTTTCGGTGCTGAGCGTTTTATGCTCACGTCCTCGGTTTATCTCTGTTTTGGACACCCTATTCGATGGGGCAGGTCTCAGGTTGGACGGTCCAGGAGGCAGTGGACAGGGAGCTGGCAGAGGTTGACCTATAGTTGTTGGTATTTGTTCTTGGTATTTAGTTCGATCTGGTTGTTTAAGTATTTTGTACTTACAGATTCGATTGGGTAGTATTACTGTTTTTCCGCTGTTTACCTGATTCAGTTTTAAATGTTAATTTTGCATGCTTAAGTTCTGATTAGTAGGTGATTCTGGAACGGGTCACTACATTTATGGTATCAGAGCATGCATTAAGATTTTGGGATTTAGAATTGTTCTTTTGGGTTTAATCTCTGGTAACTTTTGTAGCTAGAATGTCTGGTTTTGACGACGATGCTAGTAGTCATGGCAGCATTGGACGCTGGGGAGACCGCGACGATCGGGAGCGTCGTCGAGAGCATCGAGAACGTCGTCAACACCGTCGTGATGAGCCTCGGAGTTTTAGTATGCATCGGTTCTTGCAGATGGGGCCGAAACCTCTTTCAGGCGGTGAGACCCCGGATGTTGCGGAGAACTGGCTTGAGAGGATGGAGAGCTGCTTCAAGACTTTTCAGTGCTCGGCGGAGCAGCAGATTGATACCCTTGATTTCTTGCTGGAGGGTGGTGCGCGCAAGTGGTGGAGGTCTACCTCTGCACCGATAGTTCAGCGACAGGGTCGAGTTCTTTGGGCCGATTTCCGAGCCGCTTTCATGTTGCTTTACTTTCCGCCAGCTCTTCTGCAGACCAAGGCGATTGAGTTGATCAATCTGAAGCAGGGAAGTTTGTCTGTTGATGAGTATCAGCAGAAGTTCTTTGAGTTGCTTCCGTATGTTCCGCATGTCAGTGACAATGCTAGTGCCAAGTATAACCATTTTCTTCAGGGCCTCAATCAGGAGATTTATGATCGGGTTGTTGTCTGCGATGATCCGACATCGTATGAGGGCCTTGTGAATCGTTGTCGCCAGGCTGAGGGCAGTTTGCTGAGAGGTCGAGCCATGCAGTCTGCTCGTCCTACTAGTTCTTTGGGTCCCCGCGCCCAAGCATTTAAGAAGGCTGGATCTACTTCTTCTTCCTCTGGATCTGGAGGAGTTCACCATTTTGGGAAGAAGAGGGGCCCGTGTCAGCACTGCGGGAAGGATCATCCGACGGAGCGTTGTCGCAAGGTTACGGGTGCTTGTTACAAGTGCGGTGAGTTGGGCCACATGAAGAGAGATTGTCCACAGACGGGCGGAGGATCAGGATCTGGTTCTCAGGCTTCAGTTCATCAGAGGCCACAGCAGGGACAGTCTACTCAGGGTTCTAACCTCCGACCGCGTACTCAAGGGCAGGTCTTTGCTCTTAACCAGGATCAGGCGGCTGAGGAGAACGAGAGAGTTATCGCAGGTGTGTTTTTATTATGTGGATTACCTGCTTACGTTCTCGTTGATACTGGTGCATCGCATTCATTCATATCTGCGAGGTTTGCTAAGCGTCATAAGTTACCTTTCACTTCTTTGGACGTTGTGGTATCTGTTTCCACGCCGATGGGTCATTCGGTATTAGCTAAACGTCTAGTTTTGGGTTGTCCTCTAGAGTTTGAGGGTAATATTTTAACTGCTAATTTGATGATTCTTGTGATGGAGGATTTTGATTGCATTCTGGGAATAGATGTGCTGACTGTGTTTAGAGCTACTGTGGACTGTTATCAGAAGTTTGTGCAGTTTCGTCCAGTTGAGGGCGACAGTTGGTTTTTCTATGGAGAGGGAGCGCGACCCCCGATGCCTGTGGTTTCTGCTCTGAAAGCCTGTCGTGCTTTAGAGTCGGGCGGGGAAGGCTACCTTATCTATGCTATTGATTCGTCCGCAGATAGTGTCGGTATCAGTGACATTCCAGTGGTTTGCGACTTTCCGGATGTTTTTCCCGAGGGGATTCCTGGTTTTCCTCCCGTTCGGGAAGTGGATTTCGGCATTGATTTAGTGCCAGGCACGGCACCAATCTCTAGAGCTCCTTATCGTTTAGCTCCATCGGAGATGCAAGAATTGAAGCAGCAGTTGCAGGATCTTCTTGACAAGGGGTATATTCGACCTAGTGTGTCCCCGTGGGGAGCACCAGTTCTTTTTGTCAAAAAGAAGGATGGTTCTATGCGGCTCTGCATAGATTATCGGCAGTTGAATCGTGCGACGATAAAGAATAAGTATCCGTTGCCACAGATTGATGATTTATTTGATCAACTGCAAGGTACCTCTGTATATTCCAAGATTGATTTAAGGTCTGGTTATCATCAGCTTCGAGTTCATCAGGGAGACATATCGAAGACTGCATTCAGGACCCGGTATGGGCATTATGAGTTTCTGGTTATGCCTTTTGGGGTGACGAATGCACCAGCAGTTTTTATGGATCTGATGAATCGGGTTTTTCGGGAATTCTTGGATAAGTTTGTTGTGGTGTTTATAGATGATATCTTAATCTATTCGCATGATCAGCAAGAACACGCACAACACTTAAGGATTATTTTACAGACACTTCGCGAGAATCAGCTTTATGCGAAGTTGAGTAAATGTGAGTTTTGGATTGACAGGGTTGTATTCCTTGGTCATGTCATTTCTAGCGAGGGAGTTTCAGTTGACCCGAGCAAGGTGGAAGCGGTATTGAACTAGTCGCGTCCGACGACAGTAGCCGAGATCCGCAGTTTTCTGGGATTGGCTGGGTATTATCGCCGTTTCATTGCCAACTTCTCTCAGATTGCTAAGCCACTCACTCAGCTCACTCGGAAAGATGTTTCATTTAAGTGGACATCAGAGTGCGAAGAGAGTTTCTGGGAACTTCGCAGACGTTTGACATCTGCGCCTGTTTTGGCTTTACCGTCTGGATCTGGTGGTTTCAGTGTTTACACCGATGCCTCTTTACAGGGACTAGGGTGTGTTCTGATGCAGAATGAGCATGTGATTGCTTATGCGTCGAGACAGTTAAAGCCTCATGAGGAAAACTATCCTGTTCATGATCTGGAATTAGCAGCGATCGTTTTTGCTTTGAAAATCTGGCGCCATTATCTGTATGGTGAGCGATTTGAGATCTTCACTGATCATAAGAGTTTGAAGTATCTGTTCACTCAGGCTGAGTTGAACATGCGTCAGCGTCGTTGGATGGATCTACTCAAGGATTACGATTGTGAGATCAAGTATCATCCAGGATCTGCGAATCTCACGGCCGATGCTCTTAGCCGCAAGGTGAGGTTATCTGCTCTTCAGACTTGTGCTGTATCTGGGATTATTCAGGATTTCTGTTCGATGGGATTCAATTGTAAGCATCGGAAGGGAACAGAGAGTATCCGTGCAGCTACTATTTTGTCCGAGCCAGTTTTGTATTCTCGGATTAGAGATGCTCAGATGTCTGATTCTAAGGTTCAGAAATTAGCTCGGTTGGCTGATGGAGATAATACTTCTGGATTCCACTATCAGTCCGAGGGTCTTTTGTGCTTATCTGGTCGTGTTGTTGTACCGGAAGATGACACTTTGAGGGAGGAGATTTTGTCCCAGGCTCATCGTAGCAAGTTGAGTGTTCATCCATGGAGCAACAAGATGTATAAGGATTTGAGGACTCGATTTTGGTGGAAAGGTATGAAACGTAATGTTTATCAGTATGTCTCCAAGTGCCTAGTCTGTCAGCAGGTGAAGGCTGAGTATCGACGACCTGGAGGTTTGTTGCAGAATCTTCCTATTCCAGAGTGGAAGTGGGAGCATATCACGATGGACTTCGTGACTCACTTGCCTATGTCTGTGGGGAATAGAGATGCTATCTGGGTGGTAGTGGATCGACTTACTAAGTCTGCCCATTTTCTTCCGTATAACAGAGATTTCACTTTCGATCGGATGGCACGGTTGTACATTCAGGAGATTGTACGGTTTCATGGTGTGCCCGTGAGTATCGTTAGTGACAGAGATCCTCGATTTACGTCTAGATTTTGGGGCAGCTTTCAGCAAGCTTTGGGCACTACCTTGAGTTTGAGTACTGCATATCACCCAGAGACTGACGGTCAGTCAGAGAGGACTATTCGTACTCTTGAGGATATGTTGAGATCTTGTGTGATGGATTTCGGGCCAGCTTGGCAGGATCATCTGCCACTGATAGAGTTTGCATACAACAACAGTTTTCATAAGAGTATTGGTATGTCTCCGTTTGAAGCATTGTATGGTCGACGTTGTCGTACTCCCCTGTTCTGGGAAGAAGTCGGAGAACGACAGGTCGAGGGTCCGGAATTGATTCAGCAGGCCATGGACAAAGTTCTTGTGATCAAACAGCGGATTAAGACTGCTCAGGATCGACAAGCAAGTTATGCGAACTCCAAGCGCAGACCTCTTCATTTTGATGCAGGCGAGAAAGTGTTTCTCAAGGTATCACATTTTCGGAGGATTCTGAGATTTGGACTCAAGGGTAAGCTATCTCCGAGATTCATTGGTCCTTTTGAGATCTTAGAATGTGTGGGAGATTTGGCCTACAGATTAGCTTTGCCACCGTATCTGTCTAGTGTTCACAATGTGTTTCATGTGTCCTTGCTGAGACGATACGTAGCGGATGAGTCTCATGTTTTGCATCCGACAGAAGTTCAGCTGAATCCGGATTTGTCTTTTGTGGAAAGACCGGTTTCGATCTTAGACCGGAAGGATAAGGTACTGCGGAATAAGACTATTCCTCTTGTCTTAGTGCAGTGGCAGCGCCGAGGTACTGAAGAAGCTACTTGGGAACTAGAGAGTCGCATGCGGTCAGAGCATCCAGAATTGTTCTAGTTGTAGTATTTTCAGTTATGATTGTAATTTCAGTTGTGCTTTCAGTTGTAATTCATTCTTAAGTTGAATGTATTGTTGTTCAGAATTGTCATTCTTCAGACTCGATTTCGCGGACGAAATCCTTTTTAGAGGGAGAGAATGTAGTATCCCGATGCCTAATTTGAGTTAATTATTGGATTAATTGTATTTCGGTGGGATCGGAAGGACCGAACCGGGTTCGGATCGTCCGAAGTTGGTTCGGATCGTCCGAAGTGGGTTCGGATCGTCCGTTCTGTTCGGAGTCAGACGAGTCATGTCATGTCAGAGTTCGGATCGTCCGATCAGGGTTCGGATCGTCCGAAGACAGGTGGCTGGACACGTGGAAGACATGCAATGTTCGGATCGTCCGAAGTGGATCGGATCGTCCGAAGTGTACCGGATCGGAGCGTCCGAAGTGGATCGGATCGTCCGATCGTTGTCTATAAATAGAAGCGCGAGGCTTCACTTTTCACTCGCCAATTCCGAGAGTTCCAGAGCGTTTTAGTCGTTTCTGATGGGTTTCTAGTCTTTTCCCGAGGTTCGGGCACTAGCGGGGAGCTACTGGTTTTGTAGCGGAGCTGTGCTCTAGTTGGGGGCTAGCGGCATCAGTGGGCTGACTACGGACGCAGGTATAGTTCTGGGTTCCCTTTGAGATTTGGGAGTATCTATTAGTCTAGTTAAGGCTTTTAGATGTGGTTTAGTGATATGGTATCACTTGGATTGTAGGCTTGATTCTAGGGCTGATTGCTAGGATCTACTGGTTTGAGGTACGAAAGTACTATCCGAGATAGCAGGATTGAGTATGCTTTACTATGTGTTGCATGTTTATATGTTGCATTATTATCTGTCATATGATGCATGGTTTATTATGCGGCATTTGCATAATCATGTTGAGCCTGATTATCTTTGAGATAGCCTGTTGAGAGGGTGCTCAGCCCTCGTTTGTTGTGGATGGTTGGACCCCGTTGGCCGACGGTGGTCAGGTCACCGGTATATCCACAGGTTTATTTTGGTATGGGAGCCACCTCCTGGTGCGACGGCGCAGAGTGCTACATACCTTGACGTCATTTACCTGAGCAGTATTTTCGATATACCCAGATCCTGGTATCCAGTACATTTTGCATACATGCATGTCATAGTCTTGTATACTCATGCTTTCGGTGCTGAGCGTTTTATGCTCACGTCCTCGGTTTATCTCTGTTTTGGACACCCTATTCGATGGGGCAGGTCTCAGGTTGGACGGTCCAGGAGGCAGTGGACAGGGAGCTGGCAGAGGTTGACCTGTAGTTGTTGGTATTTGTTCTTGGTATTTAGTTCGATCTGGTTGTTTAAGTATTTTGTACTTACAGATTCGATTGGGTAGTATTACTGTTTTTCCGCTGTTTACCTGATTCAGTTTTAAATGTTAATTTTGCATGCTTAAGTTCTGATTAGTAGGTGATTCTGGAACGGGTCACTACATGATGAGTTGGTCTAGGTACAAGAAAGCACACTTCATTTCTCTTGAATTGATTCAGCTCTTCTTGCATAGCTTCTATCCAACAGGGATCCAGAAGAGCTTCTTCAATTTTCTTTGGTTCATCCTGGGAAATAAAGGCAGCATGCATATATTCATTAATCATTTTCCTTCTAGTTCTTAACGGAGCTGCATGATTACCAATAACCAAGGAGGGAGGATGTGATTTCCTCCAAACAAAGGTGTTTAGCGAGATTTCTTCCTGGTTTGATGTATTCGAAATGGGCTCAGCTGGAGCAGCAGCAGGTTCTGGAATTTTCACTTCTGGTTCTGGTAAATCTTGTGTATGAACAATTGGTTCTACTAAAGGAATATCTGGTTCTGGATTTTGAGCATGTTTAACTCTAGGTTCTGCATCATCTTTACTATCCAATTTCAGATGAATCATGTCTAACCTATTATTCATATTTGATAAGTTAGAGATTCCAGGAGCACTGCTATCTTCATAAAAAAACAACGTGAATAGATTCTTCAACATTAAGAGTTCTATTGTTGAAAATACTAAAAGCTTTGCTTACTGTTTAATAACCAAGAAATAATCCAGCATCTGATTTTGAATCAAATGCAGATAAATAAGTTTTACCATTGTTGTGAACAAAGCATCCGCAACCAAATATATGAAAATAATATATGTTAGGCTTACTCCCGTTCCATATTTCATATGGAGTCTGATTGTGCCTTTTGTTGATCATGGTTTTGTATCGGGTGTAGCATGCTGTGTTGATTGCTTCTGCTCAGAAGCGCTGAGAGATGTCTGCATCTGCTAGCATCATTCTAGCAGCTTCCTTAAGAGTTCTGTTTCTCCTTTCAGCCACTCCATTTTGTTTAGGCGTTCTGGCAGCTGAATATTCATGATGAATACCCTGTTCATCTAAGTATAACTCAAGAATCTTGTTAGTAAACTCAGTACCCTGATCACTTCTGATTTTAATGATGGAAGTAGATTTTTCATTTTAAATCTTTTTCAGAAGCTTGATCAGGAGACTACTGGTTTGATCTTTTTTAGTAAGAAATATTACCCATGTAAATCTAGAAAAATAATCAACAACAACAATTGTATACTTCATTCTCCCTAAGCTCATGATAGGGATTGGACCAAACAGGTCCATATGCAATAATTCCAAACACCTTGAAGTTGATTTACTACCTTTATTCTTGAAGCTAGATCTCACCTGCTTTCCAAGTTGACATGCAGAACATACATGATTCTTAACAAAGTTAATATTGGGCAATCAATCAACTATGTTCTACTTATTGAGATTATTGATAGATTTGAAATTCAGGTGATTCAATCTCTTGTGCCAGAGCCAATGCTTATCAGTAAGAGAGGCAACTAAACATGTAGGAACAGTAACAAGATCCAAGTTCCATGAAACTTTGTACGTGTTGCCTTCTCTCATTCCAGTTAATACAGTAAACTCCGCAGAATATTTAACTATGCATGTGTGCTTCTGAAAAACTACAGAATAACCATTATCACACAGTTGACTAATGCTAATTAAATTATAACAGAGATTATCAACCAGTAATACATCATTAATAGTTATGTTACCATGGATAACCTTACCCTTACCTACGGTTTTACCTTTTGAGTTGTCCCCAAAAGTTATCTTTGGTACAGTACAACTCACTACTTCTGATAGTAAATTTTTATGTCCAGTCATGTGTCTTGAGCATCCACTGTCCAGATACCATGTGGAGCTGCTGATTTTTATTTTCTTCTGTTGTTCCTGCAAACACAAATTTTAGTATACTGTACCCAAATTTATTTGGGTCCAAGCCTTATCAGTCTTTTAGGGACCCACATTTGTACAATTCTTGGTGACCTTGTACTTCGGGTATCCAAAGAGGTGTGTGCAACAGGAGGTCTGTCATTTCTAACACTATGCATATTTTAATGTTGTTCTTCCCTTCTGTTTGTGTTGTCTGGCATGTATCTCTTCTGAACAGGTCTAGAATTATAGTACTGGTAATTTTTAACCTTCATAAGGGGTTGTCCTCCTGAGTTGAATCCTCTACTGGATCCAGCACTATGGTGAACTTTCCCCTTAGGTTCAACATAACCCAGGTCATAATGCTTTCTTCTGTTCATCCGATTTACATTCCTTTCAACTCGAACAGTTGGTACTTCAGGTTCATATACCACACTGGATTTGACAAAGCGAATGAATTTCCCTTTGCCTTTATCCAGTTCTGGCTTGGTACTGGTTTCAGAAGTGCTTTAATTATTGCTGAATCCGACACCACTTCTGTCACCGGATTGCTTCTGCAACTCTTGCATCTTCTCTAAAGAAACAGAAGACTTGTTCCAAGAATTTACCAGAACAGACAGCTTCTGATTTTCAGATCTCATTATCTGGTAATCTGCATTTACTCTTTCATTCTCAGTTCTCAACTTATTCATCTCAACTTTTAAATCATTGCAGCTATTCTCTTGCAAACAAGTGAACGTACTGACTTGATTTTTTAAGTTTTGATTTTCAATTTTAACTTCCTCGAATGACTGAGAAAGTCTTGAGTATTCTTGCACCATGTCATGCAGTGCTTTAATCAAATCAATTCATATAAATTCGTCAGAGTCAAAGCCAAGTACCTCTCCAGATGTCGAGGTTGGTTCACATCCGCCATAAGACATTTGATCTCTTCTGCATTACTTTCACTGGAATGACTTTCTAAGTCAGAGGACTCAGAACTAGAATCCGCTCATTTAGACTTGCTTTCCTCAGCAATCATCGCTTTGCGGTCTCTTCTGAATTTCTTTTCATTCATTTTGTATTCCCTCTTCTTCTGGTCATCTTTCTTGGGCTTTGGACAATCAGCAATAAAATGACCAATCTTTCCACAGTTTAAGCACGACATATCACCACGTGGTTAATCCTTCTTGAAGTTCCGATTAGGAATTTGGTAAGCTCGGTGATTCTTTTTCATAAATCTGGAGACTTTCTTCACAAAGAGAGATATAGCATCATTGCTGATTTTTTCAGCAGTCTTTTCAGAAGTGCTCTCAATAATGGAAGATGGTGATGCTGTTGGAGCAGCTATAGCAGTAGCAGCAACAGTAGCAGTAGTGGCAGCAAGAGCTTTGGTTGGTAGATTTGTAGAGGGCTCTTCTCCACTTCTTATTTCCAATTCGAACTCATAGGCCTTCAAGTCAGCGAACAAGTCATGTAGCTTTAACTTGTTTAGATCTTTAGAGACTCTCATAGCATCGTTTTGACGTCCCATTCCCTGGGTAAAGCTCTCATCACCTTGAGTGCTATTTCTCTATTGACATGCTCTTTCCTGAGAGCTACTAGTTCATTAACCATGCTGCTGAACCGTTCATCAAACTCATTTAGAGTTTTTCCAGCTTTCATTTTCAGATTTTCAAACTTCTGCATTGCTACAGACAGTATATTTTCCTTTGTCTGCTCATTTCCTTCACATATTTGAATCATATTTTCCTAAATTTCTTTCGCTGTAGAACACATCTTGATTTTTCTGAAGGTGCTCTTATCAATAGTTTTATAAAGAATGTCCTTCGCGACGTTGTCGAGATTGACTTTCTTCTTATCTTCGCCAGTCCATTTGCTTCTTGGTTTTTCATCCATTTGCGGTGCACCATCAGTAACAGCAACAGCTGTGTTAGGCTTTAAAATCTTTAATTGACCGTCTGTGATGACATACCACATGTCATCATCTTGGGCTACAAGATGAGCTTCCATACAGATTTTCCAATCATCAAAATCTTCTCTGAGAACATAGGAACCTTGCTGAAATGTGTCATACTTGTTTGTAAATATTTCAGAACAAGAGAAATATGCTCTATTACCACTTGTTGGAGATCGATGAAAAGTTTAGAAGGGGGTAAATAAACTTTTTCCTTTACTGATAGATTTTTCAAAGGGTGCTAGAATCCTGTTAGAGATTGTAGTTGTTCTTGTTCAAGGTTACGTCCAGCAGATCACAATAATAAATGCGGAAACAATCCGATGGAGTATGGTGAAAACATTAATAACAGTAGACAGTAGAACAGTAGTTGTTTCTGGAAGTTCGAAGATAAAATCTTCTACGTCTCCCCTTCTTCTGTTTCCAGAAAGTATCCCTAAAAGATTTTGGATTTTACAGTACAACACATGTACACACCAACTTCAGCAGGACTTATCCTTTGCCTACTGAAACTCTTAGTAACTCAACAAAATATGATTAAATATGACAAGGTTCTGGAAAAAACTCTTTTCCAGTTTACAGACTCTTCTTCAAAAGAATATCGTAAGGTGTTTTTCTAGAAGAGGTGAAGAAACAGCAGTACAAAATGATCTCCAAAGATCAGATGTAAGATATTAAGCGTGTTCTGCTTTTCTGCAAGTTGAGCTTGGAAGATAACGATTTGTTCACGGTTGCTCATGTAACGTTGGATAGATAATAAAAATAATCAGCGTTGTTCTTCAAATGAGTTTGATCCATATATATAGATATCTTGAATCCAACGTCTATAATCAAAACGTCTTCTTTGGCTTCTGATACAAACAGCTTTATTGCTAAAAGTAGTTCCTGCAGAAAGGCTTCAGAACAATCAGTCTTGTTACATACTAAAATAGGTCATGCGTATTACATGACTTTGTTCAGCATTAATGAAGCATTTAATACTCGTACGAAATAAAGTAACAGTAACATTTAATTTAACAAGGATTGGTTCTGTTACTATCAGTGAGTCAAGTTCTGCTTCTGTTTTTCTAGACTGGTAAGTACTCGAAGAGTACTGCTTAGTTAAGGCAATAAGCAATCTTCTGTTTTTATATAGTCTTCTGATTTCACTTGACGAGATATACTGGTTTTGACTATCATCACCGCAATTAATTAAGTCTACCATATTACATTGACAAGTTATTCTAAATTATTGACATCTAAATTCTATTAAATCGTCGACACCTATTTTCATATACACAATGACACAAATATTCTCTTAAGTTTAATTATTAATAAGTTATTTTTAATTAATTAATAATTTATTAAATTTTATTTAATGTTTTATATTAAATTTATTGTTTTTATTTATTTATTTAAGTTATATCACTTTAAATTTTCAAAAAAAAAAAAAAGTTGCATCACTTTAAAAACATATTTTATGTGTTTATTGTTTAATTTATATAAATTTATTTTCAAAATATAAAATTAATTTATTAATATTATTTAGATGCATTTTATTCTAACTCTTTTAGACATTTGAGTAGATTAATGTATAGGAAAATTATTTATATATGTCAAACTTTTGCTAAAATACATTTTTTACTGATTTATTTATTATTATTTTTTAAAAAAAATTCAATAATTAAAATTTAACAAAACATCTCAAAAATTTTGGGGGTGTTGCATCACGAATAAATGAGACTAAGATCTATGGGTAATGGTTGTAGGTACGGAAATGAATGAGAAATCGAGCTATTGGAGGAAATAATAGATCGACTAATAAACACATTTACCAACTGAAAAGCTAAATTAAAGATTAAATGAGTTAAGGAGGGGATAACTAATCGACGATTTCGGTTGGCAATAAATCTAGCAATTAAACTAGGTCAAGTTATAGTAAATGGATGATGAATCCAATTATCGATCTCACAAAGACTAATATTTAATTACTAGAATTTTTATCACTTAATTTAAACTAGACAAAATAAATAAAAAAGATGATACGTGAATTATTAATCTAAGCTATTAAATAAAATAATTACAATTAAAAACAACAAATTCAACAATCAAGGAGCGATTCAACTTCAAATAAAGAACTAAGAAAAATAATGATACCAAACTCTACTATGTTGATACGTGTTAAAATTCAATTAATTATTTAATTCTAGACAATCACGGTGAAATCCCCAATTTTATTTATTATACGATTCCTAGAGTTAAAAATATATTTAAATCTAACAGTCCAATTATTTTTAATTGAATTTAATTAGATATAAATGCATTAAATATTCGTGGAATTTCAGTTTTCACCTAAAAATGTACACTGAAATCAAATATTATTTCTAGTCAGTTTAACCATGTGTTAATGACGTATTTGTTGTTATATTTAATCAATCATCTTCTTATTCATGATTAATCAACAAACATGTAAATAGTTGATCAGGTTATTAACCAGAAATATTAAACCAACATCAATCAATAATTAAAATCAAGAAAAATAATATGTAAGGAATTGTTGTACAGTAAATAAATATATTTGTGTACATCAATAGTTAGTGTTGTGCTCTGGTGTTGTCAACACGAGCACACAACATGCAGCGGAAATTAATTATTAACACACAAATATAATTTTAATAAATAAACATCAGTTTTAAATTATGCACAAGTACGAATACTTATGTGATGCCTCATGGAAAAAATTCACTAGAAAAATATGTAAACCGTTTACACCAAAACAATAAAGTGAAAATAACAAAACTAAATTCCTTGACACTCCAAGGAATTAAAATATGCATAAAAACTCAAACCAAATAATAGATGCATAAAACAAACACGTATTGCTTATAACCAAACGAATCCACTCTTCGATCAACGCTCTGCGTCAGTGTTGTTCTTGATTGTTGTCAACACCAATCAGCAACACGGTATATGTGAATCAATCACACAAAATCTTCAACACGAAAATCTTCAATATCTGAACTCTCTATGTGTTCAGAAAAATCCAGCAGCTCTCATACGTTGTAAAGTGATCAACCGATCACACAAAAACGTCTTATCAAAATAGGCTCGGCTCTCGTATATTTCTTCTATGCAAGAACTCCTTAGACGACCTACACGTACACTCCCAAAAACTCCAGCAGCTCCTCTCCACAACAAAGTGATCACACGATCACACAAAAACTGTAGAGCAAAATAAATGTTGGACTTCTTCTGATTTTTTTTCTCAATGAAAAGTTCTATGTCCAACGTTATGAAAAGCTCATCTCTGCCACACTTTTTCTCTCTCCAAAACCTCTCTCTCTCTAAAGATTTTTTTCTCTCTCCACAACCACCACTGTACGGCTGTGAGGCTATACATATTTATATCAATGGTTTGACCTAAAAGTTACTCCATAAAAGAGTCCTAAAAAATATGGAAACAAGATTTTCATTAGATATAAAACACTTTCGAACAAAGATAAAATATCTTGGAGATAAAAATCATATTAAAAACAAATCCTATAATATCTATAGATAAATCAATCAAGATCTTATCATCTAGAAATAAATCAAGCAAAATATTATAATCTAGAAATAAATAAAATAAAATCTTTTAATCTAGAAAGACAAAATCTTAAATTGATATTATCAATTTAACAAAATATTAAAAGAATAAAATATTCCTTTCAATCTCTCTCTTTTTGTCTTTCTGGACAAAACATCCAAAAATGGTAATCTTGGTAAGCATCACTGTTGGAACTTTTCAAGTTCGCAATCTTGATTTTGATATTAACAAAACTTGTTATTGTGTTTCTAACATATTTACTCAAGTGTGAAGTTGCAAACACAAGAAGCAAACTGAATTTTTGGCGAGCTTCGGTGTTTTGATGATATCTCCCAGCTGGATGATTCAAATGACAATCTGCCAGTTGGACTGATTAGAAAACTCAATTTGGAACAAATCGTACATCACGTCAGTTGGGCAAAATCGGATGTTATCATGGTCTAACTGATCGCTCAATTACCGAACTGATCACACGAAAACAGCAATCAGTTTGGTTTGAGCAGCTGTGGTATTTTGGTCATATCTCTCAGCTCGATTATCGAAACGAAGCGATTCAATATGCGTTGGAAAGATAAGACAAAGATCTACAAATCATTCTGAGAATTCAAAGTCTGAATCGAAGCTTACGATGCTGATAAATGACGATGAAGCTACTGGTTCTGCACAAACTGAAATCAGCTAGGCTGATTTCAGCACACCAGCTGAAACTGAACCAACTGAACCAGCTGCTGACCAGCTGAACTGAAACTGAACCAGCTGCTGACCAACTGAACTGAACCAGCTGTTGACCAGTTGAACTGAACGACCAGTTGAGTTGACCAGAGTTGACCAGTTGACCAGTCGAGAAAATGTCCAACAAGACGAATTTGACCGTTGCAATTCCAGAAACAGTACAGAAACTTTCCAACGGTCATATTCTTGTGTCTAACGTATATATCAGTATTAGAGCCTATAAATACAACATATTGAAGATCAAACCAGAGATTTTGAAGTGGATTCAAAGCATCGGCAGTTAGCATGAAGAAATCAGCTAGTTGAGAGCACAAGCTCTTGTGTGAGGATACATTTGAGATGTACACTGTAACTGATATATTCATCACACACGATCACTCACACATATACGAGAGAGTTGAAGTTCAAATATTAGTTGAGTAAGTCTTGCACAAAGACGTAAAACTTGTGTATGTAGTCTTTGCATATATGATATTAAACAATATGTTGATTGTGAGGTGATGCCTACAATCTTGAGTGCTAGTAGTTCAGTTTAGGCAGTGAGTAAGTCTTAGCTGAATGGGTTTGTACAAGGTGTTGTATAAATCAAAGTGTTCTAGTGAATCCTTCCCAAGGGGAAGAAGGGGTGACGTAGGAGTGTTTGAAATCTCCGAACATCCATAAACAAATTCGTGTCTATTTGTTTATTGCATTTGCTTATCATTTTCACTGTTTTTAAAGATGCATTGTTGAAGCATTTTATGTCTTTTCAAATACCAAAATATTGTATACCAAGTGTTTGATAAAATGCTTCAACTGAATATTTTTATTCATTCAACTTACATATATTTTAAATTCTTTAAAATATTTATTCGATTTCTAAGGATTATTTCGAGTGTTTTCCGCTTGATTTTATATCAAACTTGATTTAATTCATCGGTGTTCAATATTTCAAAAACCGAGCTATTGTAGCTCAACGAACAGTCAGTTAAGCTCCCCATGTGTTAGAGTGTATCTCCCTATGAGTTAAATTTCATCTCCCCCTGAATTAAACATGTTAGAGCACTGGTGTTGTTGACAGTGTTGTCAACACCATCATTAGAACACCTGAAAATATAAGAAGACATACTAAGGAGAAATTCATTAATCACGCAAATAGATATAAGAGCAACCCAACGTCTCAGCAACTTCATATGCTTCAGCATAATTCCTTTACATTTTTGGTCCTTCTACTCCCCCTTTTTGGCACGAATGTAAGCCAACTTCCAAAAACAGACTATACTCAGTCACGTAGTAAGCAATGAGTTCTTTGACCTTTTGAATCTACTGTAGATCAAAGTCAATTTGGACCGTAACAAACACTCCACGATCTCTAAAGAATGTCGTCAAATTTTATTGGTCATACATCATCATGTCAATGTTCCTCTCTTCAATAAATTCTCTATTCACATAGAGGGCCATAGGACTAAGGCAGCTTCAGTGTAAAACTTGGTGGAGACATAATGACTTACATCATTATCAAAAGAGTCAGTGTTGTCAGCGGTGTTGACAACATTGGACTCAACATTAGCAGTATCTTTAGCCACCAATAAAAATGTAAGAGAAAATTATAAAGGTATATCAGGAGTTACCCACAAAGAAATCACGAGAGTAGGAAATATGCGAGAGTAAGTGAAAATAAGAAAGAGTAATTATCATGGATTCAATGGTAACAAAACATATATACTCTTGCTCCAACGAAAAAAAAAATCGGATTGATTCACTCCTTCAGTTCTGAATAATCCACACTGTAAATGTGATATTTTCAAAATTTACCCAAAAAAAAAAAAACTAATTATGGTTTAATCCCAAAATCAAACAGTAAAATTGATTCAAAATCGTGTTACGACGATTTCAAAAGAATATCCAGTGAAAACCCACGCCGATTATAACCCACTAACACAAGATCACATAAATTCAAAATCTAGGTAATCAAGGTTTTTATCAATTGTCATAGGTCAGATACTGATATGTCACTGCACATGATGAATTCACGAAACAAAAATCAATATGCATGTCCTAAATATGCCTCCAAAATGATGAATTATCGAAATGTCAGGCAATGTATAAATTGTGTTGTGTCTGAACTTGGTGTTGGCAACACCACTGAGTTTTAGTCAAACCTCCATAAAAAAAAAATTAATATAGAAATGGTAGCTCCCACACTAGAAGAACGGTCTTCAATAGACTCTCCTAGGTAGGTTTTTCTATTACTATTTTTACTTAAAAGTGGTAGTTCCCACACTAGAAGAACGGTCTTCAATGGACACCTCTAGGTAGCTTTTTCCAATTTCTTCTAACCATTTTTTTAATTCACCTCTTTTCTGTTTTTCTCCTTATTCTCACATTTACCAAGTCACTTTTTCACATTGGACAAGTTCACGATTTCCATGAACATCCTCAACTACTCGATGCCTTGGATTGAGCATAATTCACTCCTTAATATTTGATTGGAAGTATGGACACTCAGAGAGTACCTTTCAGAAATAGCCTTCACTGTTCAGACATTACACAAATAAATAGGATGATTATGATTATGCAGTATGCCTAGCATCCTAAAAATAGTTATGCACAAAACAGGTGTTGTCACTGGTGTTGGCAACACCAATGACAACACCGACAAATGAATAAAGTACGCACATGTTGAGAGACTTCCGAAGATTGGAAAATCTCTCGAAATTCAAAGGTTTCGTGAATATATTAGCCAGCTGGTTTTCAGTCCTAACAAATTCTAGTCGAATTATTCCTTTTTCAACCAAATCTCGAATAAAATGATGTCTTATGTCTATGTGTTTTGTTCGAGAGTGTTGAACAGGATTCTTAGAAATGTCTATAGCACTTGAGTTGTCACAATATACCATCATGCAAATGCTTAACTTGCAATCCATGAAAGAAAGTTAGCTCTCCTACCATGATCATTTCGAATTGTGATGACATGCAATCCACAGAGTTATTCACAAGCATTTGAGATGAAGCACTGAAAATAATATCATCTACATACACTTGACAGATCAAAATATCATATTTCAGTTTTTGAATGAAAAGAGTTTTGTCAACCTCACCTCGTTTTAAGCCCAAGTTTATCAGATTGTCAGCTAACCTACTGTACCATGCCCGTGGAGCCTGTTTCAGTCCATACAGGGCCTTCTTCAATTTGTAGACATGGTCCACGTGGTGAGGATCTTCAAATCCCTTTAGTTGACTGACATAGGCTTCCTCATTCAAAATGTCATTATTATTATTATTCTTGGGTTCAATTTGAGACACAAAACACGAGTGACTTACCTGGGAAAACATGGAGCTCATGCAGATTAAACCAATCATTTTGCGGTAGTCTACCTTTTCTTTGTTTTTCATTTGCACACCATCATGTAATTCACCAATGATTTGTGATGATGGATGATTCTTCTGAATCTTGTTTGGAATTTCTCTTTCACAATTGATCACCACATCATCATTACCATCGTTATCATTATCCACAATTTCTATTTGGTTCAGAGGCGGTGTTGTGCTTGGTGTTGCTTCACTGGTCTCAACACCAGACTCAGCATTGTTTCTCGTCAGTGCCTCACTTATATCCAAGAATTCTTCTACATCAGCCTCCGGTGTTTTAACTGTCAGATCTGCAAGATCATCAAACACAACATTAATTGATTCCATTTTAGTCCTAGTTCTCAGATTAAATACACGATAAGCACGATCGTTAGTAGAGTATCCAAGAAAAAGACATTTAACACTTTTGGAATCAAATTTAGCTAGATGATCTATATCATTCAGCACATAACATACACATCCAAAAATATGAAAATATCTAAGGTTTGGTCTTCTTCCCATGATAATCTGATATGAAGTCATTGTAGAACCACTCCTTAAATAAACGCGATTGGAAATGTGACATGTCGTATTTAAAGCTTCGGCCCAAAAAATTTTGACTTGGAACTAAGCATGACCCAAGCCATTTCTAGGAGAGTTCGATTTTTCCTTTCAGCTATGCCGATTTTTTGAGGGGTCTTCAAAGATGAATATTCATGACTGATACCTTTCTTATGACACAAAGAAACAAATGAGAATTTTTGAACTCATCACCATGATCGGTTCTTATTTTAACCACCCTCATATCATACAGATTTGTTATCCTAACATGCAACTTCTTAAAAGCATCAAATGTATCATATTTTCCTCTAAGAAAACTTACCCAAGTAAAATGCGAAAAATCATCAACACAAACAAACGAATATTTCTTACCACCCAAGCTCTCAACTTCCATCGTCAAGGTTTCTTGGCTGCGTGTTGCGCCTGGTGTTGGACAACACAGTGGGCAACACCCGATTTGCATGCCAGTCATTTCTCAGCTTAAAACATAAAGGTTTTTTAAGGTCCAAAATTAAGACGACGTAATCCAATTACATGCGAATCTAGGAAATAATGAAAAATAAGTAATAATTGATTTTAATTGCTAATTAATTATGTGACATGCTTGATTATATGTAAATGAGATTTTTATTGTCATCATGCATAAAATGGTATTTTCAAGGAATATTCTAGTGACAATCGAGGAACGGGGACCGAGGGTTGAAAGCGTAAAATGTTTTTATTAAATGATTATTTTTAATTTTTGAAAAATATGGTCGATGCTTTTTAGTATTTTTTAAAAGTTAGGGTTTGAGGTGATTTTATACGCTGGGACGTAAATTTTATCGGTGTTGGTTTTCAACTAAAATATGAGCTTTTTGGCAACCCGGCAAACAAATTCACATATTTAATTAAAGAAAAACTTTGTCATTATTTTATTTGAATCCTAAATAGACTAATGGGCCTAATTTAATGGCTTATTAGGCCGAAGGTCTAGTTAGTGATCAAATTAGTATTTAATGTGTTAAATAAACCACAAAACCCTATGCTAGAAACAAAAACAATCGGCCACTATTTTCAAAAACTGAAAAACTCTCCCCAACCCTCACCACACACGGCAGCACACATACACGGCACTTTGAAAGATTTTGGTAAGGGTTTTCGAAGGTAGCAAGCTAGAAGAAGCCAAAGTCGTCTCCCGTTCTTCGTCGTCAACGATTATTCGAGCGTATTATACGCAAAGGCACGCCTAAATCTTCCTTTTCTCATCCATCATGTCATATATATATTTTTAAAGTTGGTTTGTATGAAGCATGAAGCACAGAAACTTTGCTGCTCTCGTTTTGTTCATATGCATGATTTTTATGCTAACATGGTTGATGCATGATTCACGTTTTTTTAATACTAAGGGGTTGCCATGGTGTCTAAGAATGTTTATGTAAGCTTTTTTATGATTGGAGATCCCACAAACCCACACAACTCTCGGCTAAACCTCATGAAACAAGAACAAGCGAAACTTGCTGTCATAAGGTAAGGGTGAACGGGTTGCTTGAGGGAAGGTTTGGCTTGGTCTTGGCTTGGGCCAGGGCTCGGCTAGAGCATGTCACGGGTCAGGGGGAGAGTCCTAGCCAAGCTAGGACTCACGGTAAGGGCTGGGGAAGAGTCCTAGCCATGCTAGGACTCATCCCGAGAAGTTGGTTCAAGGTTTGGGGCGACGGCTAGGTCCCTAAGTGCACGAAGGAGAGTCCTAGTCACTAAGGGAGTCTCGGCCAGCATGGGATTGGAGTGAGGGGCTTCGTTTTTGACTTTAGGTCGGTTTTCTTGGTGGTCTAAGGGTCCAGTAGGTAAATTTAGGATGTTGGTCAAGTTTTGGGTCGACATGGTTCGAGGGTAACTCGTGAAAATCGAAAGTTGGCTCGGGGTTGAAGTTTAAGTGTCAAAAGAGGGTTTCTAACGAAATAAAAATTGAAAAACGGTTCATGGGGGTCGAGTCATTGGTCATAAAAGCTAAAATAATATAAAAAGATTAAATTTAGAATTTAGGAATTTTATATTGAAGTTTGGGATTTTTTTCGGGATTAAAACACCGTCAAAACAGTTAATTAAAGATAAATGAAAAAGTCTAATATTAAGATCAATAAAATTATGGAAAGATTCATGTAAGCTTAAATAATTATTTGGGACATGTTAGAGTCATGAAATCAAGAAAAAAGTCGAAAACGAAAAATGTCGAGTCCGGGGGTAAAACGGTCTTTTTACACATAAAAATTAGTAAACGTTGTGGCAGTGCCCTAAATGCTATTTGTATGATATTATGATTATTTTTAAATGTTTATGAAATGTTCATGATTAAATTATGATTTTTAAATGTCTAAGGGATTTTTTATGATTTAAGGAAGACATTTAAAAGACATGTTGCATGCTTGGTTTCAAAAACAAAATGTTATGTTATGCGTGATTTTTTTTAAAAGTGATGAGAATGTAAACGTTGAAGGAAGTGAAGTGATTGTGACTAATTCGTTAATGTTGGAAACGTCGTGAGGGTTATGGTCCCAGTGGGAGCCCGACGATCGTGTTTCCATCATTACGAATATGTGGTAACGGTTATGTGGTAACGGTTTTTTGGTAACGGTAAGAATGGGAATATCGTGAGGGGAAAAGGCCCCAGAGGGAGCTCATTTATGGGAAAAGGCCCCAGAAGGAGCCCCGACGATCGTATTTCTATTCGAAAAATGATAGGTCAGGGCCCAGTTGACCGGTGAGAGTGTTGTTGGTGTCCCCCGCCTCCCAGTACTGTGGTTACATGTAGATGGATCCATCGATTTATGATCATGATCAGGAAAGTCACAATTAACGATCTGAATTCAACAAAGGAAAAGGAAAATGTTTATGATCATGTTTCAATGTTTTTATGTCATGATAAGGAAAAAGATTAAGGTTATTTATGCACATCATGAAATGTTATTTTTACCTAAAAGTATTTTCATTGTTGCATGTGGTTTTATATATATTATTTGCTATAAAGATGATGGTGTATTGAGTCTTTAGACTCACTAGGTGTGATGGATGCAGGTGAGGTTGAGGGAGGCTTTGACGGATGATCCTACTGGATTGTCGGAGCACACAACCCGGGGACTAGCGCTACTATTTTCCGCATTATGTTTTACGATTACTTATTTAAGTTAAAGATTTTTGAGACTGTTTATTTATGCTTTTGAGGGATTTTTGAGAGGTTTAGTATGGGCTTTACTTTTCAAATTATTGCTTTTTAGATTTGGTAAAACAGTTGACGATTTCATTTTTATGACTATTGCACTTGATTTTGAAATGCTAGTTGGTTGGTATTTTATTTTAAAATGGAAAAATGTTTATGGCCGAAAATTGAGTGTAAAAAAAAAGTTCCTAGTACTTTTAAAGCAATAAAAAGGGCAAGACGTTTCTGGTTTGATGTGACCTGGCTTATGACAGTAGTGGCAAATAAAATGTCGCTTTCTTCGCTTTGAGTTAGAAGTTGACACTGGCTTCTTAGTTTGTGGCATCTTCAATGGCGGGTCAACTTTCAAATGAGAAGAGGAAGCTCTGTTTTGTTTCAGCAATCGTTCCGAGGCTTGCTTTGAGATTGGCAGAGTCTTCATGGGAGATATCACTATTAAGGGGACAGAGCAGTCTTCACTTGCCTTTACAAAAACGGTTGATTTTGATTTAGAGTTGGAAGTTTCACCATGTTCATATGTGCTTTCAACATATCCAAGACCAGTTTTATTGTCCTTTCCCATAGTTAGCATTGAGTCAAGTTTTGATGAACTTGAGCTTAATTTAGCAATAGTCCTTGAGGTCTTCTCAAGATCATCCTTGACTTTGCACAGTTCGAGGTCCTTCTTACTCAACAACACTTCCAGTTGAGACATGCTACTCTTTAACTTAGTATTTTCCTTTGAGAGAATAGAATTTTTTTCATTTCTTTTGATCCAATCTTCGTATAGCTCCTCATACATAGCTTGCACACATTCATATGTGAGTTCATCAGAATCAGTATCCTAGATTTCATGATAACCTGAGTCATTGTGAGATTTAGCATTGAGACACAAGGATTTTGAAGTGGTGTTGCGGCCTGGTGTTGCAACACCAGAGGCAACATCGTGCGGGTTGACTTGTAGCCAGCATTTTTCCTTCAAAAAAGAATGTTTTTAGATAGTACGTCCATTGAGATTCTGTAAAATTTCCTGCAACAAAAACAACAATAAACCGGAATCAATCACTTAGTGTAGCGTTGGCTCTGATACCACTTGTAAGGAATTGTTGTACATGAAATAAATATATTTGTGTACATCAGTAGTTAGTGTTGTGCTCTGGTGTTGTCAACACGAGCACACAATATGCAGCGGAAATTAATTATTAACACACAAATATAATTTTAATAAATAAACATCAATGTTAAATTATGCACAAGTACGAATACTTGTGCGATGTCTCATGGCAAAAATTCACTAGAAAAATATGTAAATCGTTTACACCAAAACAATACTAGTAAAAATAACAAAACTAAATTCCTTAACACTCCAAGGAATTAAAATATGCATAAAAACTCAAACAAATAATAGATGCATAAAACAAACACGTATTACTTATAACCGAACGAAACAACTCTTCGATCAACACTCTGCGTCAGTGTTGTTCTTGAATGTTGTCAACACAATCAGCAACACGGTATATGTGAATCAATCACAGAAAATCTTCAACACGAAAATCTTCAATATCTGAACTCTATGTTTGTTCATAAAAATCCAGCAGCTCTCATACGCTGTAAAGTGATCAACCGATCACACAAAAACATCTCATCAAAATAGGCTCGGCTCTCGTATATTTCTTGGAACGCCCCGAATATGTAAAGGTCCACGCGAACCACATGCATACGATTTATTAAATTATCTTGTATTTTAATTAAATGATTTAATTGCATTAATTAATTATGTGGTGTTTTTACATGTTTAAAATATATTTTTCTACATGGTTGCATTAAAATGTATTTTTAAAGGATATTCGAGATTCGATCGAGGAACGGAGACCGATGGCTGGAAAATAGAAAATAATTTTTATTGGTTAGATGTTTATAAATTATTTAAATTAAGGGTGATGCTTTTTATTATTTTTGAAAATAAGGGATTTTGAGGTGAATTTATACGCCGGGACATAAATTTTATCGGTGTTGGATTTTCAACAAAAAATACGAACTTGTTGGCAACCCGACTATTAAATTCACAAATTTATTTAAACAAAACTATTATCATATTTTAATTAAATCATAAATAAACACTAATGAGCCTAATTATATGCTTAATGAGCTTAAGCCTAATTAGTGATTAATTAGCTATTATTTAAAGTTAAACTCCACCCCATAATCCCTAAAAACACACCCCCAACTCCCCCAATATTACAATCAAAACTCTCCCCTTCCCCACAAACCACACCACACGTAAGTTTGCTAGGGAAGGCACTAAAAGATTGAGGAAAATTCAGCAAGCTTCTCCGCCGTCGTCCCTCGAATCGCCGCAACGTTTTCGTGCGTATTATACGCAAAGGCACGCCATAATTCTTTCTTTTCTCATCAATCACACCCTATTATGTATTTAATTATAATTGGCATGAAAACCAAGTATCTCTTTTGTTATTTTCGTTTTTATGCATCTACATGGGTTTAAAGCATGTTTGTGTGATCCAAAACTTGTGATAACTTTGCACAAAGGGGCTGCCATGATAGGGGCATCACAAGGGACGTTTTCCAGAAGATTTAGGGACCCATAGATGAAGGTTTAAGGGCTGGACAGTAGGGTGAAGGAGTTTGAACGAAAACTGCATATTATGGGGGGTTGCGCATGGTTATGGTGACGGGTTGCAAGGCTGGGCTCTTTTGGGACGTGGGGCCTGGTCCAGATGCTTGCTGAGGAGTCGGTCTAAGTCCTAGGAGGGTCGACCAGGTCCTGGACCAAGCGGTTAGGGGCTGGAACCGAAATAGGAGGAGTTAGAGTCCTATTAGGACTAGAACACCCATGCAGAAAAACCTGCAGCTGTAGGGGTGGGTTCCAGGGATTTTGTGGGCTTGAATTGAGTTCAATAAGGCTTAGTTATGTGTTAGGAAGCTTTGGTTAAAGTTTGGTAAGGTTTGGAGAAGTTTCGAGTCCATACGAGTCAAAATCGGGAAGTACGTCTAAGTTAAAAACGAATCAGGAAACGCCAAGTTTTAAGCTTTATAAATTTATGAAAAATTAGGTTTAAGCTTAAATAATTATTATAAGCCTAAGTTTTTAATTTGGGAATTTTATATTAAGGTTTGGTTTAATTCGGAATTAAAACACGTTAATACGTTATATTCAAAGATTAATTTAAAAGTTCTCGATTTAAGTTAAATAAAAATATGAGAAAACTCATGTAGGCTTAAATAATTATTTGAGACATGTTAGTGTCAATGAAATTAATAAAATATCAAAAACGGGAAATTTTACGTCTAGTGGTAAAACGGTCTTTTTACACCTAGAAATTAGTAAACGTCATGGCAGTGCCTTATATGCTGTTTATTTGCTAATATGATTATTTCAAATGTTTATGAATTTTTATGATGTTGATTTTAAAACGTTTACGGCATTTTATGATTTTTATATGTTAAAACGTTTATTTTAAATGTTTACGGATTTTTAATATGCTAAAATGTTTATTTTAAAATGTTTATGGATGTTTATGATTTTTAATATGTTAAGTTATGATTTTTAAATGTCTATGATTTTTATGATATAAATATGTGCATTTAAAAGACATGTTGCATGCTTGGTTTTAAAAAAAATGATATTATATGCATGTTTTATTAAGTGATGATAACATGTTGAAGGACGTGAAGGAATTGTGACTACTGCAATATGTTGGAAACATCGTGAGGGTTATGGTCCCAGTGGGAGCCCGACGATCGTGTTTCCGTTGATACGAATACGAATACGATGAATATGATTGGAGATGTCGTGAGGGGAGAAAGCCCCAGAGGGAGCCCATTTATGGGAAAAGGCCCCAGAGGGAGCCCCGACGATCGTATTCCCAATGCCATGATATGTTAATACGTAGGCCAGGGCCCAGTTGACCGGTGAGAGTGTTGCTGGTGTCCCCCGCCGCCCAGTACTGTGGTTTTCTTTAGATGGATCCATCGCCAATACGTTTAAGAATACGAGTCACAATCACGATCTGAATTCAACAAACACGAACATGAACATGAATACGAATATGAATATGGATACGAATATGGACATGAATATGAATATGTTTAAGTGATATGTTTATGTCTTTTGAAAATGTTTTTATGCATCATGAAAATGTTTACGAAAACGTTTATGTTTAAAGTTTATGCATCTTCATGAAAACACTATTTTAAGTACAAGTATTTTTCACTGTTATATGTTAACTGTATTACGTATTACTCGTTATCAAGAATATGACGTGTTCAGTCTTTAGACTCACTAGGTGTGATTGATGCAGGTTATATTGGTTATGAATATGATAATGGAGGTCTTGATGGTTGAGCTGACTGGACTGAAGGTGCACATAACTCGAGGACCGACGCTAGTTTTCCGCACTAGTTATGATTTATGATTTTTAAGTTATGTTAAAGATATTTTATGATTTTTATTTATGCTTCTGAGAGATTTTTGAGATATTATAGTATGGGCTGTATTTCTCAATTATAAAGTTGGTTGTTTTATTCTAAAATGATGACAAAAATATTTTATGGTTCGGCCGATGCTAAGTGAGGTTTAAAAAAAAAAATTTCTAGCACGTTTTTAGAAAACGAATAGCAGACGTTTCAGTTGGTATCAGAGCAATGGTTCTGTAAAGGGTTGTGCCACCATCAGCGCCGGAAAGATCAGTCGTCAAGCCTCAATTTGTAAGTTTACATGCTTTAGATGATTTTATGATATTACCTGCATAAGTACATGAATTAAATGTTTACGTTATATGTTTACTAGCATTATGAGGATATATGTTTTATATTATTTAGAAGTTTTATACCTAATACGATATGAAATAAGAAATTATTTGATTTCAGCGCATGTCGGTTTGTGGTGGAATTGGACTATATTGATTTTTTTGGGTTTTAGTATTGACGTTCTAATTTTTGGGCTATAAGTTGATCGTGAATATGATGAAATTTTTGGGACACGTAGATTTTCTAAAAAAAAAATTTATGATTCATGGTTACTAGTCGAATTAATTTTTGGGAATTAGACGTAAGAAATAATGATTTAAGGATTTGCAACGATTTTGGGAGTAAGAAAATGTATAAATTGAGATTTTAAGTTTTGATGAAAGATAAGATTGATTATGAGAATTGATTTTTGGGAAATTAAGTCTAAAATTATCGAAATTATGTTATGTGAAACTGTAGAAGGAAATTAAAAACGCCAAAAACTTATGGGTTTAACTGTATGATTTTTGAAATTAAGGACCAATTAAGATAATTTTTGAGGAAATTAAGAATTAATTTTGTGAATTATTAAAGAATTTGGGGATTAGTTTCGCAATAAGAGACAATTTGATGGTTTAAATGATATGAATTTTGAGGATTTAGACTTTTAAGAATATTCAGAACCTTGGAACATCTTGGTTTTAGTATTAGAAAAATGTTAATCAAGGGTTTTTTAGGATGAATCGATATTAGGCTTGAAAAATCTAAGCGTTAGCATATTCGTTTAGGATTTTAAGATTGAAATTGGATAGGTTGATGAATATTTTGGGTATAAAATAAGGAAAATATTATATGAAAAGTATGGTCATCCATATTTTTATATTGGGAATTTTAAGAATAGTTGAAATTCGAGGTTATAATAGTATAGCATTAAGTAATTATGGTCTTGCTAAGTTGTCATTTGCAAATAAGGATTTAGAAGGAAAATTAATTGTGATCAAGAAGACGTAAGGACATTCTAGAAATTAAGTTTTATCAGAGTAGCGTAGCGGAAGCGTGGATTTTGGGATACAAGAACTAAGTCTAAAATTTGGGTTAATAGGATAAGAGAATTTCGAGGACGAAATTCAATTTAAGGGGGGGAGATTGTAACGCCCCGAATATGTAAAGGTCCACGCGAACCACATTCATACGATTTATTAAATTATCTTGTATTTTAATTAAATGATTTAATTGCATTAATTAATTATGTGGTGTATTTTTACATGTTTAAAATATATTTTTCTACATGGTTACATTAAAATGTATTTTTAAAGGATATTCGAGTTGCGATCGAGGAACGAAGACCGATGGCTGGAAAATAGAAAATAATTTTTATTGGTTAATTGTTTTTAAATTATTTAAATTAAGGGTGATGCTTTTTATTATTTTTGAAAATAAGGGGTTTTGAGGTGAATTTATACGGCGGGACGTAAATTTTATCGGTGTTGGATTTTCAACAAAAAATACGAACTTGTTGGCAACCCGGCTATTAAATTCATAAATTTATTTAAACAAAACTATTATCATATTTTAATTAAATCATAATTAAACACTAATGGGCCTAATTATATGCTTAATGAGCTTAAGCCTAATTAGTGATTAATTAGCTATTATTTAAAGTTAAACTCCACCCCATAATCCCTAAAAACACACCCCCAACTCCCCCAATATTACAATCAAAACTCTCCCCTTCCCCACAAACCACACCACACGTAAGTTTGCTAGGGAAGGCACTAAAAGATTGAGGAAAATTCAGCAAGCTTCTCCGCCGTCGTCCCTCGAATCGCCGCAACGTTTTCGTGCGTATTATACGCAAAGGCACGCCATAATTCTTTCTTTTCTCATCAATCACACCCTATTATGTATTTAATTATAATTGGCATGAAAACCAAGTATCTCTTTTGTTATTTTCGTTTTTATGCATATACATGGGTTTAAAGCATGTTTGTGTGATCCAAAACTTGTGATAACTTTGCACAAAGGGGCTGCCATGATAGGGGCATCACAAGGGACGTTTTCCAGAAGATTTAGGGACCCATAGATGAAGGTTTAAGGGCTGGACAGTAGGGTGAAGGAGTTTGAACGAAAACTGCATATTATGGGGGGTTGCGCATGGTTATGGTGACGGGTTGCAAGGCTGGGCTCTTTTGGGACGTGGGGCCTGGTCCAGATGCTTGCTGAGGAGTCGGTCTAAGTCCTAGGAGGGTCGACCAGGTCCTGGACCAAGCGGTTAGGGGCTGGAACCGAAATAGGAGGAGTTAGAGTCCTATTAGGACTAGAACACCCATGCAGAAAAACCAGCAGCTGTAGGGGTGGGTTCCAGGGATTTTGTGGGCTTGAATTGAGTTCAATAAGGCTTAGTTATGTGTTAGGAAGCTTTGGTTAAAGTTTGGTAAGGTTTGGAGAAGTTTCGAGTCCATACGAGTCAAAATCGGGAAGTACGTCTAAGTTAAAAACGAATCAGGAAACGCCAAGTTTTAAGCTTTATAAAATTATGAAAAATTAGGTTTAAGCTTAAATAATTATTATAAGCCTAAGTTTTTAATTTGGGAATTTTATATTAAGGTTTGGTTTAATTCGGAATTAAAACACGTTAATACGTTATATTCAAAGATTAATTTAAAAGTTCTCGATTTAAGTTAAATAAAAATATGAGAAAACTCATGTAGGCTTAAATAATTATTTGAGACATGTTAGTGTCAATGAAATTAATAAAATATCAAAAACGGGAAATTTTACGTCTAGTGGTAAAACGGTCTTTTTACACCTAGAAATTAGTAAACGTCATGGCAGTGCCTTATATGCTGTTTATTTGCTAATATGATTATTTCAAATGTTTATGAATTTTTATGATGTTGATTTTAAAACGTTTACGGCATTTTATGATTTTTATATGTTAAAACGTTTATTTTAAATGTTTACGGATTTTTAATATGCTAAAATGTTTATTTTAAAATGTTTATGGATGTTTATGATTTTTAATATGTTAAGTTATGATTTTTAAATGTCTATGATTTTTATGATATAAATATGTGCATTTAAAAGACATGTTGCATGCTTGGTTTTAAAAAAAATGATATTATATGCATGTTTTATTAAGTGATGATAACATGTTGAAGGACGTGAAGGAATTGTGACTACTGCAATATGTTGGAAACATCGTGAGGGTTATGGTCCCAGTGGGAGCCCGACGATCGTGTTTCCGTTGATACGAATACGAATACGATGAATATGATTGGAGATGTCGTGAGGGGAGAAGGCCCCAGAGGGAGCCCATTTATGGGAAAAGGCCCCAGAGGGAGTCCCGACGATCGTATTCCCAATGCCATGATATGTTAATACGTAGGCCAGGGCCCAGTTGACCGGTGAGAGTGTTGCTGGTGTCCCCCGCCGCCCAGTACTGTGGTTTTCTTTAGATGGATCCATCGCCAATACGTTTAAGAATACGAGTCACAATCACGATCTGAATTCAACAAACACGAACATGAACATGAATACGAATATGAATATGGATACGAATATGGACATGAATATGAATATGTTTAAGTGATATGTTTATGTCTTTTGAAAATGTTTTTATGCATCATGAAAATGTTTACGAAAACGTTTATGTTTAAAGTTTATGCATCTTCATGAAAACACTAATTTAAGTACAAGTATTTTTCACTGTTATATGTTAACTGTATTACGTATTACTCGTTATCAAGAATAAGACGTGTTCAGTCTTTAGACTCACTAGGTGTGATTGATGCAGGTTATATTGGTTATGAATATGATAATGGAGGTCTTGATGGTTGAGCTGACTGGACTGAAGGTGCACATAACTCGAGGACCGACGCTAGTTTTCCGCACTAGTTATGATTTATGATTTTTAAGTTATGTTAAAGATATTTTATGATTTTTATTTATGCTTTTGAGAGATTTTTGAGATATTATAGTATGGGCTGTATTTCTCAATTATAAAGTTGGTTGTTTTATTCTAAAATGATGACAAAAATATTTTATGGTTCGGCCGATGCTAAGTGAGGTTTAAAAAAAAAATTTCTAGCACGTTTTTAGAAAACGAATAGCAGACGTTTCAGTTGGTATCAGAGCAATGGTTCTGTAAAGGGTTGTGCCACCATCAGCGTCGGAAAGATCAGTCGTCAAGCCTCAATTTGTAAGTTTACATGCTTTAGATGATTTTATGATATTACCTGCATAAGTACATGAATTAAATGTTTACGTTATATGTTTACTAGCATTATGAGGATATATGTTTTATATTATTTAGAAGTTTTATACCTAATACGATATGAAATAAGAAATTATTTGATTTCAGCGCATGTCGGTTTGTGGTGGAATTGGACTATATTGATTTTTTTGGGTTTTAGTATTGACGTTCTAATTTTTGGGCTATAAGTTGATCGTGAATATGATGAAATTTTTGGGACACGTAGATTTTCTATAAAAAAAATTTATGATTCATGGTTACTAGTCGAATTAATTTTTGGGAATTAGACGTAAGAAATAATGATTTAAGGATTTGCAACGATTTTGGGAGTAAGAAAATGTATAAATTGAGATTTTAAGTTTTGATGAAAGATAAGATTGATTATGAGAATTGATTTTTGGGAAATTAAGTCTAAAATTATCGAAATTATGTTATGTGAAACTGTAGAAGGAAATTAAAAACGCCAAAAACTTATGGGTTTAACTGTATGATTTTTGAAATTAAGGACCAATTAAGATAATTTTTGAGGAAATTAAGAATTAATTTCGTGAATTATTAAAGAATTTGGGGATTAGTTTCGCAATAAGAGACAATTTGATGGTTTAAATGATATGAATTTTGAGGATTTAGACTTTTAAGAATATTCAGAACCTTGGAACATCTTGGTTTTAGTATTAGAAGAATGTTAATCAAGGGTTTTTTAGGATGAATCGATATTAGGCTTGAAAAATCTAAGCGTTAGCATATGCGTTTAGGATTTTAAGATTGAAATTGGATAGGTTGATGAATATTTTGGGTATAAAATAAAGAAAATATTATATGAAAAGTATGGTCATCCATATTTTTATATTGGGAATTTTAAGAAAAGTTGAAATTCGAGGTTATAATAATATAGCATTAAGTAATTATGGGTCTTGCTAAGTTGTCATTTGCAAATAAGGATTTAGAAGGAAAATTAATTGTGATCAAGAAGACGTAAGGACATTCTAGAAATTAAGTTTTATCAGAGCAGCGTAGCGGAAGCGTGGATTTTGGGATACAAGAACTAAGTCTAAAATTTGGGTTAATAGGATAAGAGAATTTCGAGGACGAAATTCAATTTAAGGAGGGGAGATTGTAACGCCCCGAATATGTAAAGGTCCACGCGAACCACATTCATACGATTTATTAAATTATCTTGTATTTTAATTAAATGATTTAATTGCATTAATTAATTATGTGGTGTATTTTTACATGTTTAAAATATATTTTTCTACATGGTTACATTAAAATGTATTTTTAAAGTATATTCGAGTTGCGATCGAGGAACGAAGACCGATGGCTGGAAAATAGAAAATAATTTTTATTGGTTAATTGTTTTTAAATTATTTAAATTAAGGGTGATGCTTTTTATTATTTTTGAAAATAAGGGGTTTTGAGGTGAATTTATACGGCGGGACGTAAATTTTATCGGTGTTGGATTTTCAACAAAAAATACGAACTTGTTGGCAACCCGGGTATTAAATTCATAAATTTATTTAAACAAAACTATTATCATATTTTAATTAAATCATAATTAAACACTAATGGGCCTAATTATATGCTTAATGAGCTTAAGCCTAATTAGTGATTAATTAGCTATTATTTAAAGTTAAACTCCACCCCATAATCCCTAAAAACACACCCCCAACTCCCCCAATATTACAATCAAAACTCTCCCCTTCCCCACAAACCACACCACACGTAAGTTTGCTAGGGAAGGCACTAAAAGATTGAGGAAAATTCAGCAAGCTTCTCCGCCGTCGTCCCTCGAATCGCCGCAACGTTTTCGTGCGTATTATACGCAAAGGCACGCCATAATTCTTTCTTTTCTCATCAATCACACCCTATTATGTATTTAATTATAATTGGCATGAAAACCAAGTATCTCTTTTGTTATTTTCGTTTTTATGCATATACATGGGTTTAAAGCATGTTTGTGTGATCCAAAACTTGTGATAACTTTGCACAAAGGGGCTGCCATGATAGGGGCATCACAAGGGCCGTTTTCCAGAAGATTTAGGGACCCATAGATGAAGGTTTAAGGGCTGGACAGTAGGGTGAAGGAGTTTGAACGAAAACTGCATATTATGGGGGGTTGCGCATGGTTATGGTGACGGGTTGCAAGGCTGGGCTCTTTTGGGACGTGGGGCCTGGTCCAGATGCTTTCTGAGGAGTCGGTCTAAGTCCTAGGAGGGTCGACCAGGTCCTGGACCAAGCGGTTAGGGGCTGGAACCGAAATAGGAGGAGTTAGAGTCCTATTAGGACTAGAACACCCATGCAGAAAAACCAGCAGCTGTAGGGGTGGGTTCCAGGGATTTTGTGGGCTTGAATTGAGTTCAATAAGGCTTAGTTATGTGTTAGGAAGCTTTGGTTAAAGTTTGGTAAGGTTTGGAGAAGTTTCGAGTCCATACGAGTCAAAATCGGGAAGTACGTCTAAGTTAAAAACGAATCAGGAAACGCCAAGTTTTAAGCTTTATAAAATTATGAAAAATTAGGTTTAAGCTTAAATAATTATTATAAGCCTAATTTTTAATTTGGGAATTTTATATTAAGGTTTGGTTTAATTCGGAATTAAAACACGTTAATACGTTATATTCAAAGATTAATTTAAAAGTTCTCGATTTAAGTTAAATAAAAATATGAGAAAACTCATGTAGGCTTAAATAATTATTTGAGACATGTTAGTGTCAATGAAATTAATAAAATATCAAAAACGAGAAATTTTACGTCTAGTGGTAAAACGGTCTTTTTACACCTAGAAATTAGTAAACGTCATGGCAGTGCCTTATATGCTGTTTATATGCTAATATGATTATTTCAAATGTTTATGAATTTTTATGATGTTGATTTTAAAACGTTTACGGCATTTTATGATTTTTATATGTTAAAACGTTTATTTTAAATGTTTACGGATTTTTAATATGCTAAAATGTTTATTTTAAAATGTTTATGGATGTTTATGATTTTTAATATGTTAAGTTATGATTTTTAAATGTCTATGATTTTTATGATATAAATATGTGCATTTAAAAGACATGTTGCATGCTTGGTTTTAAAAAAAATGATATTATATGCATGTTTTATTAAGTGATGATAACATGTTGAAGGACGTGAAGGAATTGTGACTACTGCAATATGTTGGAAACATCGTGAGGGTTATGGTCCCAGTGGGAGCCCGACGATCGTGTTTCCGTTGATACGAATACGAATACGATGAATATGATTGGAGATGTCGTGAGGGGAGAAGGCCCCAGAGGGAGCCCATTTATGGGAAAAGGCCCCAGAGGGAGCCCCGACGATCGTATTCCCAATGCCATGATATGTTAATACGTAGGCCAGGGCCCAGTTGACCGGTGAGAGTGTTGCTGGTGTCCCCCGCCGCCCAGTACTGTGGTTTTCTTTAGATGGATCCATCGCCAATACGTTTAAGAATACGAGTCACAATCACGATCTGAATTCAACAAACACGAACATGAACATGAATACGAATATGAATATGGATACGAATATGGACATGAATATGAATATGTTTAAGTGATATGTTTATGTCTTTTGAAAATGTTTTTATGCATCATGAAAATGTTTACGAAAACGTTTATGTTTAAAGTTTATGCATCTTCATGAAAACACTATTTTAAGTACAAGTATTTTTCACTGTTATATGTTAACTGTATTACGTATTACTCGTTATCAAGAATATGACGTGTTCAGTCTTTAGACTCACTAGGTGTGATTGATGCAGGTTATATTGGTTATGAATATGATAATGGAGGTCTTGATGGTTGAGCTGACTGGACTGAAGGTGCACATAACTCGAGGACCGACGCTAGTTTTCCGCACTAGTTATGATTTATGATTTTTAAGTTATGTTAAAGATATTTTATGATTTTTATTTATGCTTTTGAGAGATTTTTGAGATATTATAGTATGAGCTGTATTTCTCAATTATAAAGTTGGTTGTTTTATTCTAAAATGATGACAAAAATATTTTATGGTTCGGCCGATGCTAAGTGAGGTTTAAAAAAAAAAATTTCTAGCACGTTTTTAGAAAACGAATAGCAGACGTTTCAGTTGGTATCAGAGCAATGGTTCTGTAAAGGGTTGTGCCACCATCAGCGCCGGAAAGATCAGTCGTCAAGCCTCAATTTGTAAGTTTACATGCTTTAGATGATTTTATGATATTACCTGCATAAGTACATGAATTAAATGTTTACGTTATATGTTTACTAGCATTATGAGGATATATGTTTTATATTATTTAGAAGTTTTATACCTAATACGATATGAAATAAGAAATTATTTGATTTCAGCGCATGTCGGTTTGTGGTGGAATTGGACTATATTGATTTTTTTGGGTTTTAGTATTGACGTTCTAATTTTTGGGCTATAAGTTGATCGTGAATATGATGAAATTTTTGGGACACGTAGATTTTCTAAAAAAAAAATTTATGATTCATGGTTACTAGTCGAATTAATTTTTGGGAATTAGACGTAAGAAATAATGATTTAAGGATTTGCAACGATTTTGGGAGTAAGAAAATGTATAAATTGAGATTTTAAGTTTTGATGAAAGATAAGATTGATTATGAGAATTGATTTTTGGGAAATTAAGTCTAAAATTATCGAAATTATGTTATGTGAAACTGTAGAAGGAAATTAAAAACGCCAAAAACTTATGGGTTTAACTGTATGATTTTTGAAATTAAGGACCAATTAAGATAATTTTTGAGGAAATTAAGAATTAATTTTGTGAATTATTAAAGAATTTGGGGATTAGTTTCGCAATAAGAGACAATTTGATGGTTTAAATGATATGAATTTTGAAGATTTAGACTTTTAAGAATATTCAGAACCTTGGAACATCTTGGTTTTAGTATTAGAAGAATGTTAATCAAGGGTTTTTTAGGATGAATCGATATTAGGCTTGAAAAATCTAAGCGTTAGCATATGCGTTTAGGATTTTAAGATTGAAATTGGATAGGTTGATGAATATTTTGGGTATAAAATAAGGAAAATATTATATGAAAAGTATGGTCATCCATATTTTTATATTGGGAATTTTAAGAAAAGTTGAAATTCGAGGTTATAATAATATAGCATTAAGTAATTATGGGTCTTGCTAAGTTGTCATTTGCAAATAAGGATTTAGAAGGAAAATTAATTGTGATCAAGAAGACGTAAGGACATTCTAGAAATTAAGTTTTATCAGAGTAGCGTAGCGGAAGCGTGGATTTTGGGATACAAGAACTAAGTCTAAAATTTGGGTTAATAGGATAAGAGAATTTCGAGGACGAAATTCAATTTAAGGGGGGGAGATTGTAACGCCCCGAATATGTAAAGGTCCACGCGAACCACATTCATACGATTTATTAAATTATCTTGTATTTTAATTAAATGATTTAATTGCATTAATTAATTATGTGGTGTATTTTTACATGTTTAAAATATATTTTTCTACATGGTTACATTAAAATGTATTTTTCAAGGATATTCGAGTTGCGATCGAGGAACGAAGACCGATGGTTGGAAAATAGAAAATAATTTTTATTGGTTAATTGTTTTTAAATTATTTAAATTAAGGGTGATGCTTTTTATTATTTTTGAAAATAAGGGGTTTTGAGGTGAATTTATACGCCGGGACGTAAATTTTATCGGTGTTGGATTTTCAACAAAAAATACGAACTTGTTGGCAACCCGGCTATTAAATTCATAAATTTATTTAAACAAAACTATTATCATATTTTAATTAAATCATAATTAAACACTAATGGGCCTAATTATATGCTTAATGAGCTTAAGCCTAATTAGTGATTAATTAGCTATTATTTAAAGTTAAACTCCACCCCATAATCCCTAAAAACACACCCCCAACTCCCCCAATATTACAATCAAAACTCTCCCCTTCCCCACAAACCACACCACACGTAAGTTTGCTAGGGAAGGCACTAAAAGATTGAGGAAAATTCAGCAAGCTTCTCCGCCGTCGTCCCTCGAATCGCCGCAACGTTTTCGTGCGTATTATACGCAAAGGCACGCCATAATTCTTTCTTTTCTCATCAATCACACCCTATTATGTATTTAATTATAATTGGCATGAAAACCAAGTATCTCTTTTGTTATTTTCGTTTTTATGCATATACATGGGTTTAAAGCATGTTTGTGTGATCCAAAACTTGTGATAACTTTGCACAAAGGGGCTGCCATGATAGGGGCATCACAAGGGACGTTTTCCAGAAGATTTAGGGACCCATAGATGAAGGTTTAAGGGCTGGACAGTAGGGTGAAGGAGTTTGAACGAAAACTGCATATTATGGGGGGTTGCGCATGGTTATGGTGACGGGTTGCAAGGCTGGGCTCTTTTGGGACGTGGGGCCTGGTCCAGATGCTTTCTGAGGAGTCGGTCTAAGTCCTAGGAGGGTCGACCAGGTCCTGGACCAAGCGGTTAGGGGCTGGAACCGAAATAGGAGGAGTTAGAGTCCTATTAGGACTAGAACACCCATGCAGAAAAACCAGCAGCTGTAGGGGTGGGTTCCAGGGATTTTGTGGGCTTGAATTGAGTTCAATAAGGCTTAGTTATGTGTTAGGAAGCTTTGGTTAAAGTTTGGTAAGGTTTGGAGAAGTTTCGAGTCCATACGAGTCAAAATCGGGAAGTACGTCTAAGTTAAAAACGAATCAGGAAACGCCAAGTTTTAAGCTTTATAAAATTATGAAAAATTAGGTTTAAGCTTAAATAATTATTATAAGCCTAATTTTTAATTTGGGAATTTTATATTAAGGTTTGGTTTAATTCGGAATTAAAACACGTTAATACGTTATATTCAAAGATTAATTTAAAAGTTCTCGATTTAAGTTAAATAAAAATATGAGAAAACTCATGTAGGCTTAAATAATTATTTGAGACATGTTAGTGTCAATGAAATTAATAAAATATCAAAAACGGGAAATTTTACGTCTAGTGGTAAAACGGTCTTTTTACACCTAGAAATTAGTAAACGTCATGGCAGTGCCTTATATGCTGTTTATATGCTAATATGATTATTTCAAATGTTTATGAATTTTTATGATGTTGATTTTAAAACGTTTACGGCATTTTATGATTTTTATATGTTAAAACGTTTATTTTAAATGTTTACGGATTTTTAATATGCTAAAATGTTTATTTTAAAATGTTTATGGATGTTTATGATTTTTAATATGTTAAGTTATGATTTTTAAATGTCTATGATTTTTATGATATAAATATGTGCATTTAAAAGACATGTTGCATGCTTGGTTTTAAAAAAAATGATATTATATGCATGTTTTATTAAGTGATGATAACATGTTGAAGGACGTGAAGGAATTGTGACTACTGCAATATGTTGGAAACATCGTGAGGGTTATGGTCCCAGTGGGAGCCCGACGATCGTGTTTCCGTTGATACGAATACGAATACGATGAATATGATTGGAGATGTCGTGAGGGGAGAAGGCCCCAGAGGGAGCCCATTTATGGGAAAAGGCCCCAGAGGGAGCCCCGACGATCGTATTCCCAATGCCATGATATGTTAATACGTAGGCCAGGGCCCAGTTGACCGGTGAGAGTGTTGCTGGTGTCTCCCGCCGCCCAGCACTGTGGTTTTCTTTACATGGATCCATCGCCAATACGTTTAAGAATACGAGTCACAATCACGATCTGAATTCAACAAACACGAACATGAACATGAATACGAATATGAATATCGATACGAATATGGACATGAATATGAATATGTTTAAGTGATATGTTTATGTCTTTTGAAAATGTTTTTATGTATCATGAAAATGTTTACGAAAACGTTTATGTTTAAAGTTTATGCATCTTCATGAAAACGCTATTTTAAGTACAAGTATTTTTCACTGTTTTATGTTAACTGTATTACGTATTACTCGTTATCAAGAATATGACGTGTTGAGTCTTTAGACTCACTAGGTGTGATTGATGCAGGTTATATTGGTTATGAATATGATAATGGAGTTCTTGATGGTTGAGCTGACTGGACTGAAGGTGCACATAACTCGAGGACCGACGCTAGTTTTCCGCACTAGTTATGATTTATGATTTTTAAGTTATGTTAAAGATATTTTATGATTTTTATTTATGCTTTTGAGAGGTTTTTGAGATATTATAGTATGGGCTGTATTTCTCAATTATAAAGTTGGTTGTTTTATTCTAAAATGATGACAAAAAGATTTTATGGTTCGGCCGATGCTAAGTGAGGTTTAAAAAAAAAAATTTCTAGCACGTTTTTAGAAAACGAATAGCAGACGTTTCATTTCTTGTGGGGACTCGGACGCTAATTATAATCTTAATTATCATTGGGACAATTTAATTCATTATAGTAAACAGGGTCTAAATTTTTTTATATAAAAGAGTACGCAACACAATTTAATATACATATCAGTATAAAAGTACAAATCATGTACAAGGGTAAATCATAAAAACTATTGTTCATTCACTACATGTCAGATAATGAAACAGATCTACTTCTGTGTCCGAATCTCCACGCTAAACTAGTCCTCTCTCGTCCTTGTCTTGACCCTGATCCTGTCCCACCTGTTGTCATGCACACATACAAACAAGACAACAGCCGGATAACTCCGGTGAGAATTATATTCTCAGTATAAATCCTGTATACATGCATTTCATATAAACAATATAAAGCATGAAATAAACATTCATAACATGTATCAAAATCATAAACATAAATCAATATAAACTCTAAATATAACATGTATCAAATCCGACACATGAATCAACACAAACTCTGAATCACACTCAGTGACTCATGGACTCAGACTCGACTCGTCCTAATCTAGGGATCCTGATCGGAATAAGAACATACACCCACCTACACTCCCGATCGGGGTGGTGGCATGTTCTTATTCACGGACTTTGGCTCTTTCCATATCGAACACCAGTAATAGAAGAAACTCCAATTCTATCCACTCCGATATAGCCAAACGTCCGGCGTCTTGGCGACTCAGCCACAGACTGGGCCTATCGACCCTGGCGTCCATATCGAACATCAGTAATAGAAGAAACTCCAATTCTATCCACTTCGATATAGCCAAACCTCGGTGACAATGTGCAATGGGCCAGTGACGATTCCATCACAATCAGGCACCCCTGTCACGAGATCAAATGTATACGACTAGGCACATCCGCCTATGACTCAATACATACATTGTCTATAAATCCATAGACCACAGATATCAATCACACTCAATTGCAAATAACAATGCAATAACATAAAGTATATGATTTTGGGAAACTCAAGTCGAATCCAACTCGAGTTGTGCAATCCCGCATCAACAGCAATTTATACCTTTATCTTCTCGATCTGATGAAGATGAAATCTCGCATTCAACTCTGTCCATACTCAATCTGGCAATGACAATATCGAACATGCACAATATCAATATATAACTCAATTCAGAACTTGTTCTGATCAATACTCAAATAAAAATACGATCTGATCAATGTCAACAAAGTACGTTACAGTCACAATCAATACTGCATCTAATCAATATCAATCTACTGATGTTTCGACGGCATAACAAGAAATTCTCGCTAACCCTGTCAGTCTCAGCATCATAGATATAATAACAGCACTCATAATCAATATCGGTACCACTCATAATCAATAACAATACAGTTCTGATTTCGAATCTCAATCAAATCAACTCCGAAAATTACAACAATTACATACACAGTATGTTCTTCGATCTGACTTCAATTATACGATGTCTACTATATCAGAAACATCATATATGATTCATATTCCATTCTGACAATATCATAATTTCAAATCGTATCTAAACATAACAAAACTTACGTCCTGTTGAAGCTGTCGTTGCTAAGAACTCAGTGCTGTACTCGGATTTAAATTCGGACGGACAGATTTTTCAAAATCACGATTAAGAATTCCACGAAGCCATTTCCAGAATTTTCTCTCGATTTCTTCTTTCGTTGCTGATAAATGACAAGAAGACTAATATACATATATCAATGCATGATGAAGAAACGTGGATCAATTCTTTAAGCTGCACGTCTCGCGCATATGCGCGACTCACATCGGCGCATATTCGCGAGACACAATATCTCGGCGCGTGTGTCTCGGCAGCTAGTGCATATGCACACCCCGTCGCCGCGTATATGCGCGTGACCTACTGTCTCATGCACACACAGACTCGCGCATATGCGCGCCTCCACGCCGCGCATGTGCGCCCAACTCTCTGGATTCGGCCATTAGCTTCTGCATAACACGCGCATATGCGCAAGGTCTTCTGCCACGCGCATATGCGCGGCTCCTTGTCGCGCATATGCGCGAGGTGTTCTGTCCTCGCACATATTCCGTGTTTTCTTCATTCTTTTCTGGTCTAATTCTTTCCGTCTATAATCACATCAATTATCCCCAAATCATTTCAAATTGACAGGATAAATTTCTCGGGCCTTACATTTCTTCTATGCAAGAACTCCTTAGCCGACCTACACGTGCACTCCCAAAAACTCCTGCAGCTCCTCTCCACAACAAAGTGATCACACGATCACACAAAAACTGTAGAGAAAATAAATGTTGGACTTCTTGTGATTTTTCTTCTCAATGAAAAGCTCTATGTCCAATGTTATGAAAAGCCCCTCTCTGCCACACTTTTTCTCTCTCCAAAACCTCTCTCTCTAAAGCCTTTTTTTCTCTCTCCACAACCACCATTGTACGGCTGTGAGGCTATACATATTTATATCAATTATTTGACCTAAAAGTTATTCCATAAATTTAAAACAGAAGTAAAAAATCAGATTTAATTTCATAGAATAAAACAAAATAATGAAGGAATAAGAGGAATTCTCAGTGATTTTTGACGTGTGTTGAGGAACTCCTCATGCTTCTGCCTCTTCATCTCTGGTGTTGTCTTCCATGTAGTCTTCTGTTGACCTCTGCTCACATATATTCTCTCTCCTTTCATCTCTTCTCTCTGTACGCTTCTACCTCCCTTCTTTCATTTCTTCTCTGTTAGGATCGGTTAGGGGGAGCACCGTTGAGCTATAATAGCTCGGTTCTTGAAATATTGAACACCGATGAATTAAATCGAGTTTGGTTTTCAAACCAAGCGGAAGACACTCGAAATAATCCTTCGTAGAAACCGATTAAATATTTTGTAAACCATTTAAGATATATGCAAGCTGAATGAGTAAAAAGATTTTCGGTTGAAGCATTTTATCAGACACTTGGTATGCAATATTTTGGTATTTGAAGAACACATAAAATGCTTCAACAATGCATCTATAAAAACAATGAAAATGATAAATAAATGCAATAAACAAATATACACGAATTTGTTTATGGATGTTCGGAGATTTCAACACTCCTACGTCACCCCTTCTTCCCCTTGGGAAGGATTCACTAGAAGACTTTGATTTATACAACACCTTGTACAAACCCATTCAGCTAGGACTTACCCACTGCCTAAACTGAACTCCTAGCACTCAAGATTGTAGGCAGCACCTCACAATCAGCATATTGTTTAATGTCTCATATGCAAAGAATACATACACAAGTTTTACGTCTTTGTGCAAGACTCACTCAACTAATATTTGAACTTCAACTCTCTTCTATATGTGTGAGTGATTGTGTGTGAGGAATTTATCATTTACAGTGTGCAACTCAAATGTATCCTCACACAAGGGCTTGTGCTCTCAACTAGCTGATTTTTTCATGCTAACTGCCCATGCTTTGAATCTCCTTCAAAAGCTCTTGTTTGATCTTCAAGATGTTGTATTTATAAGCCTCAACAATGATATATACGTTAGACACAAGAATATGACCGTTGGACAGTTTCTGTACTGTTTCTGGAATTGCAACGGTCAAATTCGTTTTGATGGACATTTTCTCGACTGGTCAACTCTGGTCAACTGGTCAACTCTGGTCAACTCAACTGGTCATTCACTTCAACTGGTCAGCAGCTGGTTCAGTTCAGTTGGTCAGCAGCTGGTTCAGTTTCAGCTGGTGTGCTGAAATCAGCCTAGCTGACTTCAGTTTGTGCAGAACTAGTAGCTTCATCGCCATTTATCAGCCTCTTAAGCTTCGATTTAGACTTCGACTTCTTAGAATGATTTGTAGATCTTTGTCTTAACTTTCCAACGCATACTGAATCGCTTCGTTTCGATAACCGAGCTGAGAGATATGACTAAAATACGGCAGCTGCTCAAACACAACTGATTGCTGTTTTCGTGTGATCAGTTCGGTAATTGAGCGATCAGTTAGACCATGATAACATCCGATTTTGCCCAACTGACGTGATATACGACTTGTTTCAAATTGAGTTTTCTGATCTGTTTAGTTGGCGGATTGTCATTTGGATCATCCAGTTGAGAGATATCTTCAAAACACCGAAACTTGCCAGAAATTCAGTTTGTGAAAAATTCAGTTTCAGCTTGCTTCTTGTGTTTGCAACTTCACACTTGAGTAAATATGTTAGAAACACAATAACAAGTTTTGTTAACATCAAAATCAAGATTGCGAACATGAAATATTCCAACATTCTCTCTCCTCTTTTATTCTGCTCTCTTCCTTCCCCTCCTTCATGTCTCTCTCCTCTGTTTGCTCTCTTCTGTGCTACTTTTTCTTTTTCTCTTGTTGTGCCTCCCTCTTGCTGCACACCTACGTTGCTTTTTTATATTTCTTCATGTGTATAATCCTCCAATTCCTTGAATCCCATGTCAATTTCAAAAATTGTAGATAAGATTGTAGAGATTTTATTTATCAAAATCTGCACAGATTTTCTTCCTAAACTTCAATATTCTCAAAATAATAAAAATATTTTAGTTCCTTTCTTTTGGTATTTTGTTTCCTTTGAAGTTTGTAAAATCATCTTATCTCCCAAATTAGGCTTTTTTCTTTGATTCAAATCTATAAATATTATAAAATTAATTCAGATAAACACATGATTAGGGGTAATAACTACATATAAGCACGAATATTATAAAATAAAATCCCTAAAATCTCTATAAGATTTGAGCTTATCAATAACTAATTTTATTTAACAATGAATTTTTTTTATCCATATAAATAAACAAAATAAAATTCTTGATCTTAAATTTTGCAATCAATTTTTTAGAAACCCACAAATGATATGAGAATGAGATAATGTGAAGATTAAATGAACTTTGTTTTAGTTTACATTGGATTTAAGAAAAGAAAAGTGAGGAAGAGAGACGAGAGAAAATGGTGGAATTTTTATTTATTTATTTTTTATGTCAAATGGTGAAAGTTTCAGAGTTAAGACACGGATGAAGGGAGGGGAGAACCTTATCATTTCAAGACAGAAATTTTCGTTTTTTCCTTATTATAAAATAAAAATAAAAAAGGTTCTTTACGTAGGGGTGTTCATCGGTCGGTTCGATTCGGTTTCGGTTTTTTATTTTGGTTTTTTCGGTTTTCGGTTTTACAAATATATAATCCGATATCCGAACCATTTTTATTCGGTTCGGTTCGGTTTTCTACCGAAATGGTTCGGTTATTTCGGTTTTGATACAAAATTAACAATATAAATATATTATAAAATATAATATGTTATATTTTTAAATGATTTCTTAGTAAAATATTTAAATATAAAGTGCAAATGAATTACATAAACAATAATCATCTAAGTATTATTCAAAATAATTCTTCATTCACTAATATAATCTCAATAAATAATATAAAATAAAAATAACATTATTACTTTAATTAAATTTCGGTTTTTTCGGTCGGTTCGGTTTTGACATTTATAATCCGAAACCGAACCAAATTAATTTCGGTTTTAACATTTATATCCTAATTATAAAATTCGGTTTTCGGTTCGATTTAGTGTTCGGTTTTTTCGGTTTGGATTTTCGGTTTTTTCGGTTTTATCCGAAGTTTGAACACCTCTATGACTTTACGAAATTGTATTACTTGTAAAGTTAAATTAATTAAAAAAAGGTCTCTTTGACCAAAATTTTTTTACAAGGGATCTTTGACATCGATTTTTTTTTTTTTTAGCCTAAATTTGCAAATGCCCAATTCATAATGTGGCTTAAGTTTGAATAAGAGCGAACTAGACATTCCAGTGTAATAATTGTTATAGTAGATGTCTTGTAAGCCAACGATTGGCTAGGTAATTTATCGACTCAGTTGTAATTAATAGTCTTTATTTTAATATAATTTAATTTTCATGGTTTTTTTATCATTTTATATGTATACCCATGCAATCAGCATAGATAAAGTCATTGATTATACTTTAAAACAAATGAATCATAATTCGATCTTGAAACTCATTTGTAAATACTGTATATTCTTTGTTACTAGTTGATTCAGTCGCCTGAAAACAAGGATAAAAGCTGCTTGAGCTTGAGACTAGCATATATTGTGTACCGTGTTTCATGTTAAAGGCATAGAGATGTCTAATCATACAGATGGGTAAACATATGATGATTGTACCGAACATCTCTCCCTCGGACTTTTCCAAGTGATTATCATTCATCGAGAAAAAAAAATGTGGTTGTGATTGTACATGATTAGTCATTACGAACCGGGACAAAACTGAGGCTCTACATACTAGGATTGTACTTTGACTCGTTTACCGACTCCGCGAGGGTCACAAGGTGGAGAGGTTGGGCGCAATTGCGAAATGTGTAAGAGCCAGTGCATTGTAGTTGAGAATTCACAGCTCATCTACGGGTGTAGATATCCTATATGATCTAATGAAATAATAGTGCATGAAATATCTCTCCAGAGTGTGAGATGTACATTAGGGAAAGAGTTCTCTAGTTGTACATGCGATGACAATATGAATATTTCATGATTGCATCACATAGCTATCAAATTTAATATGCAACCCTCGATGACCTAATGGTTGTAGATTCGATTGGGATATATAATCATAATATATATTAATCATAATCGACTGGTTCTTCTAGGTACTATCAGTGATACCTATGGAATCCTCGGGCGATGCTACTAGACGTTCTTACTATAATTCGATGGGTTTAATCAAAAAAATTATTTCTGGCTTTCTCATTATCAAACGTTGGTGCATGGAATAAGGCAAATTAAGGGAAGCCCGAATAAAGGAAAATGTAATGAATCACAAAGAGTTATGAATGCATGGCTAGCTGTATCCCTGAACCATTGATGATCACACTAGCACTGAATCATATGTTCCCGCTGAGATAATAAAATCATGGAGTTGAATTTATATGAAATTATGAAATAATAAATTCAAGGAGTTGGATTTATAATAATTGAAATTTAGAGAGAATAAATTCAAGGAGATGAATTTATAGAAGGTGAGGATTTAAATTATTAAACTCAAATGTTGCGTTTATTAAAAATTAAATTAAATGTAGTGAGAAGTACATTTAATGAGCATGTAGGAGTACAAGTTCAATATGTCAAATAATTAAAGTACTTAATGGACTCTAATACAATTAATTGGACTAGTCCAATTAAACTAGATGGACTAGTCCAATCAATTAACAAAGCTCATTTTTTATGATCATATTTTTACTTATAAGAATATGGATAAATTGTACATTAATCATGTGGTGAAACTATGTGATGTGCCAGTAACCATAGTATCATACCGTAATCCAATGTTTACTTCGAAATTGTAGGGTAGTTTTCAATCAACATTGGGTTCAAAGTTGGCCATGAGCACTACTTATCACCACCAAACAGATGGTGAGTCAAAAAAAAACATCCAGACTCTAACATATATGTTGCTAGCAGTTGTAATGGATTTCAGTGGTGGTTGGCTATATTCATTGTCTCAGGTAGAATTCTCTTACAGTAATAGTTTTCAGACAATGATCGATATGACAACATTTGAAGCTTTGAATGTCAAAAAGTGCAGATCTTCGATTTATTGGGAAGATGTATGGGAACAATCGATGTTTGAACCAAATTTTGTGCAGGAAATGAAAGATAAAGTTGAATTGATCAGGAAAAGAACGAAAGCATCACAAGATCGTCAAGAAATTTATGCTAATAAAAGGCGTCGGCCTTTAGAGTTCCAGGTTGGAGATTAATTTTTCCTTAAAATATCATCATCTCGTGGTACTATTAGATTTGGGCGTAAAAAAAAGTTAGATTGTAATGCCCGAGAATTAATCACTGTTAATCAAGGATTATTGACTTATAATTTAACGTGATTACAAAAGGGCCAACTGAGACACGATTTAAGAGAATGTGCGGCTAATTATTTTGAATTTCAGCATGTGTTGCCGAAGCAACACCGCACCCGCGCTCAGGAAGACACCGCAACCGCGGTGCAATTCCAGTAGGGTAGCAAATTTTGAAAAACTGAGACCGCACCCGCGGTGAGAACAAGACCGCACCCGCGGTAGTCGAATTTCAGAAAATGAAAATGCTGCCGAACCAAGAGCGCACCCGCGGTGCATCAAGGACCCCACCCGCGGTGTGACGTGCAGTGCAAAGAGCTATGCCACGTCTCATGTTATTGCATGGATATATATATATATGTTGAGCCATTCGTTTCCTTCATATTTTAGCAGCAAGGAATCGAGAAAAGGGTTCTGGAAAAGAGTTGGAAATCCTTACGCCTTTTGTGACAAATCCGTTCGTCTGATTTTGAATCCGACTTCGGTATTAAGTTACTGGCGACGTAGGCTACAACTGGACGTAAGTTTTACTACGTTTTGACATGTTTTAGAATTATGATATTGTCAGAATTGAATGGAATTCATATATGATGTTCTTGACATATTAGACATCATAGAATCGAAGTCAGATTAAGAAACGGACTGATTATGGAATTGTTATGAATTTTTAGGGTATATTGATTTATACCAGACAGATTTGAATTGTGATTGGATTACGGATTGTATTGGATATGGGTTATGGATTGTAACTGTTATCTGGCGATATGGTATTGACGGGGATACTGAGTTTGTACCGTTATGCCGTTGATTTTGAATTAAATCAAGATTGATCAGATTGTTATTGATTTGAAAGGTATATTGACATGAGATTATTGATATTGTCATTGCCAGACTAGACTCTGAGTTCAGGACTTCGACTGAGCAAGGAACCGGCGAAAGAAAAGTTTAAGTCAATGTGGTATTGGGAGATCGACTTGAGTCGGATTAGATTTGAGTTTCCCTAAATCACATACTTTACATTATTGCATTGATATTTGCGTTGATTTGACTGATGTACTTGTTCTCTGGAATTATAGATAGCAGGTATCAGATGAGTTATCTTGTGACAGAAGTTCCTGATAGTGGTGGAATCGCCACGGGAACATTGCACGATGTCTCAAGATAATGATATTAGCGATAGAGCTACAGTCCATGACGGATAGGTCAGGACACCAGATGTTTGGTTATATCGAGTAATAGGAATTGGAATTCTTCTATTACGGAATTTGATATAGAACACCATATTTGGTTATATCGAGTAATAGGAACGGAGTTCCTTCTATTACGGAATTCGATATAGGAATACCACATTTGGAAACCGGGATCCCTAGACTAGGATTGAGTCTAGTCTGAATTGTAGAATTGTAATTATGTTTCAGATTGTGATACATATTACTGTTACCTGATTACATGCTTTATATTTGTTTATATGATTGCATGTTTCATTGATTTATACTGGGATTTATTCTCACCGGAAGTATCCGGCTGTTGTCTTGTCTGTATGTGTACATGACAACAGGTGGGACAGGATCAGGGTCCAGGAGATGATGAGAGATCGTGATTAGAGTGGAGGCTCCGGACTTGGATTGTATATAGGGGTTAAACACGTGATAGTAGTTGTTGAACCCTAGTTTGTACTGATTTGTAGACGGTACAGGACTTGTACTTTATTATATACTGATATGTATATTAGCTTGATTTCACTACGTTCCGCATTTTTTTTTAAAAAATATTAGACCATGTTTTTAATTGATTAATTAGTCCCAATGATGATTAAGAATTTGATTAGCGTCCGGGTCCCCACAACAGGTGGTATCAGAGCGATAGATCCTTGAGATTGAGAAAGGAGCTAGTGAGCGGGGTAGAATGTGTTTTCTTTCCTGCTTTTGAGTGCTAGCATGATTTACTACTTTATAATGCATGTTTATCTGTTTATCTGAATTGATTTGAAAACTTGTATTATTGAGAACGAATCAGAGCCGATTCTGGATCAGCAGTAAGATGATCGGAGGAGGACTGAAATAGAACTTTGGTTTGGGGTTGCTAATCCTTTTGATTTCAGATATGCCTCCGAGAAGAATACCAGAACAGGGGAGTACATCGAATCCTCCCATGGATGTGACTCCTACACCGATGGAGAAACTGTTGAAAAGGTTTCAGTCATTTCATCCACCGACTTTGAAAGGTACGGAGAATTCCGTGGAATGTGAAAGTTGGTTGGATGATATTGAAGCGATGTTTGAATCTTTGGAATATACGGAGGAAAATAGGGTAAAACTGATAGGATGCCAACTGCATGACGTTGCCAAACACTGGTGGATTACGATGAAACGGGCATTGGAACAACGAGGTACGGCCATTACCTGGAATGTGTTTAAGTCTGAATTTTATCTACGGTTCTTCCCAGTATCTTATAGGAAGGACAAGGGAGCCGAGTTCGCAAACTTGAGACAAGGCCAGTTAAACATTGAGGACTAGTTCTCTACACTGTTGAGATTTGCTCCCCACGTAGCTGAACATGATGAGGCCGTTGCGGACCAGTTTATAAATGTCCTGAATCCAGAAATATTTACCTTGGTGAATACCGGGAGGCCAAACAACTTTACTGATGCCCTGAATAGAGCCAAGGGAGCCGAAGCAGGACTGATGAGACAGAGAGAGGCTTCGTTTGTGCTTCCAGTACCGGGACAACAACAACCACCTCCTCGATTTGAAGGTGGCACTAGCAGTAGCAGGAAGAAGGATTTCTTGAAGGCTAGAGGGAAGCAATTCAAGAAATCAGGAACTAGCTCGTCCAGTTCGAGTGGCTCTAGACAGACCGGTTCGGGCCAGAGTTATACAGGACCGTACTGTGGTATTTGTGGAGGGAGGCATTCCACATATTAGTGCCGAGGAGTGGTTGGCAGCTGTCGTATTTGTGGACAGCAAGGACACTTTGCTCGAGTGTGTCCCCAGAGGAGTGCCCAAGGATCGCAGGCAGCTGAGTCAACGGGATCAGTGGCTCAGGCAGGTCGACGACCATCTGCCGTTCATACTTTTCAGCCAGCACCGCCTACTCAGTCACAGCAGAGGCCAGGAGGGGGCCAGACAGTGAGCCAGCCTCCGAGACAGCAGGCCAGAGTTTTTGCTTTGACCGAGGAGCAGGCACAAGATGCACCTGACGATGTAGTTGCAGGTAACTGTTTTATTTCTGGTTATCCTGCATATGTACTGATTGATACTGGTGCATCTCATACCTTTATTTCTGATAGATTTGCATTGAGTCATGCATTGTCTATTGAGTAATTGTCTGCAGTAGTGTCTGTCACGTCTCCGTTAGGAACAGGTTTGATATCAGTAAAATCTGTTAAATCGTGTATACTGCAGTACGATGGGCATATGATTGAGTTAGACTGTATTGTGCTTGGTTTATCTGATTTTGATTGTATTGTCGGTATCGATATGTTGACCAAATACCGAGCTACAGTTGATTGTTTCCACAAGATAGTTCGATTTAGACCTGAAATGGCTGAGGAGTGGAAATTTTATGGTAAGGGTTCTCGTGCTAGAATTCCTTTGATAACTGCAATGAATATGACTCGATTATTGCAGAAGGGAGCAGATGGATTCCTGGTATATTCAATTGATTTACTGAAATCGAGCCCATCATTGGCGGATTTGCCAGTGGTGTGCGAATTTGCTGATGTCTTTCCAGATGAGATTCCTCGATTACCTCCGATTCGAGAAATAGACTTCAGCATTGAGTTAATGCCATGAACAGTTCCGATTTCTAGGGCTCCATACAGGATGGCACCGATCGAATTGAAAGAACTGAAAGAACAGTTGGAGGATTTACTGGCCAAGGGGTATATCAGACCGAGTGTATCTCCTTGGGGTGCTCCAGTACTGTTCGTGAGAAAGAAGGATGGGTCGATGAGACTTTGTATCGACTACCGGCAACTGAATAAGGCGACGATAAAGAATAAATATCCATTGCCTCGTATCGATGATTTATTTGATCAGTTGCAGGGTTCATCTGTGTACTCCAAGATCGATCTGAGATCTGGATATCATCAACTGAGAGTCAGGGACTCTGATATCTCAAAGACAGCATTCAGAACCAGGTATGGACATTATGAGTTTATTGTCATGCCTTTTGGTTTGACGAATGCACCGGCGGTATTTATGGGATTGATGAACCGCGTCTTTCAGAAATACTTGGATGATTTTGTTATCATATTCATTGATGATATATTGATTTATTCAAAGAATATGATTGAGCATGCTAATCATCTGAGGACTGTGTTGAGAATTTTGAGGGCAGAGAAACTGTATGCTAAATTGTCGAAATGCGAGTTTTGGCTGAAACAGGTTGTGTTTTTGGGTCACATTATATCGGGAGACGGTATATCAGTTGATCTCAGTAAGGTTGAAGCCGTGATTTGTTGGCCGAGACCTACATCTGTGCCGGTGATTCGTAGTTTTATGGGTTTGGCAGGATATTATCGTCGATTCATTAAAGATTTTTTGAGTATTGCCAAATCGATTACGCGGTTAACTCAGAAGAATGCTCCGTTTGTTTGGTCAGAAGACTGTGAATCCAGTTTTCTGGAATTGAAAAAGAGATTGACCAGTGCGCCTGTGTTAACGATTCCTTCAGGTACTGGTGACTATGTTGTTTATTGTGATGCATCTCACCGAGGATTGGGTTATGTTTTAATGCAGCGGGGGGCATGTGATTGCTTATGCCTCAAGACAACTGAAACCCCAGGAAACTCGTTATCCAATTCATGATATTGAATTGGCAGCCATAGTCTTTGCATTGAAGATATGGCGACATTACCTCTACGGTGAGAAATTCAAAATATATTCTGATCACAAGAGCTTGAAATATTTGTTTTCGCAATCAGAGCTGAATATGAGACAGCGGAGATGGCTGGATTTACTGAAAGACTTTGATTGTGAAATCAAATACTATCCAAGGAAGTCCAATGCAACAGCAGATGCGTTGAGTCGAAAAGTATGTGCACTATCCTTATCGACTATAGGTGTATCAAATTTGATAGAAGACTGCTGTTTGTCTGAATTAGCTTTTGAAACAGATTGTCAGCCTCTGAGATTATGTGCGATTCGAGCTGAACCGGCATTGATAGTGAAAATCAAAGAGGCACAGAAGGTTGATCAGAACATACAGAATTCGATTGCAATGGTCAGAGCTGGACATCAATCGTAATATCAGGTGAGAAATGGCATTTTGTATGTGAATAATCGTCTGGTTATGCCAAATGTTTCAGAATTGAAACATCAAATATTGACAGAAGCGCACAACAGTCGTTTTAGCATTCATCCTGGGGGCAGAAAAATGTACAATGATTTAAAGACACGGTATTGGTGGAAGCAAATGAAATCTGATGTTACTGAATTTGTAGCCAAGTGTCTGAACTGCCAACAGGTGAAAGCTGAGAGAAAGAAACCAGGAGGATTATTACAGAGTTTGTCCATTCCTGAATGGAAATGGGATCACATTTCCATGGATTTTGTGACGCAGTTACCGAAATCCTCCCGAGGTTGTAATGCGATTTGGGTCGTGATTGATCGATTGACCAAATTCGTTTGTTTTATTCCATACAAAATGACCTATAGATATGACCAGATGACCGATATTTATGTTCGAGAAGTGGTTAGACTGCACGGAGTGCCGAAGTCGATTGTTTCAGACCGTGATCCTCGGTTCACTTCGCACTTCTGGCAGAGTTTGCAGCAAGCTCTTGGTACGAAATTAAATTTGAGTACCGCATATCATCCACAGACTGACGGACAGTCAGAGCGTACGATCCAGACATTGGAAGATATGCTGAGAGCTATAGTACTTGATTTTAGCACTAACTGGCAAGATGCATTGCCACTATGTGAATTTTCGTACAACAACAGCTATCAGACGAGTATTGAGATGGCTCCATTCGAAGCGTTGTACGGAAAGAAATACAGATCCCCTCTTTATTGGGATGATATCTCTGAAGTTCCTGAGACTGGACCGGATATGATCAGAGATATGACCGAGAAAGTTAAATTGATTCAGAAGAAAATGAAGGCAGCTCAGGACCGACAAGCCAAATATGACAACCTCAGAAGACGACCATTGGTATTTGAGATAGGAGACCGAGTATTCCTAAAGATTTCTCCTTTCAGAGGTGTGGTCAGATTTGGCAAGAAAGGAAAACTGTCTCCAAGATATGTTGGTCCTTATGAGATTCTTGAAAAGATAGGAGATCGTGCCTATCGACTCGCCTTGCCGCCTTCATTATCTGGAATACATGATGTCTTTCATGTATCAATGCTGAGAAAGTATCTCCCTGATGATTCTCACGTGATTCGGCCAGACGAGAACGAGCTGGATGAGACATTGAGTTATGTCGAGAAACCGATTCGGATTATCGATCGTAAAGAAAAACAGCTCAGAACGAAGATGATTCCGTTGGTGAAAGTGCAATGGACTCGTCATGGCGTTGAAGAAGCTACGTGGGAGACTGAATCTGATATGAGACAAGAATTCCCAGCATTATTTCACTGATGTAAATTTCTTATACAGTTTTGTATATATACTCCTTATTGATACGAATGAGATGCCTGTGATTTTGAGGACGAAATCGTATCTTAGGGGGGGAGAAATGTAATGCCCGAGAATTAATCACTGTTAATCAAGGATTATTGACTTATAATTTAACGTGATTACGAAAGGGCCAACTGAGACACGATTTAAGAGAATGTGCGGCTAATTATTTTGAATTTCAGCATGTGTTGCCGAAGCAACACCGCACCCGCGCTCAGGAAGACACCGCACCAGCGGTGCAATTCCAGTAGGGTAGCAAATTTTGAAAAACTGAGACCGCACTCGCGGTGAGAACAAGACCGCACTCGCGGTGCAGGACAGCACCCGCGGTGCTAACAAGACCGCACCCGCGGTCGTCGAATTTCAGAAAATGAAAATGCTGCCGAACCAAGAGCGCAACCGCGGTGCATCAAGGACCGCACCCGCGGTGTGACGTGCAGTGCAAAGAGCTATGCCACGTCTCATGTTATTGCATGGATATAATATATGTTGAGTCATTCGTTTCCTTCATATTTTAGCAGCGAGGAATCGAGAAAAGGGTTCTGGAAAAGAGTTCGAAATCCTTACGCCTTTTGTGAGAAATCTGTTCATCTGATTTTGAATCCGACTTCGGTATTGAGTTACTGGCAACGTAGGCTACAACTGGACGTAAGTTTTACTACGTTTTGACATGTTTTAGAATTATGATATTGTCAGAATTGAATGGAATTCATATATGATGTTCTTGACATATTTAGACATCATAAAATCGAAGTCAGATTAAAAAACGGACTGATTATGGAATTGTTATGAATTTTTAGGGTATATTGATTTATACCAGACAGATTTGAATTGTGATTGGATTACGGATTGTATTGGATATGGGTTATGGATTGTAACTGTTATCTGGCGATATGGTATTGACGGGGATACTGAGTTTGTACCGTTATGCCGTTGATTTTGAATTAAATCAAGATTGATCAGATTGTTATTGATTTGAAAGGTATATTGACATGAGATTATTGATATTGTCATTGCCAGACAGACTGTGAGTTCAGAACTTCGACTGAGCAAGGAACCAGCGAAAGAAAGGTATAAGTCAATGTGGTATTGGGAGATCGACTTGAGTCGGATTAGATTTGAGTTTCCCTAAATCACATACTTTACTTTATTGCATTGATATTTGCGTTGATTTGACTGATGTACTTGTTCTCTGGAATTATAGATAGCAGGTATCAGATGAGTTATCTTGTGACAGAAGTTCCTGATAGTGGTGGAATCGCCACGGGAACATTGCACGATGTCTCAAGATAATGATATTAGCGATAGAGCTACAGTCCATGACGGATAGGTCAGGACACCAGATGTTTGGTTATATCGAGTAATAGGAATTGGAATTCTTCTATTACGGAATTCGATATAGGAACACCATATTTGGTTATATCGAGTAATAGGAACGGAGTTCCTTCTATTACGGAATTCGATATAGGAATACCACATTTGGAAACCGGGATCCCTAGACTAGGATTGAGTCTAGTCTGAATTGTAGAATTGTAATTATGTTTCAGATTGTGATACATATTACTGTTACCTGATTACATGCTTTATATTTGTTTATATGATTGCATGTTTCATTGATTTATACTGGGATTTATTCTCACCGGAAGTATCCGGCTGTTGTCTTGTCTGTATGTGTACATGACAACAGGTGGGACAGGATCAGGGTCCAGGAGATGAGGAGAGATCGTGATTAGAGTGGAGGCTCCGGACTTGGATTGTATATAGGGGTTAAACACGTGATAGTAGTTGTTGAACCCTAGTTTGTACTGATTTGTAGACGGTACAGGACTTGTACTTTATTATATACTGATATGAATATTAGCTTGATTTCACTACGTTCCGCATTTTTTAAAAAAAAAATTAGACCCTGTTTTTAATTGATTAATTAGTCCCAATGATGATTAAGAACTTGATTAGCGTCCGGGTCCCCACATAGATCCACGTTATATTGGTTTGTATGCGATTGTTGAGAGGATTTCCACATTGGCTTGTTTGGCATACCACAAAAATTTGTCTACGATACACTATGTGTTTCATGTATCTATGTTGCCGAAGCATGAGCCAGATCGGTCTCGTGTCTTGAGTACCAAGAATGTGGAGCTGGAGAATTTCCTTAGCTATGTTGAACATTCAGTGCAGATTGTGAACCACAAAGAGAAACAACTCATGAAGAAGGCGATTCCTTTGGTTATGGTGCAGTGGAGTAGACATGGGAAAGAAGAAGTTACATGAGAGTTATAGGCTAAGATGCAACAAAAATGACCTTATTTGTTTTTAGATATAATGAATTACTTTATGTATTCTTATTTTCTAATGTAATATTAGTGGTAAATGTATTAACCACTTTATATATCAATGTTGTGTATGCTAGATTTCGAGCACAAATTCTTTTATTAGTAATGAAGAATGTAAGAGTCCATGTTTCCCCAAGCCCATCCAATTTAAATTATATAAAAACCCAGCCCAATTAGAAGTATTAAGAAATGAGAAAAAAGATAACAGAAGTAGAAACAGAGAACTCAACTCCCATTCTAGTCTGCCTCTCTCGCCAACTCATGCCATCACTGTCGTAGACCTATTGCCACTAGAAAGTAGGTCGTTGGAGTTCGTACCAGCTAGTCCAAGTGGCCTCTCGAACGATGGAAGCCAGAAAAATGAGAACCGAGCTATATCATCTGCTTCTGCTTGAATTCTTGTTTGGATTTTCTAGTTTCATTCTAGTTTTTCATGTGTTCCTTTAAGCTTGAGAAGCTTGTTTCCATCTATTGTCAAAGTCTGGGAATATTAGGAATTTGTGTTTGTTAGTTGTTTAAATTATAGCTTTTGACGATATTGAAATTAAAATATTTATGTTGGGAATTTTAGTTTATAAGTCACGAGTTTTAGAATTTTTAAAGCCTATATGACAATTTTGGAATTTTAGGCGAGTGTTGTATATTGGAAAAAAAATATAAGTTAATCTGAAATTAATTAATTGCCACAGGTTTGGATCACCAAGAAGCATCTGAAACTTCATAATTTTTTGTAGTAATTAAAGTTGAAGGTTAAGTGTGGATTGATCATTTGTTTACAGCATCTATAGCGACATGTAATTTAATTGATGTAAATTGACTAATATGTACTCTTTGTGTTATTGAAATGCATTTTAAAATTATTCCTCATTTCATAAATAAAAATGGATTTTTAAATATATTAAAATAATATGCGGAATTATATGCATCAGAGTCGAGTGTGTGTTTACGAGAATTTTGTTTACTATTGGAAGAGTTATTTAGACATCAGAGCCGAGAGCGTGTTGGCCTTGCACCTTTTGAAACGTCTACTACTTAAACACTAATAATTGTTTTTTTTTATCTCATTTTCGAAAATTAAATCTTTATACATGCAAGAAATAATATCTAGAAATTTCACATTTTAAAATAAAGTAATCAACTAACAGATGAAAATACTTCAGTTTAAAAATAGACAATTCGTCAACCCTAGACATACGTTTTAATCATATTAATTCGAACTCTACTATTTTTAAATAATCCTTAAAATTATTATTTTTAATCATTTTTAAAATAATTCGAACTCTACTATTTTTAGAAAAATAATTTGAACTCTACTATTTTTAGAAAAATAAAATCATTTTTAATCATATTAAGTAGCTTTGAAAATATTTAGTGAAAAATAATTATTCTTGTCTTGGTAGTCCTCAGTCTCCTTTCCTCAGCCGAAGATCGAATATTCGGGTAAAATCCTTCAATTTCGTGAAATAATGTCATATAATCATGCAATCATACCTTTATTCATTTAATATGAATCAAATAAACCATTTAAGATCAATTAAATAAAACAATTATGCAATTTAAATTTTTGCATGCATGTGGTTTACGTAGGTTGGTTTTTCGGACTTTACAAAACTCCTTAAAATATCCCAAAACATAATAATAAGCATTTCTTAGATGTAACCTTGATCCCGTTCAAAAACTTATACGATTCGTTTTAAAACTAGGACCGGGGTCCCGGTTTTAACCCGAATCAACCTAAAATTTAACCAATTTTTTCACAACGTAAACCGTGATTCGAAACTACACAACCAGCCCCTAAACCCCTAAACATCTATACCTCAATTTCTTGACTCTAGCCCAAACCAACGAGGACTAGCCTCGAACTAGACCACCCTAGGACCAAGACCAAGACGTGGACCCTTCTTGAACCGATCTAACCACGCCCTTAGCCTCCATGCACGCGGACGTGCACAACAACCCGATAGCCCCTAACATCGAACCAACCGAGCTAACCCTCAATCTAACTCCTTCGATCGGCTACTGGACCACGACCAGCTGCTTATGGCCCTCTCCCAGCCCTGTCACATACCAAAGAGGGTCAGCTTCTTGGCTAGAGTCGAGCCATGCACGGCTACACACTCAAAACTCTCGATCTAGCCATAGCCCGGCCATACAACCACAAAGTACTGATCAACCCTCAAAATTTCTCAACCCTCAGTCGACTCCAACCACTTGACGCCTATTTCCTTGACGTGAACAACCCCCTAGGACCCTCACTTGGCAGCCCCGTACACAAACACAAAGAACACGTTAATTATGAGTCAAGAAAATGCATATTTCTTGTCAAACCTTTGCAAAAATGACACCACATGATACATCAAAGAATTCCTCATGCAAATACATATACATCAGCATATAAATGGTGTAAATGATGAGAAAAAGAGATACATGGTGTGTATTAACATTTGTGTGCTCGAAAACTCGAAAGTTCTTGCGTAGAACACCCACCGGAGAGGCGGTGATGAGTTTTTCTTTGAAAGCTATGGAAGAAATGAGGTGGCTGTTGAAGAAAAATTTCGAAAAGGCTGCTCCAGCAAAGGGGAGGGGCTGTCGTCTGATGGGGAGTAGGTTTAGTGTTGCTAATGATTATCCCGGTTTCCGAGCGCGAAGTACAACTTAAAGTCCTAATGCATGAAACTTTAACAAACAATGAAATAAACACCTAACCTTGCAATAATCATGCATTAAATGCATAAAAAGTACTAAACACATATTTTTAAATAAAACCAGTCAGGTTACGTGCGAATTTCATAGACCTTACACCTCTGATAACTAGCGGAAGGACCGAGCAATTCTATAGACTGACATATGTGCAGGACCGAGGATTTGACATGTCACATTCCTGGAACATGTGGCCACAGCGGTTGAAATCGATTTGTTGGATCCAGTTTGACACCCCAGATTATTTTGTATCCTACATCATTGCATTGCATTACATGTCATTTATATATGCTATAATTTATTTGATCTTCATACTAGCATCTGCCTCTGTCCCTCGGGACTGTTGTGGTGTGTTTTGTGATTCCATAGTAGTTTATACAAGTGGTTCTGATGCATCTAGCTAAGCGTATGTCACTAGAGCACAGTGAGTTGAGTCGTATTGAGTTTGGAGTTCCCAGATATTTATACTTGTATTGAGTCATTTGCCGATGAGATGCACCTGACCCGCTAGATATATTAGTGCGGGGATCCTACTCTGAGGCCAATAAGGTGGAATGATTAGGAGATACCATAAATAAGATGTACCTAAATACAGATCTGAAGAAGGGTTGAACAATTTTTTAGAAAGGAGGTCGGAGCCGAACTAAAGAAAGTTCGAAAAAAGTAAAAACAAATGAAGGGTCAAGGAATGTATTTATAGAGGGACTACAACATGATCGGACCGTTGATATCAAACCAATTGTACGAGGAGGAGATCATCTCGCCAATTTTGTAAAGATACAATAAAACTTTGATTAACAAAGCAATTAAATTGGTGAAATTGCAAAATATATTATTCGCAAAACAAGGAGACCAGGAACAGCTTTTTGGGCTCCCAAAGTTACATTCACCACGGTAATAAGTTAATAAAAATGATTTACTTAAAAGTAGGAGAAATTGTTAGGTCCCATAAAAAGAAACGAGTACCAAAAAGATGGTCCACAGGCAGGCACCGTACATATTCAATTTTAAGATCAGTAAATAAATAAATGAAGTCATTAAACAATTTATAATTGAAGTCTGAATACACGTTGAAATCAAATTTAATGTAACATCTGGGACCAAGGATTTGAATTCGTACTGTTCCAAGTTTCTTCAATTTAAAATCGAAACCCATTATATTATATTGATTAATAATAATTATAATTAAAAAATACTAAGAAAAGTATTTAAAATTCAGTAGACAAATCTATATCCTAACCAAATTTGAACCCATCATCAGAAAGTTATCCTTACAAAAATATTATTTAAAAGAAAACAAACCCATAAACCATTGCCAATTTATTAGCTAGGGTTTAATTAAAATCAAATCACAGGCAACTACAATGAAATGCTTTTCAAGACCACCAACCCTTACTAAGATACATTACATACATAGTGTAAGCCATACCAAGATCCAATTCATAAAACGATCAACAGAAACTTCCTTTTATCCCCTTTCTTTTCGAGACCAGAAAACGAGAAAGGAAAGAGTCAAAACTCAAAAAATACGTACATAATCCATCAGTTAAAAAATGCCAAAAAAAATTAGGTTTGCCTCCTGCTCCGCTCAATAACTACCCTTCCTATTCCAAACTTTTTATACATATTTAATTAAGATCATCAACATTAAGCAAAATAATTTTAATTTTTGACACAAACTACTACATATCATTAAGATTTTGTTGAAAAGGAAACAAAAGTAGGGTTCAAATTTAACACACAAGTCAAACTGGAAACCACCGTTCACGAGATCCGCGGTATACTAAAATCGAACTCCACAATTACACGCGTCAACCAGCAACGACATCCAAAGAGACAAAATATCAAAAAAGGGAGATCAACGAGGAGGCAGAACGACTATTAGAAAAGCCATTGATATTAACAAAAAGCAGAATTGCTAACTGCAAGAAAATTAGTACCATAAAAAGCATCGAGATGCCGATTCAATATCACTAGTACTTCTGATGATTCAGATTTTCATAGATCAACAAGGACCGAATTCATTCATATATTGTCTTTACCTAACTGATCAAAAGGGATTGAATCTAAGGACTCTCAAGCTGCCACGTCAGCGGTCTTCTTGGATGGGGAGCAGATTACCCAGACGTTGCCGTAGGGGTCCTTGACCTTGCCCACGCGCCCACCGAAACACGCGCCCTCAACCTCCGACACCTCTCCGTCGGCAACAGCACCGGCGGTCACAGCTTTGGACAAGGCAGCTTCGACGTCCTCTGTCTCCAGACAGAACACGCTACCAGTCACAGCTGTCTTCACACTATCAAATATAACATGCAATAATCCAAAAGAGATTCAGTGATTCCTTCTTCATATTATTATCCACGAAAACTACCAACAATAAATTACACATTTTCGAGAAAGCGGAAGCTGAATTATGTCAGTGGTTTAGCAATAATCATAATGAGGAAAGGCGGAATATGCGATACAAAGAAAATTACAACAGAATAAACAATATAACCAAATTAAATTAGATAAATAAATAATAAAAACTTACAGAGATACGATGCTAAGTCGTGACAAAATTTCCTGGTCAAAACGTGTGACTGACCGAACCAGAATAAGAAGAAAGATTTAAAAATCGCATTAAAATGTGTGAATGAACATTTGAGGATACAATAATAGCAACAAGGACTCGCATGCAGACCAAAGTAACAACACAAAAAGTTAACTCTACACAGGTCAACGAGTCATTTGGAAACACTAAACCATTTCCAAGGCAAAACAACAAACAGACGCATTAGACATTCTTCAGCATTATGAAAATTACGTTATATATGGTTCTAAGAAGCGATTACTAAATCCACATTTTAAAGGCCAAACCACGGATCTGAACAATCAAAACACAACGGAGAGTGAAGAGAAAAAAAAATTATACTACAAAAAGATGGCATCGCGACGGGAAAAAAACGTACGGTTCAAAGTAGTCATCAGTGAGATCAGAGACAACGATAGAGCTGGAACCAATCTTGAGCTCGGCGGAGATAACGAGAGGAAGTTCCTGCTCCGCTTTCCTCTTCGGATGGTTGACGCGGTTCACCTCCTCAGCTCCAAAGGCCTCTTTATAGAACAGAATAGCTTCGTTAGCCTTCGGCGCCTCCATCACGAGCCACGGCTTCACCGCCGCTAAAACCACCTCAACTGCCTTCTTCGACCCGTTCTGTGCCTCTTGCGCCATTTCCTTGAGAAAACCCTGTGAGAGAGAGACAGAGAGAGAGTGAAAGGGAAAAAAGCGTAGGCACATTGCGTGAACAGATGTGGGGATCTTTATAGGAAGCGAGGAAGCGGAACCGCTGAGGGGTAATTTCGGGATTAGAGAAATAAGTAGCCCCAGCTTTTCTCTTTACTCTTTTGCCCCTACTGGTTATCGACCAATCGACGGAGATCGCCACTCTGTAATCATGACGTACCTATCCCCGATTAAATTCATCCAACGGTAAAAAAAATGCTTTCGCGGTTGGAACGTAATTCAAATCAACCGTCCACGAAAAACTACTAATTTGTTATACCAATGGGTGTATATTTACAAAATCATCCCCTCCTTTAACCGATAACAAAACCACTCGATCAGGGATTATTTGGTAAAATGAAAATCTGGATCTCCGTGCCAAATAGTTCCACTTTAGTCATCCCACCAAAATAGGGTTTCTTTCATAAATAATTTTTAAAAAATACAGTAAAATAAGATATTACAAAACTATCGTGAAGCGTCAATGTTGAGAGAAAACTATGCAAAATTGTAGCATCTGCAGAAAAATTTATTCGGTAAATTTTAAAAAAATTATAAGTTTTTTATATAAATGCATAGTTTTTTCACACATTTAATATCAGTTCGAAAATTTTTTATCGATCTTTTCCAGTTTCATCTTATTTTATCTCAAAAAAATTATGTTATTCTATATTTTCGATTTTCCAATCTATTTCATGTATAAAATTGTTGTTCTATTATATTTGGGTGATTATATTATTATTAGGAATGGATCGGTGGAAGATAGTATCTCACATGTGAGACCGATTCAATTATTACGATCTATTAGTTTGTTGGAGCTGATTCAAGTGGTATGTACGAGTTAAACATAGAACCAATGAATTTTACTATTAAATTGTCAACTAAATATTCATTCATTGAGGAAGTTTCTTGGAATGAAGTACATGTCAACATTGTTGATGAAAAGGTTTTAAAGTTTATAATGTAATGCCAAAATTTGCAGATGTTACATTTATACGTGAAAATAGGGCAAACAAACCTTTATTTTGGGGTGCATGAACATGAATCATATATTTCACATGTGCCGAAGTTGATTTCCAAAACCAACCTGGTATTTCTACGTACATGTGTTTCAATGATCTGGAGTATATATTCCAAGGTCACTGATAGATTAACCAATATAAATTTGGAGCATGAAAGTGCATCGTAGGGTCGATATATTATAGGTTCGTCTGAAGAAAATCTCACATGTTGACCGAATTATGCAACTGCTGTTTGGGCCGAATATGTTGGAACAAGTTGGGTTCCAATTGATCATGCGGTTGATGTGGAGGCTCGTTCTTTAGATGATGGGGAAAATAATAATTATTCTTTTTAGGAGTGATACTGAACCAGATGTTTCATATGGAGAGTCTTCGAAAGATGAGAATAGTGAAGAAGATGAGATAAATGATGATAGAGTAAAGAATATGTGTGCTTTTGCTGATGAGAGGGCGTCATCACGTGAACTACCTTGTGGCACTTTACATAAGAAAAGGGCACCATTTATGCCAGACACATCCAAGATGCCATCATTTTTTGATAAAAGTATTTGCGGAGGAGCTTCTTGATTCTATTGGTGTACCTTCTGATTTGCGATCAAACTTTTATAATCCAAACAAAATAGAGATATTTGTAAAATGATTTTTAAAGATAAAACTGATTGGATCGCATCTGTGAAATATCACTCGGTTAGAGTTTCTAGATGTGAGTATGGTGTTGTTGAGAGCAGAAATACTTTGTGGAAACTACAGTGCAAAAACACATAATCTACTATCAGGTTTCGAAGGGGTCTTGGAGCTTCTTTGAAGTCGAAGATAGGTGATAAGCACGAATTATATAGCATTTTAGGGATCTTATTTTGTCGTATTCGTGCTTTCTGGCATGTTTTATTCCGAGTTTTGCGCTTAATTCGTACTATTATGGCAAATTGTAGGTTTGACCAAAAGAGGAGGAAAGCCAAAGAAATGAAAGAAAAGTCAAACTCCGCAATGCCATGTCAGAAATACCTGGAAGAATAGGAAGAAAGCATGAAGTCCAAACACAGACCCTTACACGGACCCCGTGTAAGGGTCCGTGTCATTCAACCATAGAAGAAGAATTCAGCCGAAGAGACACGGACCCAGGCACGTGTTAGAGTAGGTGCCCGTCGAGCCAAGTGTTGGCCGAGTGTTCACAATAAAACTCTATGTATAAGCAATCTTTATTTTAGTAATATTTGATATTATTATTTTGGCACATCTTTATCTGTATACCCATGCTAGTTGCATAGATAAAGCCCTTGAATATACAAATAGTAGAAAGAATATGAGATGCTCATATGATGAGTATCATGAAACTCATATTTGTAATACTGTATATTCTAAACAGTTCCTAGTCGATTCAGCCGCCACTAAGAAGGATATAGGCCGCTCGAGTTAGAGACTAGTATCTGCGATGTGAGTACCATGTTTCATTGGTAGGGGACATTGTGATGTCCGAGCATGCAGATAGGTGCTCCTGGTAGAGTGCACTGAACAACCCTCCATTAAAGGACTTTCCAAGTGGTTCTCACTTATCGAGTGGAAAAGTCCTGGTTTATGGTTGTACACCATTAGTCCTTATGACCCGGGACAACATTGAGACTCTATGTGCTAGAATTACACTTTGACTTGTTTATCGACTCTCATGGGGTCATCAGGTGGCAAGGTTGGGTGTTCTGTCGAAACACATAGGAGTCGATGCATTGTAGTCGGGGATTCACCGCTTACCTTCGGGTATGGATATCCTATGTGTTATCATGTGTATGTAGGTTGAAATCTCTGGCCAGAGTATGGTGGTAATTATGAAAGGGGTTTCATAGATTACACCATCGATGCAACTACGACATGACACATAGTATCGATTCATTGACAACTCTCGATAAACCAATGGTTGTCGAATCGATCGGGATATATGAGTTGAAGGGACCGTACTGTACGCTAACCATAATTGAATGGTTCTTGCAGGCACTATCATTTGATACCTAGGGAATCATGTAAGCGATGTTGCTAGGCGTTTAACATGGTTGGTTGGGTACTATCAGACTTGAGTTCTGACGTTCTTATTATCAAGGAGTTGATAAGTAAGAATGGAGCAATTGGGGTATGCTCATATAAGGACATGTTTAGTCCGAATCACATGGAGATGTGAACCCACGGCTAGTTGTATCAATGAACCATTGAGGGCCACACAAGTACTAGCTTTCTAGATCCCGTTGAGAAGTAAAAATAGTTCAATGTGTTGAACGGCTTATAAAGGAGTTTATAAGCGTAAGGAAGAATTAGAAGTATGACTTCTATAAAGGAGAAAATAGTTCAATTTGTTGAACGGCTTATAAATGAGTTTATAAGTGTAAAGAAAAATAGAAGTATGACTTCTATGAGAGAAATGTAAATTTTAATTAATGGAAGTGTTCCTAAATTAAAATTTGGCCAAGTGAATAATGTATTTGAAAATTGTGATTTCCATAAACATTATTATAGATTAAATTAAATTAATTCAAGTGTTGAATTAATTAAACACTAGTGGGCCTAGTAGAGTCCAAATAATTAAATTAATTCAAGTGTTGGATTAATTAAATAACATTGGGCCTTGTAGAGCCCAATTGGAAATAATTATTTAACTAGGGTTGTGAATACTTTTTATTAAAATATTGCAAAGGCATGCAACTTTTTCTCCCAACTTTTCCCACAACCAAAAAAATGTCTCTCCTTCTCTCCTAGCATGAATAGTGCCGAAAATACTATTCATCCTCTCCAATATTTTTGTTCTTCAATTGTTGAGGAAACAATACACTTCTCAAAGAAAAATGCTCTAATTTTTCTAGTGCAAAATTAGAGTGGTTCTAGCTAGTTGGTGGTGGGCTTAATATTTGAGCAAGGTGGGCTCAAAAGAAGCTTGAAGATTGTCTACCTTCAAGAGCTAAGGTGTTTACACCTTAGTTGGAGCCATCATCAATCTCAAGAGGTTGATAGGTAACGATTTTCTTACACCCTATGTATGACATAGTTGTGTTTTTGTATTTGTTGCACAAAACTGTTGGAGCCATCATCAATCTTTTAAGATTGATAGGTACAATTCTAAACACACTATGAATGTCATTTTTGGTGTTTATTTTATTTGCTACACATTATCATGAGGTGGCCGAATTTTTGATGAAAAATCGAAAATTTTGAGCTTCCGTTGCGCTTCCGGTCACCGTAACCGATCCTCTTTCAAGTGGTATCCGAGCTATGGTTACGATTTTGTGTAGCAAATACAAGATATTATATTGAGATTGATTTCTAACCGCATGAGAATGAAATTTGCAAGAAATATCAAGGCATGACAATGGGGATTTCTGGCAGCATGTTGCTGCCCGTGTCGGGCAGCTCGAGCTGCCCGAGGGGCTGCCCGAACACCCTTGTTTTTAATAAAAAAAAAATTTTTTTTGTTGCCGGAATCCGGCGACGGCGATGATGACTAGGGTTTCCAAAAGTGTTTTGGATTATCAAAGTGTCATGGGCCTTGAGTTGTTGGGCCATTGGATGGCTAACATGTTTGTGATTTTAAATGGGCCAAAATGTTTTTGGTGAAAAATAAGTTTTTGGGCCCTTAAGTTTAAAATTACAAAAGTTGCAAATTTTTCTCATGAAATAAATAATTGAAGTTGGACTTTAATTATTTATAGTAAATTGTGATTTATAAGAAATTCGGTTATAAATAAATTAATTTGAAAGTAGACAAAGGTGTTTGTATACTTTGTTAATTTAGTTTATAATCGTGGCGGTTAGTGATTGGATCAAGATATATAATATTGGATCAATTAATTATTGTGATAATTAATTGATGGTGTATGATATGTGATATTATGTATGAAGGACGATCAAAAGCCCAAGCCCAATTTGCTAGGTGTATGCTAGGATATTTTGTGTTGAATGATTGTAATAATTATCAATTTATAAAGTGGGCTTGGTTTATGGCCCGTTCCCACCCCCATGAGATGTATCCCTATTTGCCATGGATATTTATTTGTAAATATTAGTATAGTGGATGATCAAGATTGGAAGATGGTGGCCATGATGATTATGAAGATCGAAGACATGTAAATATTGGAAGCTTATGTAATAGTTGCATTTGCATCCCGTGCATTTCCCTAGGATTGGACCTAGGCCCGTGTTTAGCTCACACGGTCCATTAGTATTGGGGCGATTGATCATCCTTGTTTGTTTACTGTTTATAATATATATGCATGATATGTTATATATAATGAGTATGTGCGTTATTATTATGATAATAACAAAGTTGCATGAATCTGGCAAACATACGATCAAACATGGCGAGCTTTTAAAATAAAATTAATGATGAGACCTTTCAAAATTAAAAACCCTCATTTTGAATAAGATTCAAAATTAATATCAAGCCCGAAAAGGGGAATTATAAATTTGTTTATAATTTCCTTGTCTTCCATCGACAATGGGTGCATGATGAACGCTACCCGTACTCGGAGCTCGGCTCATATTATTGGGGGAGCTTTGGGTGCCGGAAAGCTGTGACATCCATTGACATGGTGATGTGAACTACGTGAAACTCCCATGATTTCGGCTCATATTATTGAGGGAACTCATGGCGACCGTCCATTAAGGTTCAACATCGATGGGTAAGGCTTGACACGTGAAGATGAACGACGTCATATTATTGGGTCCTAATCAAACGTGAGACAAAAGTTTACGTAACGGGTTGCATTGTGATGCAATTGGAAACTACCTTTTAGGAATTGTGATTGGCCGATATTATTCGGGATCATAATTCGCTAATTGGACCTTACGTACCTACTGAGGAAAGGAGTTTCCCGTTTTCACTAGAGGGTAGTGAAAGATGTCAAAACATTAGAAGGGTCATGTTGCAATTTTAGAAAATTTGAAGGACCAAAGTGCAATTTTCGAATCTTTAAGGGGCTAATTTGCGATTTTCGATTTTTCTGAGGAATAATTTCAAATTCTTGGGAACGATGGTTGGGTTAATTCAGTGATTTTTGAGGATTTTGGGTTAATTTCCGGTAAGAAATTCCTTAAGTTCAACACTATTAGATTTGATGGTATGTTTTGTCGTAGGGAGGATATATATTACAGGTATAGCCACGCATGCACTGCTAGATTCGAGGGCTACATATTCGTTTATATCTGAATCTTTCATCAAGCGACTAGGAATCATACCAGTAGCGATGGATTCAGGGTTCAGAGTATCGATCCATCCGGGGATCAGATGTTCACTTCCTATATAATGAAGAGATTGGAGCTTCGATTACAGAAGTATATGGTGCAGGCAGATTTTATAGTGCTACCGTTACCGGAGTTCGAGATCATTCTGGATATGGATTGGATTTCGTTGAATGGAATGGTCATAGACTTTTGACAAAGGCCATTGTCCGTCCGACCACCTAGTGGTAAGCTATTTGTTTTTGAGGCGTCCAGACACTAGCAGTCGCCGCACGTCATTTCCTACATGTGTGCGAGGAAGCTTATCAAAAGAGGCTTCCAGACACTCTTAGCCAGCATTGTATCAATGACGAAACCATTCAGTTAGAGTCTGAAGGATGTGGATGTAGTCAGTGAGTTCTCCAGTGTGTTCCCTGACAATGTGTGGGGCCCTTAGCTCCTAATCGTTATTACAATACACGTATGATAGCGTCGACGAAGCACCATCAAGCCCACATCTCATATCCAATCATATGGGGCCACAATTTTCTATGCTTTACGAGTCATATAATACCGGCATAGCGATTGTGTTCACAAACCCCGGAATCCAATCAAATCATATCAGGGTATCCAAGGATCATAGCTCAACGTGCATGTCATGTATCGATGTATGCATAAAATGATGTGTGTTAACAAAACATTTATTTTATACATCGATACTCAAATCTCAATGTCATGTATGCCACATCAAATCATCAAATAGGCATATAGACACGTATTCCAATCCAATCAATCCAATCAAACCGACATATATCATATAATACAGATACCTGTCGTATGTTACCCGGTCGCAACATACCTCAATTCTTCGTTCCAGTTGATGTAGCCTGAAGATATTGATATTACACTTTATCTACATCAATAACATATTCATTCCAATCAATAACATACTCCAAAATTATTAATATGAGGTTCAAATATCATTCGAAACTTCAATAATTCATATCAAATTCATATCTTATCATAATTCAATTCCGACTTCGAATATAAGTTTCTTGTCGGTTATTCTACTACATATCAGAAATTCAACTTCAAATACATGCTATTCCAGCACTTTGATATTTAAAGCTGCTGAAATCAGAAGAAAATTACCTCAGTCAGAAGCCCTCGACGCGACGATCACAAATATATAATTTGTTTCGCGTTTAGACAGCGTTTCAAAGTCGATTTGTAAGAAAGAAAATCGATTTCTCTCGGTTATTCTCGAAGTGTAGCGAAGGAAATAAAGAAAATGAGAAAGAAAGCTCATTCTTATCACTCCACCGCTCTCGCGCTCGGGCGGGAGAATTCTCGCGCCCGAGCGCGAGACATTCTGCCTCCGAGTGAAAATTGTGCCGCGCTCGGGCGGTCGAAAGTTACCTCTCGGGCGCCGCAAGTTCTGCTCGGCTACTACCATTTCATACCTTGGCGCTCGGGCGGTTATTTTCTACCGCCCGGGCGCCACATGTTCTGTACAAACATTTGATTTTTGTACTATATTGGCGTCCGGCCTCTCCAATCAAGCTCTTACAACATCAATTCATATTCAATCTCATTTCTCAATTCATTGTCACGATATACATCAAATACGTAATCACATGACAATTTCATTAATTATCGATAATCACTACAGGATTTACGATAATACGATACACGGTCCTTACATTTCTCCCCCTCTTAAAAGATTTCGTCCTCGAAATCTCAAACATCTCTATATACATAACATTTGTAAACATACATATGTCACAAGTTATAGTACATATCAAAACTAAAATCAGAATAAGGATCAGAATACATCGAATACAATGGAACAGATGGATTAGCGTCAAATAAATGCGGATACGAATCTCGCATCTTGCTTTCCAATTCCCACGTTGACTCTTCAACACCATGTCGTGTCCATTGTACTCGTACTAGAGGAATCGATTTGTTTCTCAATATCTTTTCCTTTCGATCCATAATGCGAACAGGTTGTTCAACATAGGAAAGAGAAGGATCCAGTTCAACCTCATCAGGTGCAAGCACATGTGATGGATCTGGTTCATATTTCCTCAACATAGAAACATGAAATACATCGTGAATAGCAGATAGAGCTGGTGGCAATGCCAATCGATACGCAAGATCACCAACTCGATCCAAAATCTCGTATGGACCAACATAACAAGGAGATAACTTCCCTCGCATGCCAAATCGAACAGTGCCTCTAAAGGGAGATATTTTCAAGAACACTTTGTCACCTTTCTGGAATTCCAAAGGTCGTCTTCGTTTATTCGCATAACTCGTTTGACGATCCTGAGCAGCTTTCATCCGCTGCCGAATCAACTGAACCTTATCGTTCATTTCCTGTATAATTTCAGGTCCAGTCAATTGTCTTTCACCAATTTATCCCAGAATAACGGTGATCTACATCGTCTCCCATATAGAGCTTCAAACGGTGCCATACCGATACTCGTCTGAAAGCTATTATTATACGAAAATTCAACCAATGGTAAGGCATCTTGCCATCCCATTCTGAAGTCCATCACAATTGCACGCAACATATCCTCTAAAGTCTGAATCGTACGCTCCGTCTGGCCATCAGTTTGAGGATGGTAAGCTGTACTCATAGCCAAACGCGTACCCATTGCTTCCTGAAAACTACCCCATAATTTAGAAGCAAATCTGGGATCACGATCAGATACAATCGAGACTGGCACACCATGCAGTCTCACAACATTCTCGATGTATAAACGGGCCATTCTCTTATAAGGATAAGTCCGTTCATACGGAATAAAATGTGCAGATTTCGAAAGCCGATCAATAATCACCCAAATAGCATCACAGCCCTTGGGTGAACGAGGTAAATGAGTCACAAAATCCATAGCAATATGCTCCCAATTCCATTTCGGGATTTCAAGAATATGGAGCAATCCTCCAGGTTTCATTCTCTCGGCTGTCACTTGCTGGCAGACCAAGCATTTAGAAATAAACTCAGCAATGTCCTTCTTCATACGTTTCCACCAGAATTATGGTCTCAATGTCAAATACATCTTCCGACCTCCAGGGTGAATACTGTATTTGCTACAATGTGCTTCTTGAAGAAGGTCAGATCTCAAATCAGAGTCGTCAGGAACTACCAGCCGACCATTAAGTCGTAAAGAACCATCAGAAGAAATCTGGAATCCAGACTGATGTCTTGCAGATACAAGTTATTTCGACTTTTGGATCTGAGCATCGCTTCGTTGGGCCTTTCGTATCTTCGATATCAAACTCGGCTCAATTTGCAATGCTGAGACAGTGACAGAATTCCAATTAGAGTGAAAAGTCCAACCAGAAGTACAAATATCCTCGTGTACTTTGGCGACATTGACAGAAGCTAAAACAGAATCATAAACTTTACGGCTCAGGGCATCCGCAGTAACATTCACCGATCCAGGGTGATATTGAATCTCACAATCAAAATCCTTCAGGAGATCCATCCACCTGCGTTGCCTCATATTCAGATCAGATTGAGAAAAGAGATATTTCAGACTCTTATGGTCCGAATAAATAACAAACTTTTCTCCGTACAAATAATGGCGCCAAATCTTCAAAGCGAACACAATGGCAGCCAATTCGAGATCATGAACAGGATAACGAGTTTCATGAGATTTCAATTGACGAGATGCATAAGCAACCACTTTGCCATGTTGCATCAGAACACAGCCCAAACCTTTACCAGACGCATCTGTACACACCACAAATCCTCCGGTACCTGAAGGAATAGTAAGCACAAGTGCTGTGGTCAATCTCGTCTTCAATTCAAAAAAACTAGCTTCACATTCATCTGACCAAATGAATCTCTGATTCTTCTGTGTCAGTTGAGTAATAGGTTTAGCTATCTTCGAAAATCCTTCAATAAAACGACGATAATATCCAGCTAAACCCATGAAGCTACGGATCTCAGGAACATTCGTAGGTCTTGGCCAATTCAAAACAGCTTCGACCTTCGAAGGATCAACAGATATGCCATGTCTCGAAATGACGTGACCCAGAAATACCACTTTGTCCATCCAGAATTCGCATTTGGACAATTTTGCATACAAATGACTAGTACGAAGGGTTTGAAGTACCAGTCTCAGATGTTCAGCATGCTCCTTCTTCGATTTCGAATACACAAGAATATCATCAATAAACACAATAACGAATCGGTCCAGATAATCTCGAAAGACCCGATTCATTAGATCCATAAAAATAGCAGGAGCATTCGTAAGACCGAAAGGCATAACCAAGAATTCATAATGGCCATACCTCGTACGAAAAGCAGTTTTGGGCACATCTTCGTCTCGAACTCGTACTTGATGATACCCAGAACGAAGATCAATCTTCGAGTAAACAGAAGTACCCTGAAGCTGATCAAACAAATCATCAATACGAGGAAGTGGGTACTTGTTCTTCACAGTAGCCCGATTTAGTTGCCTATAGTCGATACACATTCGCATCGTACCATCTTTCTTTCGAACAAATAAAACTGGAGCTCTCCAAGGTGATACACTCGGTCGAATATATCCCTTGAGAAGATCCTGTAATTGTTCTTTCAATTCTTTCGATTCCAGGGGTGCCATGTGATAAGGAGCTTTAGAAATAGGCGCAGTCCCCGGCACAAGATCAATACTAAACTCAACTTCTCGATGAGGAGGAAAATCAGGAATCTCATCGGGAAATACATCTGGAAACTCTTTCGCAACAGGAATCTCAGACAAGGAAGACTTCTTCTTCGAAATATCAATAGCGTAGATAAGATAACCCTCATCTCCGCTAGTCAACAATCGGGACATTTCCAAGGAAGATATCAATGGAATTTTGGCTTGGGAACCCTTGCCATAAAATTCCACTTGGGTCCATCAATCGGTCGAAATCGAACCACTCCATGGCAACAATCAACGGTAGCTCGATTTGTCATCAAGATATCCATGCCAACAATACAATCAAAGTCGTGCATAGGGAGGACAATCAAATTCAGAAATATCACATTATCCTCATATATCAATACACAATTATGCACAACTTCCTCAGACAAAATAATCTTCCCTGCTGGCGTGGCTATCGACAAAGTATCATACAACGGAGTACACTCAATATCGTGAGATGCAACAAATGCATGAGATATGAATGAATGAGATGCTCATGTATCAAATAAAACATGTGCAGGATAATCGCAAAGTTTGCAAATACCTGCAATCACACCACCAGGAGCTTCTCTCGCCTGATCCTCAGTCATGGCATACACTCTCACTTGAGGAGGAACTTGGGCACTCTGACCACTCGGTCCTCGATATCGTGGGACACTCGACTGCTGAAAAGATGGAACAGGAACAGCAGGTCTCATCGTACTAGGGCCACCTCTTAATCCTGGCTGGGGTTGAGCAGAAGTCGTACCCCTGTTCGGACATACTCGAGAGAAATGGCCTTCCTGCCCATATTGATAACAAGTACCAAACATACCTCGACACTGCTCGATAGTATGTTTACCCCCACAATGGCTACAATAGGGAGCAATCACAGGACTCCCTCTCTGTGATCCACTAGAGCTCGAAGAAGACGAAGAAGCAGAGACAGTCTTCTTGAACTTCTTACCTCTCGGTCGCAAAGTTGGTTGCTGAGCTGACACCGGTGGTGGAGGAGTATACTCTGGACCTCCCCGCCTAAGTCCAGCCTCGGCTGCCTTAGCTCGTTCAACTGCCTCTGCGTAGCTGGTAGGCAATCCAGAAACAACATATGTATATAAAACAGGATGTAAACCATTTACAAACCTGTTATATTTTGCCCTCGCATTCCCAGCTACGTGAGGTGCATACTTCAGCAAAGTAGAAAATTTCGAAGCATACTCTGCAACAGACATCGTTCCCTGCTGCAGATTATTGAATTCATTCTCTTGAGCAGTATAATAAGAATGAGGGGAATACTGCTCCAAAAACTGGGCCTTGAAGACATCCCATGTGTCTTCAGTCCCGGCCTCTTTCAATCCAATCTCAGCGGCTTCCCACCAAGATTTAGCTCGGTCCTTTAACTGATACAAAGCAAGTTTCAGTCTCCGAGCCTTGGAATACTCCACAATATTAAACAAGTGCTCGATATCCTTCAGCCAGGCCTCAGCTCTTTCAGCACTCTCAGTGCCAAAGAACCTCGGTGGTTTCAGATCCTGGAATCGAGCCATCACAACATCCATGGACAACCCTTCAAATTGCCCAACAATCCTCTCTGTACTGCTACTCGCAGTTTCATTTGTGTGATCCATCTACAAATCAAAAGATGAATATCACAATTTCATATCAATTTCATAATCTCATCATCTCATATCATCAATCTCATCAAATACTTACTCAAATCAAATCACATAAGAGCAAGTAATACAAATAAGTCAAACACATACGCACAATTCATTTGTGCCTATTCGAGTGTACACAAGACTCAATAGAGCATTCCCAGCTATGCTCTGATACCATCTAGTGTGGGGCCCTTAGCTCCTAATCGTTATTACAATACAATCTGATTAGGATTAACTAATTACAACGGAAAACGAGTTTAAAATTTCTTTACAATGAGCCCAAAACATTTCTTCTAGATTTATAATACTAAAAATAGTATTTAATCTAAACTCATAAAACACGCCCACACGTAATCAAAACCAATCACATACAAACAACTCATATCCTCGGGACATGCCCCGGTATATAAATACATATACATATATACTGGGAACAAGACATAAACATAAACCTCAGCCCAAGCTGTGGCTCCCTCCAGAACTACCCTCTCCGGTCTCCTGATATCCTGGAGTACCTGCCATTGTCCACACTCAAAGACAACAACAGCCCCCCTTGGGGGTGAGCAAAGCTCCGTATGGAACAACCAATCATATATACCACATATATCTAAACAATGATATATGGTATGCAATGCATGTATGTCATGGAGGTATCAGGTCAAATGCCCATCCACTGAGCACATGTTAGAATCAATCGAATCGCTATCAAATCAAATCAATGCTCGAGCTGGCACACCGGCCGATATGGGAATACACGTATGATAGCGTCGACGAAGCGCCATCAATCCCGCATGTCATATCCAATCATATGGGGCCACAATTGTCTATGCTTTACGAGTCATATAATACCGGCATAGCGATTGTGTTCACAAACCCCGGAATCCAATCAAATCATATCAGGGTATCCAAGGATCATAGCTCAACGTGCATGTCATGTATCGGTGTATGCATAAAATGATGTGTGTTAACAAAACATTTATTTTATACATCGATACTCAAATCTCAATGTCATGTATGCCACATCAAATCATCAAATAGGCATATAGACACGTATTCCAATCCAATCAATCCAATCAAACCGACATATATCATATAATACAGATACCTGTCGTATGTTACCCGGTCGCAACATACCTCAATTCTTCGTTCCAGTTGATGTAGCCTGAAGATATTGATATTACACTTTATCTACATCAATAACATATTCATTCCAATCAATAACATATTCCAAAATTATTAATATGAGGTTCAAATATCATTTGAAACTTCAATAATTCATATCAAATTCAAATCTTATCATAATTCAATTCCGACTTCGAATATAAGTTTCTTGTCGGTTATTCTACTACATATCAGAAATCCAACTTCAAATACATGCTATTCCAGCACTTTGATATTTAAAGCTGCTGAAATCAGAAGAAAATTACCTCAGTCAGAAGCCCTCGACGCGACGATCACAAATATATAATTTGTTTCGCGTTTAGACAGCGTTTCAAAGTCGATTTGTAAGAAAGAAAATCGATTTCTCTCGGTTATTCTCGAAGTGTAGCGAAGGAAATAAAGAAAATGAGAAAGAAAACTCATTCTTATCACTCCACTGCTCTCGCGCTTGGGCGGTAGAATTCTCGCGCCCGAGCGCGAGACATTCTGCCCTTGAGTGAAAATTGTGCCGCGCTCGGGCGGTCGAAAGTTACCGCTCGGGCGGTCGAAAGTTACCGCTCGGGCGCCGCAAGTTCTGCTCGGCTACTACCATTTCATACCTTGGTGCTCGGGCGGTTATTTTCTACCGCCCGGGCGCCACATGTTCTGTACAAACATTTGATTTTTGTACTATATTGGCGTCCGGCCTCTCCAATCAAGCTCTTACAACATCAATTCATATTCAATCTCATTTCTCAATTCATTGTCACGATATACATCAAATACGTAATCACATGACAATTTCATTAATTATCGATAATCAACACAGGATTTACGATAATACGATACACGGTCCTTACACAATGTTTCAGGCATTCCATCAGATAGAGAGGTGGATTTCTCTATTGAGCTCATGCCAGGGACATTACCGGTATCTAAGGCACCCTATCGTCCAATACCTGCCCAGATGAAAGAACTGAAAGATCAACTACAGGATTTGCTAGAAGGGTTTCATACGCGGCGCACCAGTTCTGTTTGTCAAAAAGAAGGATTTCAGCATGCGACTGTGCATAGATTACAGAGAGCTGAACAGAGTCACAGTTAAGAACAAGTATCCATTACCAAGGATCGAGGACTTGTTTGATCAGCTTCTGGGAGAATCTGTGTTATCAAAGATAGACCTTGGATTTGGATACCACCGGTTGAAATTGAGGGAGGCCGATGTGCATAAGAGAGCCTTCCGGAAGCGATATG